>NW_005353663.1:1471195-1487004 GCF_000412655.1 Myotis brandtii
AGAAATTGGTAACAGACACCCAGGTAAACTGGTATCTGAGGGACATTCATAAAAGAGAAATTTATTTTATAGCATTTGCATCATTTACTTACTCTTTTTTCTTTTAAGAGTAGGAGCTTTGAGGTCTAACAGCTCTGTATCAAGTCCCATTTCTACCACTCTAGACAGGTTACTTAACCTCTCATCTTTACAATGAGGATAATACCCTAAGTAGAAAGTCTTTTCCATTTTTAAAAGTATAAACAACAGTAATGATTTTCTTGTGGTAGATTTTTCAGGCATTTTGACGGTACAGAGGCTACTTGGGACAATGGCTTATTCTAGTGACATGACAGTTGTTTTCTGCTACCCAGCATTCCTTTCCCTTCTGGCAATCTCAGTAAATATTCCTTTGTAAATGAAGTTGGTACGACTATAGGTAGAAGTTGCAAAAAGGTTAGTTATAGTATATGGGTTCTTCATACATGAGTTCATAAAATTTTCTGTCCTATTCTGGATACCTAGAATATTCTATAATTTACTTTTTTAAAAATATGTGTATTTCTTATTATTGACAGTATTACAGAATTCCCCCCTCTTTCAGTTCTTTACTTCTTTTAGTAAAATTTTGCAGTCTTTTGAAGTGAAAAGTATTTTCCTTTCTCATGTGGCTTTGTAATTGGTTTCCTGTGGTGTCTGGGATCAGATTTTACTTATGGGTCTGAAAGAAATGTAAGTAGGATGGAACATGAAGCAAATTAGCATTCCCCGGTAAGGTGACTATATCAGCAAAGCTCACTACAGGTTTTTAAAGCAAGGAAAGACTAGAATACTGGGTATAAGAGACTACTTCTCATGATGTGAATGGGTATAGTTTGGGGATAAGCAAAATTTTCCAAATCCACCCAAGGATCACCTCTCCAAATCTCAGAATCTGACTCTCCCAAGCAGTGCATTTTCACATATGAAACCTGGCCAGTCTTTGAATTCAATCTATGTTGTAATTTAACAAGCCATAGGACCAGACTCTGTGATTGATTTTTGGCTACCAACAGCCACAAGAAAGGAGATTTTTTTAAGGCTAAAAATTCCCTGGTTCTCTAACCACATTCCATAGATAATTTAAAGCCTTGAATTTTTCTCATTTCTCTTTTTAATCTCTCCAGTGCAGTGCACAGCAGCCAGTTTACCTATCTGCCATCCTACTGTACCTTGATCCTTATCACTCAGTTACTAAAGCCATGTTTCTATATGCACTTCATCCTAGGTAATACACGTAATAACTGATGTAACCATTCACCACCAGCTGCCATAGATTCTACTAGACCATCATTTAACAGTAAGTTGATGCTCACTTCCTTCAAATCCAAGTTGGTTAAATACCTAACCTACTGATTAATCACTATTATCAATCAGGATTTACCGTTTTAAGGTGAAAGTAATTTAAATCAGGGAATTTGGTCCTTATAAAATTATTTAAAAAGTTGGAGTCTTGGACTCTAGACTAGCCTTCCGAAATAATTCCAAAATAATTCTGTAACACTGGCCCACCCAGGGAGCTGCCACCTCAACAACATTTAGGGAAATTGGGAATCTGGAAGCTCTCCCTAAAACTATTGCTCTGGGAACATTTACCTTAGCTGCAGTCTAGGGTCTGGAAGGTGTAACTGTTAGTCGAAAGGCCATCCAGCACCTCCTAGGCTCTGCACCACACCCGAGCCACGCCAAGCTATTCTAAATGACGTGGGGCCTCTTCTGCAGCGGGGAATCCCGATTCCTGAAGAATTATACCTGTGAGCAAAAGCAGCAGAAACTGAAGGAGAACTTCAAATTTTGTGCGCCACCATCTGAATGCAGAACCTAATTCTTGAACCCTAGAGTCAGAGGACTCTGAGAAGTGTAGATTTTAACTTTCCCACTTCTGTGGTTCAGAAGGTCATATGAGAGGAGACTACACACCCATAAAATGCCAAAGGAAAATTCTAACAAGCTTGAAACAAATGATCTCACTTATTCTTAGATTTATAATAAATGTGGTTCTTGGATACTTCGTATTTATAAAATGTAAATAAGCTACATTCTGAGTCTAAAATCAGCTTAAGCACATGCTTGTCCCAGCTGACTTCCAGTGAGTTGGGCCTGGACTAGTTCTGGAGCTTCTTTCTCTATGTGCTTAGTCAAGGGCTGATTCTATGCAAAGCAAATTAACTTCTAGAGATTTGTGAACTGAAAAGTTCTATAAATATCCCTTTAAGTAATGTTTAAGTTTATTTAAAGAAGTTTTTGGGTAAAGTTTCATACGTCTCAGTGGAAAGAATAAGGAAATATTTCAGATACTATAGACATAACAGAGGAATATTATCTACTCTGAGTAGTTTTCTTTCACCTGTTTCTTAGACAAATGTACAGATCTTTTTATTTATAAATGACAAAGAAGGCAAATTACATCGTGATTAGTAGAGTAATTTTCCAAAATAATGACTATTAAAGTGACTTACATGCAAAGGAATAATGGAATCGATGAGAGCCCCAAGGTGCACTGAAAGCCTTATGCAGGCCCATTTGTAAATAAAGTCACAGATCTGCAGGGTCTCAGATGAGATCTGCACAACCATGTCTCATGGTTCACTGTTTTTAAAGTATGGACCAATCAAAGAAGAGAAAAACTATACTTTTTAACCATTTATGTTAATGGTTTAACTTTCAAAAGCAAGCAGGAATTGTGCACAACTATGTTCAATGATTGAAATAAAAATGGGAAGGAAACCAAAGGTAGTGTAATCACTTTCAGAGCCTAATAAATGTGCAGCAGTGAAGAACTATTTAAAATTTTAAATTGTTCTTCAATTGATTTCTACATTTGGGCACACCCCAACTAATACTTTGGAGAGAAACCAGCTTGTTTACAAATAAAGTTTTAAAAATTAACTTCTGCGGTTAGGGAATACCATTTGCAATTTATTTGCTTACATTTATATTCTTCATTTTTATGAATTTGTTCCACACATTACCAAATGGGAAAGAACAACAAGGAAATTCAGTTTTAACTCCAATTCACTAAGAGGAGAATGTCAAAGTCCAGATCTGGACACTGTGGCTGAGCACTGTGGGCTCAGTGTCCTTGACTAAGCAGTGACTGTGGCCCTATGGTCTTTATCATCATCAGCTCAGCTCCTCATAGCCTTGTGGTTGTTTCCACTCCATGTGTGTTCTTAAATAACTAGCCTCATCTTCCTAATATGACCTGAGTATGGTCTTTTTACTTCTATATCCAAAAGAATTTAATTTAACAAACGGTTCATTACAATAGTATAAAGAACAACAACAAAGCAAGAGGAAGAAGACAAAAGTCAATCTGTTAGGAGAAAAGGGGACCCAACACTTTCTTCCATATTCAGTTTGAAGAAAACATATACCTTGTTTCTTAGATCTGCTGAGTGACTCCACTGAAAAATCTTTCCTTCCAGCATATGGCTTGAACTAACCCACCAAATTTCCAGCAGACTAATGTCTCCACCCAGCTTCTCATTCCAGAGTTAGAGTTATTGAGTCAAATGCTTTGGCCATTCTAAGAAAATTCCACAAGTAACAATTACTGTACTTGGCAGGAAGCCTGGTAATACCCGGCTAGAACTTTATTATTCTGTGGATTTAAAAATACATTTCTAAAATATTTTCAGATTTATTGTTACTTAGGAAAGTGTATCATCAAAATATAAAGTGAAGAAAAGAGCTCAAAGAAGTATTTTAGGTTAATAGATAATAATATTCTAAATCAGTATACTATTGAATTATAATCTAAACATAATTGAGTCCCTGTCCCCAAATGGCCTATTCCTGAATAACAAATAAATGTAATTGGGATCTTTACTAAGTCTCTTGGTGGGGAAAGATGCCTAAAGACAAATATTGTATTCTTAATATAAGCCACGTGACTTAACGTTCTTTTTAAAAAAAAAATAGTTTTCTTACTCCTCATCTCTTTACAATATTCGACTCAGTCCCTTAACATGGCCCCTCACTGCCATCCTTTCTCTAATCTACCTCCTTCCAGAAGAGAGAGACCCTCCTACTCATGCCTTACTAACAGCTCCAGCTGCCCACAGAGCCTTTCCGGGCTGCATGGAGCCCTATGTCAAGTTCATCCTCACTTTGTGCTTTGACTGCTTTTCTCATAGGAATTACCCCATCATCCAAAATCTGCATAGAAAATAGAGATCCAACCTGTAAGAATTTTATCTCCTTGGAAGAAATCAGAGGGGTGGGTGAAGGAAGCTATGGATATTTGCAAAGTAATTCTATTTCTCTGTTACCTTTACCCTGCTCGATTTTTACGTGCCACTATCCAGAGAAGTGCCTTATGTGTTGGTATTCCTCACCACTACCACTCATCACACTCCAAGTTGCTTTTCTTCTTCTTTGCTTGGGCTAGAGAGGCTTCCCACCAGGCAATGTGGAAAGTGGGCCATGCTTGTGACCACCTAAATTTCTCCCAGAACACTGGAAAGGAAATGCATCAGCAGTGGGGTTTTAGAGCTCACCCACCCACCCAGGGTTCTTGTTTTCATAACATGCGGAGCAAGGTAATGCTACAGAATTCTTTCCACTTGAGCACTAGATGACCTGCATCAACACAGCTGAGAGAGTATGGAACCAAGCCAAGTCATTGATGTTTGGGGAATCAGAATTGGTCTAGAACCCCTCCCACTCCCCATTCTGGGTGCTATAAAAATATAGGGAGTTGCATAGTTGAAAAATCACGCTGAAGTTAAATAAAGGGAAACACTCCCCATCTGGGCACTCCCTCGGGGCCCGAAGCCTCACTTAAAAGCATCCACTTGAAGAAGCTGAGTCAGCCTTGCCTCATCCCTTCTCAAGTCTTCTCCAGACCTGGGTATAGGCTCACTCATCTGCAATGCAGGGCAGCTACAGTCATCTCTAGGTCTACTTCAGCCTGCCTAGCTTTACTAATCAGAAAAAAATTTAGGGGAACCTTGGGGGGCTATAATAAAGTTGGAGCCTATTTAATGTTTTCTAAGATTTATAGTAACTCTTCGTGATCAATCCTTCCCTGAGGAACTTGATCCAGTCAATTCTGAGCCTATATCATACTCTATTGCCCCCTAGAGGATGACTCATTTCAGTGGTTTCTGTAGGAATGCAAAAGCAGTGTGTGTGTGTTTTTTTCCACCTTACAGTTATGAACTTGACATATGAATTCCAGCAACTCTCCATCCTGCCACACAATCATTCTAAAGCAGTGAGGAGGTCCACTATGGAATGGAAAGTACTGTGTGGCTTTGAGCCCACTGGAACTATAGAGAACATTTTTCTGTCTCCGAGGAGGTCTACTAAAGCAGATTTCAGTCATTCACTAACCACACCTAAAATTCCGCTTCTTCAGCTCCTGGTAAGACATCTCCCTTGAATTTCTCAGATTCATAGTAGCAAGTAGTCTGTATCAGTAAATCTAGGAACCGTTTGACTTCAAGTCTCCCAGTGGAAGTCATGTTCTGAGGGCAGAGGTTTGTGAAAGGGGAATAGAGAAATTAAACGAGTTTCTTCCAGTTTAGGGATTATTTCAAGAAATTAAGATCTGTTGAGAATGAATTAAAAGCCAAACTTCTAGATACCCTCACTACAATGCTGCATAAATCTAGTTCTGCATTTAGAGCATCCTGTCCACAAAGTGACATCCCACAACATAGCATGGCTTTTGGTATCACTCTAAAAACCATTGGCACTTATTCTGGGACCATTTCCTCCTTTATAACTATTCATTTAAGAGTCTGTCGTGCATAGGGCGTTTAGCCCTAGCGATTAGTATACACTAGGCTCAAAATTCCAAAAACCTAGTCCCTAACATGTAACTCAAACAGAACCTGAGCTCCATACTAACTCAGCAGGATGCCAATGCAATTAATAATAGTCAATTATCCTAATTGTCATAAGGCAATTAGAAACTTTACTCAGCCATTTATTTATAAGAAAATGAGGACACAGTGTCAATTTGTTTTCACTCATCACTTGTTTGTATAACTGATGATGAATACAGGATTATAGCATAGTAAAAGTACATTGATAAATACAACAGTAATTTCTGTCAATGTTTATTCTTCATTCCTATAGCCAGTTGTAGGGGATATTTTCCCTTTTTGAAAGCAGCCTCCTTTAATGGAGACACTTAGAGAAGAGCCTATTTGATTGTGTACGTAAGTGTCAACACAAAGTCAGCTGTAGTAATTTGTGGCTTTCCTCTGTGGTTTGCTTGAAAGATCACTAAATGATCATTTAGCACTTCATGTATGAAAATATCACCATTTGTACTGCAGCTGGACCGCTCTTAGCAGGGGCTCTGTGATGTCCCAGAACAAGTCACAGCATTTTTACGAGCCCTTAACATATAACTCAAATGGAACCGAAGCTCCACATTTAATGTTAGATCATCCTGAAGTATTTCTTTTCCTCATCGTTTTCACAATTCACCATGCAGTCGTCGATGAGCTGCCCAAACACCATTCTTATCAAGAGGCAACTCATAAAATAACCAGTGCTAAGAAGACACAAATAAATGCTCAGTTAAACAAACTATTCAGTTTACAAATAAAAAATTAAAATGAATAACTCTAAAACTATTTAGTCTACCATAAAACCTCTTTGTTTACAATTAAGTTACCCTTACCCTTTCAAATTAAGAAACATGTATATTTGGGTACATGTAAATGTGAAAGCTAGTTTGGTGTGGTCAAGTATTGGGCAAGATTCCCCATTCATCTCTGCCAAGACCCTGTTATTTTAGTGAGATTAAGGTTCCAGTTGCTTCAGCCCAAGACCTCTCTGGAGCAGACATTCTGCTATTCTGGTTAACTTAGGCCCATTTCTTTCCCAAGTGAGTAAATACTTAAGTTCCCATGCTGAGGCAGCTGAAGTGACTTTTCATTTGGCATACTGATTCGGGAGTGTAATACATGTTTGTTGAAACTATGCTTTGGGCTGGGACAACGTATTTTTATGATTACAACTTATTAACATGTATTGAGAATAGATATTGTACTTGGTCCCCACACAATACATAAAGGATATCATCATTCCTACAGATGGAAATAAGCAGCTTGGATGACTATATTATTGATGACATTTATATCCCTCTGGAAATATAGTTGAGTTGGGGAGACAGATATTGAACACATAGTTATAGGTGAGGACAGCTTTATAAAAAAGTGCAGTTCACTATGTATGTGCAGAGAGATGAGAAGTTTCCACACTGAACAATACAAGAGATTGCTGAAAGAAATGAAAGACCTGAATAAGTAAAGTCCTATGCCATGTTTATGGATTGGGAAATTCATAGTTAAAATGTAAATTGTCCCCAAACTGATCTATAGATTCCATGCAGCCTCAATCAGAATTCCAGCAGTTTTTTAGATAGAGATTGACAAGCTGTTTCTAAATTGTATATGGAAATGCAAAGAGCCTAAAATAGTCAAAGCATTTAAAAAATATTATGAAATTGGAGAACTTTCATTACCTGATTTCAGAACTTAAAGCTACAATAATCAAGACTGTGGTATTGGCATAAGAATAAGTTACCAGATCTGTGAAAAAGAATAGGAAGTGGAATTGATTTTTGACAAAGGTGTCAAGGGGCATATTGGGTGGAGGGGCAGAAATTGTCTTTTCAACAAATAGTGCTGAATCAACTAGATATCCCCATGTGGAAATAAATAAACCTCAACTTCTACCTCATACTATATACAAAAGTACTTTTAAAAGGACCATAGACCTAAACAGAAAGCTGAAATTACAAAAACATGGAAGAAAATATTGTGGACTTGGGTAGAGAAAGATTTCTTAGACAGGATTCCAAAAAACACTAATCATAAAAGAAAACAAATTGATAAAATGAATTTTATCAAAATTACAAACTCCTGTTCTTCAAAAGACATCATTAAAAAATAAAAAGGTAAGCCCACAAATAAATTATTTATTATATATGTCTCATATAAATCTTGCATCTAAAATGTATAAAAAACTCCTACACCTCAATAAGAATATAAAAAACTGAAAATTGGGCAAAAGATTAGAATATATATCTCACAAATGTGTAGCACTTGAAAAATAGCACATGAAAGAAACGCTCAAAACCATTAGTCATTAAGGAAATGGAAATTAAACAACAATGAGAAATCACTTCACACCTAATGGCTAAAATGGGAAAAGCCTGAAATATCAGAGGTTGGCAAGGATGTGGAACAATGGCAACACTATAGCTGGCTGGTATAAATGTAAAATAATACAAGTACTTATAAAAATATTTGAAAGTTTCTTATAAAATTAAATATCTACCTTCTCTAAATGTACAGCAATTCTATCTCGAAATATTTGCCTAAAAGAAAAAAAATACATCCATGGAATAATTTGTAGATGAATGCTCAATAGCCCCAATCTGGAAAACAAACAAGCAAACATGTTCACAGCATGAAACAAATATGTATGTTCACAGCGCGAAATTCTACTTATTAAAAAAAATAAAAGAACTGCTAATTGAGTGATAGCATGGATGAATTCTTACAGACATGTTGGGCAAAAGAAGAGACACAATGGGTGTCTGCTGTATGAAGTTCTAGAGTAGATAACACTAATTCAGCTGGGAAAAAATCAGAACTGTGGTTTCCTGGGGTAGGGGTGGAGTGGGCTCACAGGACCTTCATCATGGAAAGATGGAATTACTCTGGATCTTGATTGTGGTGTCATTTACAAAGCCATTTACACCCGTTAAAATACATCACACATACACTTGAAAGTTGTGCATCTTATTTTATATAAATTATACCCAACAGAGTTGATTTATTTTTCAAAGGATATTCCTCCCTCAAAGTAACATAATAGGCATTTTAAAAGTGAAAAAATGTCCTGTTTTCATTGATATAGAAAATGCCTTTCCGCATGACTGTCTATCACAAACGGTCTTTGATGACTTTTAAATTCTAATGTCTAAGCAACAAGCAGTAACAACAGTTACCATCTACTTAGAGCCATCTATAAGCAAGATTCTCTGCCATACACTTACAAACATTTCATTCTCACAACAACCCTGCAAGATAGGTCTTATCTTCATCTTTGGATGAGAAATCCAAGTCTCAGAATAGTTAAGCAATTTGTCCAAGAACATCCTGTCAGTAGAAAGTTGAGGTAGCAGTTATCCAAAAACTGTCTCCATCACCCATATTCTTTCTACTATTTGTCACCTTCCAGTTAATTCATATGTCAGACTTATTCCAATGCCATTTAGCCATGGGCACTAGGTAAACAGCCATCGCTAGTCTATTCATTTAATTGGTCTGGTCACAATGTCCTCGTCATGTTACCTTTAATGAGTCACTCATTTAATAATTATCCAAATAATTAAACCAAAGAAACAAATACTTAACCTTCTTTTGACTTCACATGGCAAGAGTTTAATATGGTGTTTATAACAGGATAGACCTGGGTTCAAGATCTAGCTTCGGCAATTTTTAACTGAGCATATTGCTTAATCTCTCTAAGCTTCTATTTCCTACATGAAATGAAAGTACTAATGACCACCTCATAGAGTTGTTGTGAGGATAAAGTGAGGTAATACATCTAAGAACTTTGCATTAGGCTAAGAACACTGTAAATGACTAGAGATAAAAATGTTTGTTATTAATGAGAGGGCAGATATCATTTGTTAGAAAGGCTGATTAATTGCTTATTTTTCTTATTATTGCATATTTCCTTATTATTTCCTTTTACTAGGGACCATTTTAGCAAGCCTGGAAAGACCCTGTGTATTCAACTCAATTATCTGGACTTCAGAGATTCTTTAGCCAAAAATAATTCTAAGGTTGTATACATTTAGTTTCCACTTAATATTTATTTAATATTTTCACTCAAACAATTCACTTAATATTTTCCATATTCCATTGTATTATGTGCCCTTATATTACTTCCAATAATTTATATGGACAATTGAGAATAAAGTATACAAGATATTCCACTGTCTTGTTCTCTGTAAGTAGCCCAAAAACAATGGTCAAACTGTCCAGTGCCATTATGTGACCTATAGGGACACGATTCCCACAAACTATGAGCTTCAGTTTTTCCCTTTTTATTTTCCACCCTCTGGAAGAGATCCCTGAAACAGTGGAAATGTAAAAAAAGAAAATAGGTAGAAGCCAAATAAACCAATGTTTGTAACAATGTACTAACTATAACTAACTGGGCCTGCTTTAAAAGACTCTCCTGGCTTTAAAAGGCATTATATAAAATTCTTTGATTCTCTGCTTAGGGTGTTATATAATTGAGAGAAAGTAAGATGATACAATGAGTGGTATTCTAATAATAACAGAAAAATAAAGTATGATTCTCAAAACTGACCTTAAACCCAATCAGGGAACAAGTTTTCATCTTTACAGCCCCATCACAATCTTCCTTCCACTTTGCCTCTATTCCAAACATAAAACACCCTCAAATGTTCTCAGAACTATCATTTTTATAGGGAAGAGAAAAAAAAACAAACTCCATGAAATTTGCAATAGGTTATTAGTAATTTGTTGTCTTGCTCCTCCTGGGCCTCCAAAGAAAGCAGTGCACCTTGGGTTAAGTTAAAGCAGTGGGCTTACTATGGTGGATTGCAACTATTTGTGTGTGACAGGCAGATAAGAAAGATGGCCCAGTTAAACATAAATGTCCTTTCCACTTCTCTCCTACCATCTTAGAGGATCACATGCAGGTTATATTGGATTAAATAACTTTTAGGGTTCTGGGACAGTGAAGCTGAATCCAGAAAGATCCGAGGAGCAGCAAACAGGCCAGGATGTAGAGCCAGAGTGCACGGTGCTCTATCAGTTAAAAACAGAAACGACCTAGTACACCCCACAGCATGAACAGTTGCCTCATTGTCATTGGACAGTCCGTCAGGCCTAATCAAATCACTTGGGCTTCACTTGTAGGCAGTTTTGCCAACTGGCTGATTCCTTATTTTTGTGGTCAATATAACCAAATTACTTTGAACTTTGTTTCATTGAATTTCAAAGACCCATTCTCCTATCATAACTTCACCTCTTCTCATTTCTTCTATTTTGTTCTAGTTACTAACATTATTTACTTAATCACATATGAATATGCATTAAAGATACCAGAATGAAATACTTTTCCATTCCCTAGGGTTAAGCTCCACTTTTCCATTCCCTAGGTGGCCCAAGGGGATAGGTAACCAAACAAGATATATTTAAAATTCATTATTTCTGGAATTCTCCTACCCAGTCTGTTTACAGATTTTTTTTTTCCAGTTCAGTCTTGACACACAGACAAGTGTGTACCAACTGTCTACTTTTTATATTTGGGTGAGTACCTGGAAGTGGTATGTGGTAGAAGACAAGAATGAGGAGAAGGGAACACAAGCACACTGTTAACTTCAAGACAACCTTACTCCTCGCCTTCATTTTAGTCCAAGTGAAAAGATTCCTGGTTTTTTATTTCACTCTGTTACCCATTTTGAAGTACCTTTTTAAATGTGTTCATGTCCTCATTCACCCCTCAGTTCATCCCCCTGGTGTTGGATGTCATACCTACCTCTTTTCTCAATAATTTTCCCTTTACAGATCTCCAGCTTCACACTTTCTTTATTCTACTTCCTCTGATGTTTTCAAACTACACAGCATCAAGGCACATATGAGCATTAGTCTTGACCAAAGAATAGGATTTGTATGAGCTTCCTGAGCCCCAAACAAAAGAATTTATGTTCAACCCAGAGTCCTTTGACAATGGCATTAGTGTTCTGGAATTGGTTGTTCAGAAACACTACTATATGGTTTGGGCTTTCTATATAACACAACTTTCCATTTATATGGAAAATATTAGTCCCAAAATACAAATACAGTTAAGTATCAGGAACATAGCTTTATGACAACTTTCCCTTTTTTGACAACTTCCCCATTTTGGGCCAGATTTTGCAGTTTAAGTCCTTAATATTGATAGCCTAGAGCAGGGGTGGGCAAACTTTTTGACTCGAGGGCCACAATGGGTTCTTAAACTGGACCGGAGGGCCAGAACAAAAGCATGGATGGAGTGTTTGTGTGAACTAATATAAATTCAAAGTAAACATCATTACATAAAAGGGTACAGTCTTTTTTTTTTTAGTTTTATTCATTTCAAACGGGCCGGATCCAGCCCGCGGGCCGTAGTTTGCCCACGGCTGGCCTAGAGCCTTAAATAAAAATTTTTAAAAAGTGACATCAGCCTGGCCAGTGTGGCTCAGCGGTTGAGCATCAACCCAGAAACCAAGAAATTGTAGGTTCGATTTCTGGTCAGGGCACATGCTTGGGTTGTGGACTCGATCCCCAGTAGGGGCCATGCAGGAGGCAGCTAATTGATGATGTTTCTCTCTCATCAATGTTTCTGTCTCTCTGTCTGCCTTCCTTCCTCTCTTTCTAAAAATCAATAAAAACATTTTTTTTAAAGTGACATCATTCCATCTCTCTTCCTCTTATGGTATACGCTGCAAAATTGTCCACAAAAAGAAAGTCTCAATATCAAAGTGAAAACATCTGTGGATCTTACCAAAACTAAAGGTATCTTGATATAGCTGCAGTTACCATTATTATTATTTCAGTGCTGAGTAGAAGGAATTGTGGTTTCTCCAATATTGTGAATAATTGTTTTGTCATTAAACAGAGAGTACAATATGTGTCTAGACTATCTCCCATAGGACTCACAAACACTTTCAATTGTCCCCAATGTGGTAGCCACATGTTTGTTTTCAGCTGGCTGAGTCTTAAGCCAGAGTTTAGAGAAAGTGGAAGAGAGAGAAAACCAATTAAGCATCTCTTTAGGATGTGTCACAAAGGGTAATGCGTTTCCCCCCATAAAGTAATGCGTTTAAAAGAAAATAAATATTGCACACCATTACTGTTCTCATTAGTTACTTATACTTTGATAAGAGTAAAGACATTTTTAAACTGTTGGAGCAAATTCAAAAATTGGTGAACCTCATTCAGCTATAAATTCTGAGAATGCATGAACTCATTGATATTCATTGAGTGCTCATGTGTGCCAATTACCATTACGGTATACTACACTTCAGAGCATAAATGCGTTCAAAGTATTTGTAAAGGAAATAAATGGATATTGAATTTCACTGATGGGAAATAAGTAAAAAAGGAAAATCACAGTCTGCAAACTCTAGCTCATACATAAAATACATCCAATGTTTTAAAGTCCAACTGAAGTAGTTATTCAATTAAATATTAATAATCATAATGAAACATTATAGTGAATGAATTGAAAGTAGTTGCAAGTACTTAGACATTCACAAAAATCAGAGATTTTAAAACTAGAAAAACTACTTTAGAAAAGATTTGGATAATTCTTGATTCCTACAGATAACTGAGAGCCAGGGAAAGTAAATCAACTGTCCAAAGATACACAGCTTTTTTGTGTGAGCACCAGGATTGGAAACAAGGCTATTTTATCTGAGATCCAGCATAAACTTTCTTCCCTCCATTAGGAGCTGCTGTGGTCGGCCGCTCTGACAGTGACCTCCACAGCAGAGGTCTTCCCTCGGGAACATGTGGTCAAGCACTAGCAGTTACAGGCTTCTCTCTTCTGGGGAATACACTTCATGGGTGCACGCAGAATCTTTTTCAGATGAGAGGTAATTATACACTCTCCCTTCCTGCTACTCCTATAATTTGGCCTGTCCATTCAAATTATATACACCTGCTTCTTTTTACTCTATCTTCTCTTTGTGGGTTTGGAGAAATTGACTAGTTTAATTTTAACCACAGCATCAAGTCCATAAAATGACAGCTGGAGATGTCTCTGACCTTCGCAGAAAGAAATGACAACATTGACCTGTCATCAGTGGGATTTGCACTTGAAGTTTTATCTTCATCATATAAGCAATAGGTTTGCCAATCCACTGGCAAGCTTCCATCTGACACCTCTTTGTGACCAAAGACACTATGGGGTCATGGGCAGAGCAAATCCAACTGGACTCAAAAAGAGCCAAACCTATCACCTTGGACTCAAAATTGTGTGACCGGAGTAGTTGAGAGAAGCAGCCACAATTCCCCCAGTGTCAGTCAGGGTTCTTTAGGTGGCAAATAACAGATATTGACTCCGAACAAAGGAACACATTGGAAAAAAATGGAAGGACCAGGTGTTCAAAGATATTGGTGTAACACAGCTCAGGGGGAATCTGTGTAGCAAACCCCATAGACACTTTCTTCAAGTAGTGGGGAGAGTGGACCCCAACATTGTTGACCTCTGTATCTTTCTGCTTAAGAGTCAAATTCTAGGGAGACAGTGTGATGAGCCAAGCTTGGATATCATGACCACTACCTGAAGCGGGGGAAGTCTCATGAATGCTCAGTTAGTGCCACAATTCAATGGGTAGAGGAAGTTTCCCAAAGGAAAATAGTTGTTCAGAACAACAACAACAACAAAAGGGAAATGGATGCTGAGCAGTCCAATTAGCAGATGTCCACAACATCACCAATGTGGAGAGACAGAGCCTGGCTGGCGTGGCTCAGTGGATGAGCATCGACCTATGAACCAGAAGGTCAGGGTTCAATTCCTGTCAGGGCACATGCCCGGGTTGCAGGCTCGATCCCCAAAGTGGGCATGCAGGAGGTAGCTGATGGATGATTCTCTCTCATCATTGATGTTTCTGTCTCTCTTTCCCTCTCCCTTTCTCCCTGAAATAACTAAAAATATATTTTTAAAAAAACACGTGGAGTGACAGAGACTAACAGAGATAGGTGAATATTGAAGTATTCAGCTCAAGGATGACACTAGCTCAGACAACAGGTCAAGGATGACACCAACAAAAGGTTATTAAAATCTGGTGTTGAGTCATAGTTTTAAGTCAAGCTGTTTAGCAGCAATTTTCCTTTGAAATGTCTCCAGCACTGCCCAAAACCTGTGTGGTATGTGAATATCTGGTCCATTAAGCATCTCTTTCCAACCTCCCACCCTATCCTCCTGCCCATTCTCCTCTGGCCACTCCTACACCCTTCTCTTTACCAAAATCTGAATCCCAGCTGTTTCTTTAGCAACATTTTTGTTTAAATTGGAAGATCAATCAAACATCATAGGACTTTTCGATACTTAACAAATGGTGACTTATATTTTTAAAATCCAAAGTGAAACCTAATTATTAGATGTAAAAGAGAGAGGGGGGAAAAAGGTCAGATAAAATGCTTATTTGTCCTGAGTGCTCTCTCAGGCAGTCTCACCCCAGCCCCTGCTCAATGAAACTTCCTGGTAGACACTGTTGAGGTGAAAGATGGTTCTTTACTTCCATTCAAAGTACAGATCAGGCCAGCATTCTGAAAAAGAGGCAGGTTTCAGTGTTACTGGCTTTTGTTCCCTGCAAAATTTCACTTTTAGTTATTAAAGTATTCACTGTAGGAAACAAATTTGTAACCCATTTCTCATGTTACCAACACACAAAAAACAAAATTTGATATCCTGGGGTTTATTTGCTGAGGGCACTTCCCATAAAAGTGAGTGAGTATGCATTGGAAAATGTGTCTGGGTAACTCCTTAAGGATAAATGTTAGTCACAATCGTTCCACCTCCAACCCCCAACTCTCGCCCCTAGCACCCTCCCCACCTCCTGACTTCCCGCCTCTCCAGGGCTGGTGACCTAATAGCATTTTTCTTCATGCATATTTTGGCTTCGCCCCATGGCCTGGCTGCCTTCGTCTGTCTGAGTCTTTTGAAATTCCTGCATGTTCGCCCCAGATTAAACCGAGTGTGTCTCAGGATGTGTGTTCCGTTTGGTTCTTTCCCCTTAACGTTCC
>NW_005353663.1:1487046-1487528 GCF_000412655.1 Myotis brandtii
CGGGACGGGGAGGCGCGGGAGGGGCAGAGGCGAGGAGCTGTCCCCTTGCACGTTTCCAATCGCATTACGTGAACAAATAGCGGAGGGGTGGCCAGGCCAGAACGGCTTGTGTAACTTTGCAAACGTGCCAGAAAGTTTAAAATCTCTCCTCCTTCCTTCACTCCAGACACTGCCGGCTCGCCGGCCCGCCGCGCCGCTCCCCATCGCCTTCCAGAGCACTGGGAAAGAGCAGAGGCGGGTGCCACGTCCCAGCAGCCGCCTGGACTGGAGAAGGGTCTGCAGCCCAACCTTGGCACTGCTTGCTGGGGACTACGAGACCCGCGCTCCGCTGCCTTCCTGGTGGAAGAGTTCTCCCTCCCTCACGTGATTTCTGTCCAATTTTCCTTTTCTCTGAGCTACGTCCTCCCGGAGTGGGGGCAATCGGAGAAGGGGAGAGATGCGCTTCGCCTGGACCGCGCTCCTGCTGGGGCCGCTGCAGCTCT
>NW_005353663.1:1487969-1488915 GCF_000412655.1 Myotis brandtii
GCTGGCCCCGCGCGCGCGAGTAACCGGACCACGTCTGCAGAGCGCCCGGCACTCAGTAACTTGAGGCTGCCTAGCCGCGTGGACGGCATGGTGGGAGACGACCCATACAACCCGTACAAGTACTCCGACGACAACCCCTATTACAACTACTACGACACGTATGAAAGGCCCCGGCCTGGGAGCAGGTACCGACCCGGCTATGGCACCGGCTACTTCCAGTACGGTAAGACCCCAAGTCTCAGGAGCCACCCGGGCACCCCTTCCCCAACGTGGCTGGTGGCTCCCCGACGTGGCTGCCAGGGCGCGGCAGGCCCCAGCCCCCGCAGATCCGACCCCTCCCCCTGCGCCTGCAGAGGCAGCCCTGGAATCTGGTGCAAACCGCGCGCCTGGCCCCTCCTGCTTCCTTTCCACATTGCTCTGCAGCCCCAGGCATCCCCCATTCTCCTGCCACCCGCAGCCCCACACTAAAACAGCAGTCCGGCTGGGTAGAGGCTGAGGAGTAAGGGACACGGAGGGACCAGTGGCCAGGGCAGGGGGCGCAGGGTTGTCTCACTATGCCCATCACCTGCTGACGTTTAGGTCTCCCGGACCTGGTGCCAGATCCCTACTACATCCAGGCGTCCACTTACGTGCAAAAGATGTCCATGTACAACCTGAGATGCGCTGCGGAGGAAAACTGCTTGGCCAGGTACGAGCTGGGATATCAGCGGCCTGGCTCCCCTCTTGGCTCCAGGGATTCATCAGGTCCCTGGTTCTGACTACTCTTGTTCCTAACAGACAAGAGTTGGGAAGTGGTACAAGAGCTGGGAAGTAGGACTTGAACTCCTGGGCACGGTGACCTGGATGGAGAGAGAAAAATTTTAAGATTTCTGTGGGTTCTGTCTTTCAAACTGCAGCACAAATCAAGGAGATGGAGCAAATCCTTCTCCCAAGTGTTTTTTTGTGT
>NW_005353663.1:1488943-1508231 GCF_000412655.1 Myotis brandtii
GAAGCCAACTGTTTCCAATAACTTTTTATTAAACAACTGACTGTACAATAACATGAAAAATATTGTAATCAAAGAGCTTGTTAATATACCCTTAAAAGACTGGGGGCTAATTTCCCACTGAGGAACCCCTTATTGGCAAAGGTTAAGTTTTCTCCTTTTGTTTGAAGCCATAATTAACTTAGCTATTTGGGTGTCACTACAGCCAGAATAAGACTATGAACAAGAACTTTGTTTTTCCATCAGTCCTAAAATAAAATCATAGTAATAGATTTCTCTGAAGTTGCAGCTGGGAAACCAGCGGAGGGAGCTAGAGGACGTTTTGATATGTCTCAAAAATTTTTACACTGTAAAATAAGGTCATTAGTCATCAGTAGTATTTGAATGCATATTCACACAAAATAGTATATTAGAAGGAACAAAGTAATGTTTATTCATATATTTCTTCCACTGTGACCCTTTATAATTTTCAGGCTAAAGGAAGAGAAGAAAATCGAAGCTCATCATTTTCATTCTTGAGTCTTGCATCACTAACACCATTGCGCTCCCTATACTATTACAGTAATGCTGTTGTTTTGAAGACAGTGAAGTTACAAAATTATTTGTCTAAAATTATTTGTGTACTTTTTAGAGTGATTTCCCCACTTAACATCATAGTTATTTGTTCAAGAAATGTATTGTTAAATTCAAAGTTCTTAACAGGTAAATATGGATGATTTTTTTTAAAATCTGGGATAATTTCCACCTCAGTTTCACTCATTCATATGGTTAAACTTGACTTGATTATAAATATAAAGTTTACTTATCACTTGTTATTTTAAAATATTTTTTAAATTATTGATTTCAGAGAGAAGAAGGGAGAGGGAGAGATAGAAACATCAATGATGAGAGAGAATCATTGATTGGCTGCCCCCTGCATGCCCCCTACTGGGGATCGAGCCCAAAACCCTGGCATGTGCCCTGACCAGGAATCAAACTGGGATCTCCTGGTTCATAGGTTGATGCTCAACCACTGAGCCATGCCAGCAAGACTATAATACTAATTTTATTGTTTTTATATTTATACTGAGGATTTCCATAGTTGTCATTCACTCACCCATTCAACATATATTCACAGAGCTCTGACTACTTGCCAGGCACTCTTCTAAGATCTGGAGATTCCACAATAATAAGCAAAATGCCCTGACTCTTGAACCCATAGTCTAGTTGGAGGAGTGGGAGAGTCACCATTATATACTGAAAAGGTTTAGCTTGTAATTTTCTCTTTAGTTAATAGTCTGTGAAAATAATAATGTTTCTTTTTTTTAAAATGACAGCTCAGCATATAGAGCAGATGTCAGAGATTATGATCACAGGGTGCTGCTAAGATTTCCCCAAAGAGTGAAAAATCAAGGGACATCGGATTTCTTACCAAGCCGACCAAGATATTCCTGGGAATGGCACAGCTGTCACCAGTAAGTGGATGGGCCTCCTGGGTACTTTTGAGGTGGTTTTGTATTTTTCAAATGATTTTTACACAAAGGGAGAAAATTGCTGTCTTTCACATTTAGAATTTTTCTGTATGTAGTCTGACATAATCAATGGAATCTGTCTTTAAAATAATACATCAATTATTAGATACTGTTATCTTTTAAATTAGAAACTCTAAGTCCAGTTTATTAAAACTGTTGATAGGGTCCAGTGATTGGATTCACTAGAATTTTACTTCAATATATTTCAAGTAGATTTATAAAAAAGCCCATTGCAGCCAAGATCATCTGTAGTTAGCATTTAACAGCATTTAATAAAGACCACAAGTTGTTATTAAAAGGGTTCAGATACCTTTCTCAAAGAAAGGTGTATATGATATACTCCATGAGCTGAGAAGACCTATCTCCATCTTTCAAAAGACCTGTATCAATACAACTTTGCCTGTTCTGTCCTAAATTTAAAGATTTCCACATTAGGTTATTCTGTAATTAGCCTAGATAAATTGCTCAGGTGTTTATTGCCAGAAAATCCTGATATTTGCCCTTAAACTTTCTTCAGTTTGAACCATTTCCTTTTGTTCTCTTCCTAATGGGAGCAGATGAATAACTCAGCATGTTCTCTTTCATGAAATGATAACAATAGATATGAGCACCTAATGTGCTGATAAAATAGAATTATTCATTTCCAAATAAAAGTTTATACTTGTTAAAATAATAATGGTGGATAAAACATACCATTTTCTCTTTTGCATTTCAGTAATGATTTTAAATCTATGGGAACTCAAATTTCTAAAATCTCACAGAAACCTCCCAAGGGTCATGTGCTCTTCTTTTTTGGAATGAAAGATCAGTATAGCAGCCAAGGGAAATATACTAGAAAACACATGGCAAGTTTCACTTAAACACAGAAATTTACTGTCTATTTCTATTTAATATTCAAAGATAAAACAGGGTATAATAGAAAAGCAAAACACTCAAAATATGTCTTTTTCTTCCAAGTAGCAAAGTTGAAAACTTAGTTTTTATAGACTTCTGACCCTGGATGGAGGCAGGGTGGGGGGGGGGGGGAGGGGAGATAATGCATGAATCTGGCTTTAAAAAGATAAACATTATCTTAATTTTAATGTGCAGACAGACGGGTAGGGCAGCGGGAAGTCATCTGAAGTTCTCACTGCTTTTTCTCTCTCTGCCACTGACCACTGTCCACTGTCTCTGTGTTGTGGGGCACACTAGACATTACCACAGCATGGATGAATTCAGCCACTATGACCTGCTTGATGCCAACACCCAGAGGAGAGTGGCTGAAGGCCACAAAGCAAGTTTCTGTCTGGAGGACACATCCTGTGACTATGGCTACCACAGGCGGTTTGCATGTACTGCGCACACACAGGTAGGTTGGCATCATCAAATCAGGCATCTGCAGGCTTCAGAGAGAAAACAAAGGGGTCTTCTATTTTCTTTCCTCCCACCTGCCTTTTACAAACTGCTTCATTTAGGGGTTATCTAGTCAAGATAGGAGATAATTGAGAAAACAAAAGTGAAGGCTTGATGATCCAAATTATTTTGAAAATATTTTATCATCACAGAAGGTCACTGCAGACTCATTATGTTCCACAATCAAAAGCAGCACTTTACTCTCTGAAAAAGTCTGAATGGTTTCTATATCTGTGCTCATTCTGTATTCTTTCACCGGCTTGGTAAGTAACTGTAGAAAAGATACCTGTTTTCCTACCTGCAAAACCTAGTATGCTAAAAATAGGATACCCGGTGATTGTGGTTAGCAAAAGGAGAGAAAGTAGGCTTCTTAAAAAGCACTTTAAAAAACTGTCTCTTTTAATCATGTAAATAAAAGCAGAAGGATACAATTTCTTTCTTTACACATATATATTTAAGACTACAGTATAATTGATGTCAGATGTTCTTTGGATGAATTTTTAAAAATCATGCTGAACTAAGCAATTTGTGTGTCCTATAATGGGAAAATCTGTGTCAGTTCAAAGCCATGCCAGTATTTCCATAAGAAACTCTAATTTGTAAAAGGACATTATAATTTTACTCCTGCCGAAATCTTGGCAAGGAGTAGTGAGTGTATATGTCTCGGGGCAAGGGGAAGCAAATTCCAGGGCTGTGGCAGGAAGCCTTTGGTGACCTAAATGTTACTGCTGCTTCTTTCTCTAAGCTTAGAATATGAGAGCAATTGGAGGGGGTAGGGTTCAATTCCATGTGCCCTGAGGCAACACTTATTCTTTAAGCAAAAGAAGATGTAACCTACCCATACCTTACAGATGTGTGTCTATAGAAATCCCTTTTTCACTCTGAGAGGCCCCCAGGACCTGCCTGTGAAGGGACCTAGTTTATTCTTTTCATTCAGAAAGAGGCACTGTGGATAGCTCACTGCTGAAATACATGAATCTAGGACTACAGGTATTTATAGCACTTCTAGTCTCTCAATTCTTGGGGTCACCCCACTTCATTTTGTATGGTAGCTTTCCCCTTAACCATCTCATTTATGCCCTATTAACTACTATTCACCAGGTCTCGTATTACAAGCAATTTGTGTTTTTCACTTAGATTGGCATATCATTTAAAGGAAAAAATAATTCTCTCAAAGCCCCAATATTGACTTAGAATAGTTGTATTATAATGTTGATTAAATGTATCCAAATATAAAACTAGATATAACTTCCTTATATTTATCCTATATAATAAAAGGCTAATATGCAAATCGACCTAATAGCAAATGACTGGTTGTTATGACATGCACTGACCACCAGGGGGCAGATGCTCAACGCAGGAGCTGCCCCCTGGTGGTCAGTGTGCTCCTACAGGGGGAGCACCGCTCAGAAGCCGGGCTTACAGCTGGCGAGTGTAGCGGCGGTGGCAGGAGTCTCTCTTGCCTCCGCAAAAGCACTAAGGATGTCCGACTGACAGTTTAGGCCCGCTTCCCTCGGGGAGGAGGCCTAAGCCGTCAGTCAGACATCCCCTGAGGGCTCTCAGACTGTGAGAGGGCGCAGGCCCGGCTGAGGGGACCCCCCACCCTGAGTGCACAAATTTTGTGCACCAGGCCTCTAGTACTTTCATAAAAAATTTATATGTTAAATGTATACAAAACTAGAAACTGTCAGATTAACTTACTGTATCAGTTGTGTTTTGCTAAAACCAAACAGCTAATTTAGACAGCCTCAGGTAAGGTTCTACATTTAATCTGGTTTTAAAGCATGACTTTGAATATATGAAATACCTGTTTCCTTAATGGCCTTAAAAACTCCCATATTTGTTTGCTAGTTCAAATAACCAAAGCTCATACTTAACTTCTGCCAGCTGAGTCATGCTAGAGTACCAGTTTCAGCATTCTTTAAAGCTCTTTTATTTACTTGAAAGTAATATTAACATTGTAGCACTATTTAAACCTGGATTAAAGAGATATCTATTCCAATGACATCCTTGTAATGCCATAAATTTAGTAGTAGCAACAGCAACAACAATAAGAGCTAACACTTATTAAGTATTTATTATGTGCCAGAACAAATGATATGCTGGGATAAGAAAGCAAAAATTATTCTATTACATATTTACTCCTCAACATACTGTTAATGCATTGGTATGAGCAAAGGTGGGTACATGGTTCTCACTGCTGTGGCACAGGTACTTCTGAGTGTGGCCTGTCCATGCTACATTGTGTGTGGTATGAGAGCACAATTCTTCCTCTTTCTCCCCAAATCAGGTTATCATCAAACCAGCACTGGTAGGACATGCTTAGATGATTTTGCCATCTCTTTGGCGACCAAGGTGATCTTAAGCACCAAAGCAATTTGGGGTGCTGAAATTAAATAGCAGTATTGAGTTAAAATGACTCTAGCATATGCTTTTTAATTTACTTTAGATTACCATTAGAATGAAAATACAACAGTAAAAATTCTTGTGAAGAACTAATAGATTTGAGACTGCACCTACAGACTTCAGTATGAACAAACTTCTCCAGACTATAACTTTCCGGAGAGCAAGGACTGTATTTCATTGGTATTCTTCTCCTCGCAGCCTGTAGAAGTCACTCATTTACTTGCTGACATGAGTACCTTAGCAAGTGAAGTGAGGTGGGATGTGTACATTGAGACATACATTCATCCCTTTAATTCAACAAGATATTTCAGTGACTATATGAGAAAGGGTACAGTGTGGTGGGGAACATCAGAGACTCTGGATCCAAATGCCTAAACTCAAAACCAACTCAGCCACTTATAAGCTATATATCTTCCACGAGTTATTTGACCTTACTGTGCCTCAGATTCCTTATTTGTAAAATAGGGATAATAATAGCACCTGCCTCATGTAGTTCTGGGAACTAAATTTATGTTTAAAATGATTCCTGGCATGTAATACATAATTACTGTTAGCTATTCAAAAATGCAATCATAGACCTTACCCTTAGGGAGCTTACAACCTTCAGTTAGGTGTTTTTATATAGTATGATTATAATTCAGAGCAGAAAAGGATAAATACTATAAAGCTATATACACAAGAAAGTATCATGGGCAGAGTACAGGAAGTAATTTCCAAAGGTCGAAATTGGGGAAGGTTGTACTGAGAAGAGAATATTTGAGCTAAATTGATTAGTATGTGGCCTTTGTTCTTGAGCTGGTGATAGTCTAGAATTTTGGTGGAGGTCTATTTTGTCACTTAAGATTATACTTATCACTGGTGATTTATGACACTTTTATGAAGCTAGATATACTACTACTTATATTAGGCAGGTTTTTTGTTTGTTTTTTGGCTGGAGGTGCTATAAAGCTGAGTAAAATATATTTCTCAAGGGAGATGCAATATAAGTATAGTTGTACTTACAAACTCTTGTAAGTACTAACTTAAAATCTAATTTACAAATAATATGCATATTCCCTCTCCTCTCTCTCTCTCTCTCTCTCTCTCTCTCTCTCTCTCTCTCTCTTTTTGTTAATCCTTCATCCAAGGATATTTTCCCATTGATTTTTAGGGAGAGTGGAAGAGAGAGGGAAAGACAGAGAGAAACATCGATGTGAGAGAAACACATCAATTGGTTGCCTCCTGCATGAGCCCCAACCAGGACCCGTGCCAGGGAGAAGCCTGCAACCAAGGTACGTGCCCTTGACCAGAATCAAACCCAGGTCCCTTTGGTCCACAGGCTGACGCTCTATCCACTGAGCCAAACTGGCTAGGGTTAATATGCATATTCTTTAGCATACTCTAACCATACACCATCTTTTTAAATTTTTTATTTTATTTGTTTTAGGGGTTGAGTCCTGGCTGTTATGATACTTACAATGCAGACATAGACTGCCAGTGGATTGACATCACAGATGTAGCACCTGGAAACTACATCCTAAAGGTAGAGACCTTTGAGAATATATAGCTGTAACTTATTTCCACTGCAATTTGATAGATCCCTTTCTCTGGATTCAAATGTTAGATAATCATGACCCTGAAAGCAATTATACATTTTCTATAACTATTTCTAAATGATCCCAGATATATGATGATATCTCCCAAAATGTCTTATTTTTAAAAACTTGAGGGGAAAATATACAACCTCTCCAGAGTTTAACCTTTGCCTAAAACTTCACCCTCCCTGCCTCTATGAGTTGAAGCATGGTAGCCCTATGAAAACAGGAAGAAATTAACCAGTAAACACTGCTAATAAAATCTGAAATACAGATGATGTTTGTGTTGCCTAGGTCAGTGTGAACCCCAGCTACTTGGTGCCTGAATCGGACTATTCCAACAATGTCGTGCGCTGTGACATTCGCTACACAGGACATCATGCGTATGCCTCGGGCTGCACAATTTCACCGTGAGTCTGACTTGCCTAAGTGATACTCTTTCCCAAGCGTTTTAGTTCATCAACAGGCATTAAACAAATAATATTTGCTTCTATCATTAGTATAGCCTCCTTGCAAACTAGACCGAAGGTAGAAAATGGTCTGCACTATCACATAGCTGATCTTTTTTTGGCAATGCTAGAGAAAGAAGGGTGTACTCAGCTTTTTAGCATCTTAAAACTTAGTTCTGAAGAAACACACCCACACACAGAGAACACACTGTTTACCCAGAAAGCATGTGTGGAGGCCGAATATGTGAAATATGCAATACGCAGTGTGGGTGACCTTGTGGGAGCCCAAACGGTTGGGTTTCCTGCTGCTGCCAGAGTCCATGACGGAGTTCTGGAGAAATTCCTAGAGTTCCTCAAAGTACATTCTGAAAAATCACTGCCTTAAAGAATGCAGCTGAAGGGATCAGACTGCCTGCTCTGTGAAAATCAAGAGTTCACATGTCTGAGTTCTAGAACAAATACTGGGAAATATTCCACAAAAGAAGGGATGTGTGGAGGTACCTTCATCATTTTCTTAGTCCTGAAACCTTTCTCCAAATGACATCTTAGATAGAATCCCAGCACATTAATATTAACAGGAGTGGTGTGTTGATGACAGTACTTAGCAAAAGCTGGGCAGGTTTCCTGCTTGTCTGTCCGTCTCACCCTAATGCAGTGGTTCTCAACCTTCCTAATGCCACGACCCTTTAATACAGTTCCTCATGTTGTGGTGACCCCCAACCATAAAATTATTTTCATTGCTACTTCATAACTGTAATGTTGCTACTGTTATGAATCGTAATGTAAATATCTGATCTGCAGGATGTATTTTCATTGTTACAAATTGAACATAATTAAAGCATAGTGATTAATCACAAAAACAATATGTAGTTATATATGTGTTTTCTGATGGTCTTAGGCAACCCCTGTGAAAGGGTCATTCGACCCCCAAAGGGGTCGCGACTCACAGGTTGGCGACCCACAGGTTGATAACCACTGCCCTAATGCCTTAAGCACTGCCTGCTTTAGTGTTGCTGGGTTAGAGAGTCTAACTACACGTGCCACCTGTGAGCGGCACCTTCTGAACAATGAGCACACCATGAGAGTGATACTGACAACGCATCAGCTTTGCTTTTACGCTGGAGAGGCACCGGTGCCTCTGGGTCACACAGAAAGGTGTAACAGATACACTAGAAACTCACAATTAATAGTAATTTCTCCCTGATGTACCAACCAGGACAGTGGTTCACCACACATGCACCCGTAGTTGTAGGTTTCCCCAAGACCACCTAAACCGGTTGTGCAGGTTCTGCCTTAGACCTGGACTCCTGTCCCATGCTCCACTCACAGAGCCACCTCCTGTGGCTGGGGCTGCATTCACCTTACAGAGGCGCCTTTTCCTCATTCCCATGAATGAGCAAAGGCTGTGCTTTACAAGTGTCATCACGTGCCACTTTCCATCACATGCCATTCAAGGTCAATGAAGCTTGTAACTGCAAAGGCACAGCACTGAACAAATGATGATTAAACATATTCTTCTGAACATGCCCACAACACAGGAAACCTGGATGGGTTTATGACCCATATAGTACAGAGTGATCACAGTGTAACTGCAAATCCCCAGAACAGCAATGGAATTTGGGTTATCTTAATTTTTATAATTCCTTCATTCTCTAATCCTTGGTACTCTCACACGTGCATTATGTATTTATTGAGGTACTACACTGGGTATTAGAGAGCAATGCAAGGATAAATAAGATTCCTGACCCTGTATAGCAATAATTCCAATAATTCCAATTAAATTACTTGTGAATCTTTGTTCAATGTTTGTCTCTTGTTCTACTATCATAGCCGGGACCTCGCTTCTTGTCTACTGTAAACCCATTACCAGGTATAGGTCTGCCACCACATAGCCTCTTAGTCAATATTTGATTAATAGATAATTACCCTCTCTTTAGGAAATTGAGAGGGTGAGAGAAATACACAACTGTAATAAACAAACAATGAGGAGCTCCACGAGGGGTAAAATAAAATGCAGTGGGGCCAGGACCTCTGTAATAATAAGCTAGGTGACTCCCAGGTACAACCGCTAGCTTTGCTCCAGGATGAGGTCTGGAGAGATGACTCTGTTGTTTCACAGAATGTGTCTTGCTTTTCATCCAGTAGAATCCATTGAATTGGATGTTGCCAGACATTTCCTTTTTCTTTTTTTAAAATATGTTTTTATTGATTTCAGAGAGGAAGGGAGGAGAGAGAGAAACATCAATGATGAGAGAGAATCATTGATTGGCTGCCTCCTGCATGCCCCTACTGGGGATCAAACCCACAACCTGGGCATGTGCCCTAACCAGGAATTGAACCTTGACGTCGTGGTTCATAGGTTGATGCTCAAACACCACTGAGCCATGCCAGCCAGGCTGCCAGATATTTTGAGCAAATAAACATTGTTTCAGCCTAGAGTTGCCTTTTCTTTTTTTAACCAGTTGCCACTGACTGTAACTAAACTGCAAGAGTGGTTGAGGTAGAATTTTGATAATGAATATTGATTAGATGAAAATGTGAGTTTAATAACCCATAGTTAGTGAATCATAAATAAGATCATACTTATCCATGAATGGAAAAAAAATGGGAGAAGTGCAGAAACCTCGACTTGAGAAAGAAATCCTCACCTTCAGCTGACTGCCTCTTACACTTTCACTTCCAGCCTCCCTTGCTAGGGATCAGAGTTCAGAGGAAGGGGAGATGTCCTCTGGCTGAGAATCAGGAGAGGCTTTAGGACAGCATTTGAATTGGGCCTTGAAGGCTGAGGAGGACTGCACTGGAGAGAGTTTGGCAAGAGCATGCTCTGAATGTCAGAGGGGAGGTGGGGTGAGGACCAACCAGGGAACTTATATGCATATATGCATAGCCAATGGACACAGACAATAGTGTGGAGAAGACTTGGAAAGGGTAGGTGAGGAGAGAAGGGGGTCAATGGGAAAAAAGGAGGAGGGACATCTGTAATAATATCAACAATAAAGATAATTTTTTTTTAAAAAAGCATGCTGGGAGGAGTCAACATCACTGACACCTACATGGCAGGAAGAAATTGCAGGATATGTTTGGAAAAGCAAGTGTTCTGGTTTGGCTAAAACATGTTCCATGGAGTGAAGAGTTAGGTAAAAAGGGTGGAGCAGTAAAATGGGACCAGATCAAAGAGAGCACTGAAGAGCAAGACAGAAAGTTAGAACTTCATTTTGGAGGCCATGCAGAGTCTTTACGGTTCTTGGGTGGGGAGCATATGTAGCCTAAAGTTATGTGGTCAGTCTGGTGACTAAGTAGCAGTGGGTGTGGTTCCCTTGGTAGTGTTATTGTACTTTTTAACTCTTAAAGACATATTACCTCTCAGTTTACTGATGTTTTTCACATGAATGAAATATTTGAGAGCATTCATTGGCGTGAACAAAGCACCCAGTTAGAAAGTGTGTGCCTTTAATGTATCCTCTTCTCCCTCATTTTCCTCATTGTATACAAAACATATAGACCAAGTGACTTTGCGGTCCAGTTCAGTTCTATGATGCTACAATTAAGTTCTCTTCTCACAGACATTACTGTTGGGAAATTTATGGTTTATGATTTGGACTAAGTGCATTCTTATTTCCTTTACATGGGGAATCTGTGATCATAATGTAAACACACTAATATTGATGTATTGGCTTTGATCCAGTGTCTTGCACATTAATGCCTCACTACACATCCCAAATCATGCTGGGAAAGGACTAATGCAGGACCGTGAGAGGCCATGGCCCTGCTTCTTGGTGCACATGCCACACTTGCTCCATGGAGTGAACTCACCCAGGCAGAGCTGCTGTTCTGATGAGTCCTGCTTTACTTTTGGTTGTTTCAGTAGATTTTTTTTTTAACCATAAATATCAGGCATATACTTTCTGCTGCTGACAGAGTTACTTTCTTTAAATCAGAGTTAAAATCAAGTATTGTCCCTAGCTGCATTGTCCTGATATGCCAATGTTGCAGGTTCGATCCCCTGTCAGGGCATATATAAGAATTAGCCAATGAATGCATAAATAAATGGGAAAAGAAATTTATATTTCTCTCTCTCTCTCTCTCAAATAAAAAAAAATTTTTTTCTCAATCAAGTATTAATGGATAATTTCATAAGGTAACTGCTACTTAGGTGGAGGAAAAATGATATCTCAATTTTTTAAAAGATTGACTTCAAACTTGTCTACTGTATTCATTCATAATATTATCAGGTTAATAACTTATCTTTTGTTTTTTAATATAGGTATTAAAAAGCAAGCCAAGACTCCCAATGGATAAATCAGTGCCTGGTGTTCTGAAGTGGGAAAAATAGATTAACTTCAGTAGGATTTATGCATTTTGAAAAAGAGAACAGAAAACAACAAATGAATTTTTGTTTGGACTTTTTTATAACTAAGCACGTAACTGGATTTTGAACATTTAAATTGGCATTGTTTGGAAAAATTTTAATATTATTATCCACATTATTTTGTGAATTAACATGTTTCAATTCTGTAGTTGCACCCTTGGCTCTTTCAAAGAAATCTAAATTTATGCTCTTTTTGAAATTATAATACAGAAGAGAAAGTAATATTGCAATGAATGAGCCAAAATTACTTTGAACTGGGAATTTTCTAAAGTGCTATAACTTAAGTGAACTACGGTAATCATTGGCTTATATATGTCCTGGCTCCTACTGTTTAAATAGGTATGGACACATTTGGTGCTGAGAAAGGAACAAATGCATTACCATTGGTCTCAAAAAATATTACTATATAGCAGAGAAATGGCAGTATATGTATTCAGATAGCTACATCCCTATATAAAATTTATGTTTACATTTTTTAATTAGTAGATAAACTTTCTTTCTGTCAAGTGTACAATTTCATTCTGACATACGTCAGTTTTTATTTTGGGACAAATTAAGTAATTGAGCTGCCCAACTCTCCCTGACATTTGTTGATGCTCCACTCTACTCTTTAATTTTCCTATGGGCAGAGACCTTTTAAGTGGCATCTTAAAATTACCCTTCTGGGGACTGGTATACATAGGACAACTGTGTCAGTGGGAAGTTATTCTGATGACAAACATGATATATCAAAAGCTAATGCACAATTAAGTATATTGAAGTACTAGCCAAAAATTTTTTCTTACAGACATAAAATAAAAAGTAAAATTAACAAGTCCCTCAAACTACAACTGTCTCTCAAATAATTTTTAAAAAGTAATGAAAACCATCTTAGAATTTTCTACATTTAAAAAAATGTTCAGCTTTAAAAAGAGGAATGCTAGACAGTTTTAAGTTATCCAGAATAGATGACATAATGTGTGTGGATACAGGAACCGTATCCTATGTCATCCAGGAATCAGTCGTGTGTGTGTGTGTGTGCGTGTGTGTGTGTGTGTGTGTGCGCGTGTGTGTGTGTCTGAAATATAATCAAGATTAGCAAAGCACACAGCATTATGTACTTGAGGGGTTGGTGAATAAGGGTAAAAAAAAAAAAATACTTTCGGCAAAACCAAAGGCTGTGCTGCATAATGAGACAGCTGTGCTTTTATTTTAAACTGTGAAATCATGTGCCACAACAGAATTGGGAGGCTTTCTCTTTTTCCTAGATTCAAAAGGTGCAGAAAGAAATCAAATTACACTTTTAAGTTAGTGGTGCTTAAGCAGAAGTTTTTCTATATTAACCAGTATTAAAATCTCAAGCAAGGTACTTCAAGTGCCAGGACACAGAGGTAGAATTTAAAAATGAGTTGGCCTCCGTGTATTACATGCCATGGAGTTGTAAAGTCAACACCATTCAGCATTCACTCAGTGCCTAGAGCGGTGAGAGGTGCTAGAGATGGACAGTCATTGAGGGGTGGATAATGGAGGGCCACAGATCTACATCCGCCAGGGCACACTTCCCAACAGAGAACACAGACAGCTTAGTAGAGATCAGAGCCTTCACTGAGCTAGTATCTGAGCTATGGGATAGCTTCTTTGATGTACCTCTTTGCCTTAAATTGCTTTTTAGTTATAAGATTGCAGAAAGATACTTTCTTTTAGATTATAATATTTTCAAATATTTTAACATACTTACTTTTAGAAAAACAAAAAACTACTGTCAGTATTAATACTGAGCCAGACTGGCATCTACAGATTTAAGATCTATTAGTACAAGATTCTTACCCCTGTATTAAAAGCTAGCCAATATCATGGCCTTTGGATACACGAGATGATACATTTACTATCATTCATTAGGCCCTCCATCTGTCTGTCCATCCATCATCATTTGAGGGCCTAATATATGCCAGGCACTGACATGCTAGGCATTAGGATATAAAAAAAGATTTTCTCTAACCTCAATTAAGTATTAAAAATGTCATTATTATCCTTTAGGTTCACTTTATTTCATTTTTAACAATTATAAGTACATGTCTAAAAATTTTTATTTTAAGCTCTATTGTTTTTCATGACCATATTTTATTTTAAAAATAAGTTAAAAATTAATAGTTATATGCATGTATGTGTTACTAATAATTAAAAATGTTTCCAATCCCTGAACTGTCTGCCTTTTAAGTATAAAATGTACTATTTGAATGATTTTGAAAAAAAAAAGTTTCAATTAGGAAGTAAAGATTCTTACTTAATCCTTATGCATTCTTCCCCCTCAGTCATCCCTCAACACTCCCTTAACACTCAATATTTTTGAACCTCAAGGGATCTCTTCTTTGAATAACCACAAAAACTCATAGAAAATGACTAGCTGGTAAAAGTTATCCATTAATAAAATAAACAATCCAGCCTTACAAACCCTAAATTAAAAAAATTAAATAGAAAGTAGAAATAATACAAAAAATGTTGAGTAGTGAAAAGAGACTGGCTTTTAAACTAATAAAGACTGTGAAAAAAATGGGCTAAACAGGGAAACAATTTAATGAGTCTTCCACACACCATATTAAAGGCCTCATAATTATTCAGACCACAGTCTGGACTAAAGATGTCTTGACCTTGGGGGTGAGGATTCAGTTTCCCAGCAGTACCAGAACATATGAATCTATAACTTGCCTATTTCTAGGAAATCTTTACACTTTTACATAATAAACTTATTCACAATTTCAATCACTAGGCATTATTTGTAATAATGAACAATAATTGTTTTTTATTTGAAACCTCATAGAATAATCACATTTAAACATTCCAAATATTCAGATTTCAGAGGACATGCCATGCATTAAAATGATCATGGCACTGAGAAATCACCTTTAGCAAATTGTGTGAAATATACAATTTCTGGTCAGAAGATGTCTTATTTTAAAAATAGCTTTTTGACACTAACAGTATAGTAACTGATAAGTAAAAAGTTACCCCTTTTCTACATTTTTTTATATTTAGAATCCATATTCACAAATAATACATTCAAACAACAGCTATATTTCATTTTCAGCTACCAAAAGTCCTGGGCCACTTTTAAACACTTCAAGCATTTCATTTATCTTTTAAACTAAAATGGTGCTGAATTATTTCAACTTGAATGTAAAAATGTGTTGTCTTAGTTCACAGGATATAAACATTTAATTAATATATAACTGCTTGCTACTAACTACATGTCATTTGATATTGTAATACTTTCAATGAAATTTTAGTTTCTTCCAAAATTTCTAGGAATCCTATTTGTAAAACATCTGTAAGTTTTTTGAGGAGCTCTTAATTTACATGCCCTGACACTGGCTTTATAGTCTTTTTTACACTCACATTCTTTCATTGTATGCTATACTACGAGTGCAAAAATGCCTTGAATAAATGATTTCAAGTATCCATACTGGTCATTTGTTGTTACATATAAATAAATGATATGAACTTCATTTTAGGTTAAAATCTAAAAGCCCATGTATATGGTTTGTGGTTTTTCTTAGTTGCCTTTTGTATTAACAAACTGTTTAATAAGCTCACATGACTTGAAATTTGTCTATGATGGATAAAAAGAAATCTAGTTGATGTTTTAAAAAAGAAACTATCATATATGAATGGATCCTAACTTTTGTCACCATTACCAGTCACTTCAAGGACACAGAGCAGGCATTGAGAGAACGACCACATTCTATTTTAATTAGGATTTATAAGAAATATGCATAAGCATACATACACTCAGGGGACACATTCAACTCAAGCTACAAACTAGCCATAAAAAGAGAAACATTGCTATCATAGAAATCCTTATTTAAATGTTTACCAGATTAGCCTGGAAGCTGATAACCTGAGAAAACAACCTGCCCCAAAGTGTGGACAAATTTTTTTGGGGGGGAGGGAAATTCACAAAATTAATCCACAAAACAATTCACCTTTAAAGAGCTCTTACAGGTAAAACAGATGTAGGCTTGTGGTTGGCAGTTTGGAGATTTAAGTTGTAGAATATCTGGTGATACTCTGAACGAACAATTTTCTGCTTCCCTAGCCTGCTCAAGGTAAAGTATCTGAATACACTTTCCTTATTAATGCAAAAGATAATTTTCTTTGTCCCATCAATGTTCAGTATTTCTCACACTGTTCAATATTAGCTCATTAACCAAGATGGGGAGGGCAGATCATTCCCTTTTGTTAGAAAACTTGACTGCCTTATGCTACTCATTTATTAATACTAGTTTATTAATATTTGTAATCCTTGCCACAGATATTAGTAGAGGATTATTAACCCACAGGTTGAATATATCACTTGCGTTGCAGTAATCTGTAGCTTACATTTAAACAAAGCTCTTGCATCATATCTCTTTTTAATTTGAAAAAGTAAAATATTTATTACAGAATTAGGAGAATATTGATTTCCTCAAGCATATATTGAGGGAGTCTCATTTCACAAGACAATCTACTAAAAAAAGAACCCAATGTAAAATAAGAAAAATGTTATCTGTGGCAGATATTCACAATACATATTACCATATTCAATAATTCTAAGCAGTCCTGTAGTAAAGAAACCACTTTATAATGTTATTATCTAGTGTTTCTCAAATTTGTTTTTCCATAAATATCTGTTTCAAATAGCATTTACTATGCTGTCAAAATGTTGTTTTTTCATGGAAAACTCTGGGATATGCCATATTAATTAATTATCAGCTCATAAAAATGAGATTATTTGAAAATTACTTAAAACAATATATGACAGTAGCAGCATTAAAGAGATAGGAAACAGGAATACCTGAAACCCACCAATTCACTACCTGCCTTGCTTCCTAAAAACTGCATGATTAAATAAATAAGTAAAACAGATGTAGAACGATCCTTTTAATGGATCTTTCCATCTCTAAACCATGTTTTATTTTAGAAGGAAATATAGACCTTTCTATATTTGTCAGATAACCTGAATGCTTTTAGGTACTCTCTCCTTTCCCAGTCCTGCACTAGAGATTGAGAGACATAGAGGATCTACCTAATACACAGTCACAAACTCAAACAGACAGCCAACATGAGGAGACAACCCCCAAATGAAAAAACAAGAGATAAATGAAGAAGAGATAAATGAAGCAGAGATATGAAATTTATCTGAAATAGAGTTCAGAGTAATGATGGTAAAGATGCTCAACTGCATGAAAAAAGATATAGTAACTATGAAAAAAGAACAATTAGAAATAAAGAATGACATAACACAAATAAAGAACACATTGGAAGGAATACACAACAGGTTAGGGCAGTGGTCGGCAAACTGCGGCCCCTTGAGTGTGGCTGTTCCACAAAATACCACATGCGGGCGTGCACATACAGTGCGATTGAAACTTTATGGCCACACTCAAGGGGCCAAAGAGCCGCATGTGGCTTGCGAGCCGCAGTTTGCTGACCACTGGGTTAGGGGAAGCTGAGGATCGAATCAGTGAATTAGAAGACAGGGTTGAAAAAAATCACTCAGAGAACCAAAAAGAAAAAAAAATATTAAAAGACAGGAGGACAGTTTAAGGGAGCTGTGGGACAACGTGAAACGTAACAATATTAGAATAGCAGATGTACCAGAAGAGGCAGAAAGGGGGAAAGGGATAGAGAACATGTTTGAAGAAATAATGGCAGAAAACTTCCCTAACCTGGTAAAGGAAAAAGTCACACAAGTTCAGGAGGCACAGAGAACCCTAAACAAGAAGAACCTAAACAGGACCACACCAGACACATCATAATTAAAATGCCAAAAATTAAAGACAAAGAAAGAATCTTAAAGGCAACAGAAGAAAAGAAAACTGTTACCTACAAAGGAGTTCCCATAAGGCTGACGCCTGATTTCTCATCAGAAACTCTACAGGTCAGAAGGGAATGGCATGAAGTACTCAAGGTAATGGAAAGCAAGGATCTGAAACCAAGATTACTATATCCAGCAAGGCTATCATTCAAAATAAGCAGTCAAATGAAGAGCTTCCCAGACAAAAAAATGCTAAAGGAGTATATCACCACCAAACCAGAACTACAAAAATTGCTAAAGGGACTGCTGTAATGAGAAGAAGAAACAGAGAGAGAAACCTAGGCATACAGAATTAAAATGGCAATAAATAAGTACCTATCAATAATAACCCTAAATGTAAATGGATTAAATGCTCCAATCAAAAGGCATAAGGTAGTTGAATGGATACAAAAACATGACCCAACTATATGCTGTCTACAAGAGACCCACCTCAGAACAAAAGATGTACACAGGATGAGTGTGAAGGTACGGAAAAAATTTTTCCATGCAAATGGAAAAGAAAAAATAAGTTGGAGTAGCAATACTAATATCCGACAAAATAGACTTCAAAATGAAGGCCATCACAAGAGACAACAAAGGTCACTACATAATACTAAAGGGAACCATCCAACAAGAGGTTATAACCCTGGTAAACATATATGCACCCAATATAGGAGCACCAAAATATATAAAAAACTTCTAGAGGACTTTAATGGAGAGATCGCCAACAATACAGTCATAGTAAGGGACTTTACTCGATAGATCTTCCAGACAAAAACTTAACAAGGAAACAGTGACTCTAAAGGACACACTGGATCAGATGGATTTAACTGACATTTATAGAACATTTCACCCCAAAGCAGCAGAATATACATTCTTCTCAAGAGCACATAGATCATGAAGATAGACCACATATTAGGACACAAAACAAGTCTTTCACAAGTTCAAGAAGATTAAAATCATATCAAGCATCTTCTCAGATCACAGTGGAATGAAATTAGAAATCAACTACAGTAAAAACACCTAAAAACATTCAAACACATGGAGGCTAAATAGCATGTTATTACACAATGAATGGGTTGCCAACAAGGTCAAGAAAGAAATCAAAAACTTCCTGGAAACAAATGAAAATGAATACACAATAACTCAAAATCTCTGGGACACAGCAAAAGCAGTCTTGAGAGGGAAGTTCATAGCACTACAGGCATACCTCAAAAAAACAAGAAAAATCAGCAATAAGTTATTTAACCCTACAACTTAAAGAACTAGAAAGAGAACAACAAGAAAAGACCAGAGTGAGTAGAAGGAAGGAAATAATAAAGATTAGAGCAGAAATAAATAACATAGAGACTAAAAAAAAAACAATATACAAAATCAATGAAATCAAGGCTGGTTCTTTCAAAGGATAAACAAAATTGATAAACCATTAGCGAGACTCATCAAGAAACAGAGAGAGGATGCAAATAAATAAAATCTCTCATTTCCCAAACATTATTTGTTGAGAACACTGAAGGTGAACCAATCATTTTCTTCATGGTTCATTCATTTTGTATATTTGAAATTATTTTATGTTCTACATCTAGTATAATTTAAGTAAGTTTGAAATAAATATTAGCACTTCTCAGAGTGGGCAGGAAAAAACAGGATTGGATAGGAATGACTTGGAAGGATATATGCATGTATTTAAAATTTGCTACTAATAACTTGCTGCTTCACTATGGGTTATAGGCACCAATGAGAGAGAGAGAGAGAGAGAGAGAGAGAGAGAGAGAGAGAGA
>NW_005353663.1:1508465-1509819 GCF_000412655.1 Myotis brandtii
GAGCTCATGTCACAACTGTACATAATAGGGGTTAAGGACAAATGTAATGGTAAGCTCCTGATAAGAGGCAGCTCCTTTTAAAAAAGCACGTATCTTACTAAACTAATGTATAAATTTTATGCCTGAAAAATTTGGAACAAATATTATCACCCAGTTATTTGCAAACTAGTGAATTATACCATTGTCATACAGCAACTATTAGAGCCAACCATTTTCAATTATTACAAAGCCATTCTTTTCTAGAGGTATGATATTAGGGAAAATAACTTTTATAACAATTGATAGTTGGGGTGCTGCTGGGGCTAAGATTCATAGATAAACAGTCTGGTAGTTGTGATGACATCACTTTTATTTTAAGACTCTTTGATTTCTGGTAATAGGAATATACTTAAACTTGTTTAGTCCAAAGAGGAATTTATAGATTCATGTAATCAGACAGAGAAAAGGCAAAGGTAGGGTTGTCCCTAGAGTAGATGGAACCAGGAAATCAAACACCATCAATGTTCTCGCTATTTTCTCTCTGGGTGTTCACTTCATTATTTTGGTTTAGTTTCTCCATGAGGACAGAAACTTTGTTGCCTGCAGATCTCAGTACACATTTACACAGCTTATTGAGCAGAAAGAAAATGGCATTAACCTATAGCTCAAATTTGAAAAATCCAAGGGAAGGTATTTCGTAGGCTCAGGCTGAGTCATGTGTCAATCCCAGATCCAATCACTGTGGAGACCAAGAGAGGTCCCGAATGAGTCAAGTGCTCTTCTTGTTCCATTATAAAAGTCAAGAAGACAGGGTCAAGTAAGAGAATGGCTGCTTCCAGACAAATCACATGACTGCATTTTTGTTTTATGTGTAGGTGTGAGGGGAAGGTGGGGGAAAGAAAAAGGATTCCCCAGAGAAAGGGGTGAGTTATTAAGGGTATTTTCAATGAGAAGTTTACTGGGAACCAACAATCCACCTACTTATGTCCAGCAAAAAGATTAATAAAATCAACATATATATAATCCAACTTAGAACCTTTCTTTCCAAGCTGTTCATCCACCCTATATCTGTTAATAGAACCCCATATTCTCAGAATCTAAGGGCTGACTTTTTCACAAGAAGGACATAATGTCACCTTCCTCTCCCTTTCAACATGATTTCCCTCCCCTACTGGCAGGTCTAAACAGTCTTCTCCCTCCCACCCCACTGTCAGTGTTTCATAAAGTCTTAGTCGATTAGCATTTCAGAAGGGAAGCTCATTCTTACAGGTGAGAGAAGATCCCAGTTCCTTCTAATTCAACCAGTCACACTGGAGTTGCAACAGGTGGGTCATTCCAAAAAGAGAAAGGAAAAGAACAAGAGAAAGAACCATTC
>NW_005353663.1:1510357-1521295 GCF_000412655.1 Myotis brandtii
GTACCCTTTTATGTAATGATGTTTACTTTGAATTTATATTAGTTCACACAAACACTCCATCCATGCTTTTGTTCCAGCCCTCTGGTCCAGTTTAAGAACCCATTGTGGCCCTTGAGTCAAAAAGTTTGCCCACCCCTGCAATATACCCACAGCTCTCCCAATATTCTCTCTTGATGTTCTCACCATCTTTTAATCTAGATAAACATGTACATGTGGTTATGCTAGGGTGAGATGAGAGTAGGATACAGGTGTGACAGGTCATCCGAGAGGATTTTGAGCCTGAGTCTGAGATACAACTGTTAAAATGGCTTTGCGGAGAAGAAATCTAAGAGGATGAGGTCAGAGGAATGGGATGGAAAACATACACATGGTGCAACTTCTTCACTAAGTTAGGCAACCTGCTCTCTGGCAAAGGACTATTAAGCCAAGACATTCTTGAAGACTGAGGCTGACCAGAGATGCCTTTTAGTGCACAGGGTGTTATCCTGTTATTCTTTCAGAGTTGAGAAGGCTTATCAGCAGCTAGGCACACATAACCTTATTCCCTGTCTGTTCTCCCCAGTTTTCTCAGGGGAATATTTCTGAATATTAGAGACATGGAAAAAAATGACATATTCTCCTTTTTTCTCTCCTCATGTAGGGATTTCACAATTTAACTACGGGGGCCCTCTAGAATTCTTTCTCTCTCAGTGATCAACAACAGGCAAATGTGAGCGCTTTAACCTCAAACGCTGGTCTCAGCTGAATCTACCAGGAAAAAAAAAGGTGTAAGAGTGAACTTTGCCCTATCACAATACTTTGGATCTTCACCCCAAACCAATACTTCCATCCTTGGAACACATCAAAATTCCTGAACTTGTACACTATGTCAAGCCTCTGGGGTCTTACCTGGACTGCTCTGTGTCCAAGTAGAGTTGTTTTTCCCTCCTTTTGGTATGGATTCCAAACCCTCTGCCTTATGCCCTAAAAAAAAAAAAAAAGAGAGAGAGAGAAGAGCACAGATTGGGTTGGCTCAGTGGATAGAGCGTCGGCCTGTGGTTTGAAGGGTCACACGTTTGATTCCAGTCAAGGACGAGAGAGCAGAAGCAGGTTTTTGGAGCAGGAGCAGGTTTTTGGAGAGGAAGATGAGCGGGAGAGGAAGATGAAGGGGAGAGGAAGATGAATTTCAAAGAGCCTTCCTTGCTGTATTTCTGTGTGTGCTTCTGTATGCCCAGGTGGGCAGGTGCTTGAACTTGTTTTTCTCTATAAAGCTGCAAAAACAAAACAAAACAAAACCTAACCTTCCCCAGACCTGCCTGTCTTTTAATGTTGTACAGCCTTCATTTTAGTTTGAATTAAATTCTTTATACATGTGCCAGGGGTTATTATTATCCATCTTCTTCAACCTTGGCCATACTGTAATTTGTAAGGTTTGGATTTTTTTCCTTTGCACTTGGGCACTGGAATTATAATCATACTAGGGGCCCAGTGCCCACTCCTGCTGCCGCCGCTCCCATATACTGACAGCGCTGGCCCCGCAAAAACCTGCTAAAGGCCGAGAGGAGAGGAGAGGAGAGGAGAGGAGAGGAGAGGAGAAATAATACTCATTTCATTGAGCTAACTAACTACTAAGGTAACTGTTTCTTATATCTAGTTTGTATTCAAATTTCACCAATTGTCTTATAACCTTTTTCCTTTTTTTAAAGTTGGTTTGTTTGAATCAGGATCAAACAAGGACCACACACTGAATTTGGTTGTTAATGTGTTTTAAGTCTTTGAAAATAATATATATTTCCCTTTTATCATTTTTTGTCTTGCTATTAATATGTATGAAAAATAGGTATTTTTATAGAATACCATTTGTCTTATAGAATTTTTCACTTTCTGGATTTGCAGATTTTATCCTGGTAGTGTTATTTAATACATTCTTCTGTTCCTTATATTTCCTATAAAAAATCAGATCTAGAGACTTGACCAGATATAAGCTAGGTTTGATTTGGAGGAGCAAGAAGACTTGATAAGTGGTGGTATGTCCTTCTTAACTGCCTCACATGCCCAGTATATCTCTAGCTGTCTCTTGGTGGTGTTAAGAATGAACAGTGTTCACTGTTGTCAGTCTGATTCGCTCACTACAAAATCCCCCGTCAAATTTTCACCTACTTATTTTAGCAGCCATTAATGATCACTGCTAGATCCATTATTGATGATCAAAAGTGATTTTTTTAAAAGAACTGAGACTATTTCATAATGCTTTTTCATTTGAACTGAACTATTTGTTTCTTTCATTAATGTACTTTATTAAATTAAATAACATTTAATGTGAAACTTGATAATTGACCTTTTTCCCCTCTTTAGTAATCTGAGATAGTTCTGGAACTTTATGAAAGACATTCAAGGTGCTGTGCTCTTTCATAAGAAAAGCCAAAGTGTTGTTTTTGGAGCTGTTTTTGTCATGTGCATGTGTATTTTTCTCCCATTATTGTCGAATGTAATTATAATCTTACACAAATGGTCTGTTGATTTGAAATATCATGGGAACACTTTGACCTAGAACATTTTCAAAGAGGTTAGTTACTGGATATCCAAGCTAAGGACACTTTACACAAGTATAGCTTACTTTTTCCTCAGATTTTTGTATTTTAAATCTGGTTTCTCAATTTCTTGTAGATTTTAAGAAGCCTGACATTCAAGGCTTCCTTTATCAGGCCCCAATTCCCATTTCATGGTTTCATATCCTACCATTGTATATTCTCACCTATGACCCAGCCAGACAACTGACTGCTTTCCTTATATCTCTCATATCCCCAGGGATAAAGTACTTCCTTTAAACACATAGGGCCTTTACCTCTCTGTCTCTTAAGGTACTTGTTTATTTTTTATAGATTCACATATAGCGTGTCCTCCCAAAGTGTATAGACACAACTTTAATAATTATAAAGGTAGTATTTGTTATGCCCAGATTTCAGGATCCCCAAGAACCCACATCAGGGAGCCAGTCCGATGCAAAAGCATAAGAGTCTTTATTCGAGCTAGCTTGGCTCCCCCACCTTGCTGACGCAGCGACTGGAAGCAGAGAGAGAGAGAACTCTGTGTGGAGAGGGGTTTTATAGGGGGTTGGAGTAAGGGGAGGAGAAAGGGCTGTGGCCTTGCCCATTGGCCAGGCGCAAGTCGGTGTCTTGTTCCTGGGTGTGGCTAGCAGAGGCTTAGACTTCCGGGAAGAAGCTCCTTGCCAAGCACATGGCCAAGGTAAGATGGAGCACTTACCCTGGGGCAAGATGGAGGGCGTAGCCCTTACCCTGGGGCAAGATGGAGGGTGTAGCCCTCGCCCTTTCAGTATTTATTAAAATATATTTCATTTTCAAATCTGAGCTATCAGCTGTTCAAGTGTGTATACATTTTGCAGGGGACACCCTGTGTATACATGCTGTCCTAGTAGACTTCTAGTGTACAGCTACTGCTTCCTGGCTAATACCCTTGTGTTTTTATTGGGATGAAAAAATTTTTTTACTGATCTTACTGGGCAACTTTGAAAAATATAGAGAATACAGTATTATTTGACATTTTCACATCCACATTTATAAATGATTTTGCTCCTCCAACCCCACCCTCTATCGTCTTTATGAGGTTTAGTGTGAACATTATCCAAGCTTCAGTAAAAATGGCATATGATGTAGTTGCTAACAACAAAGGTTATCTAAGTTCACATCCTAGCTTCACCGCTTAAGAGCTACATGACCTTCAATAAGTCACCTAGCCGCCAAAGACTAGGGTGATAAAACAGAATGTAAAAGCTATAAACATTCATAAGGTAGAAATGGAATAACTAACAAACATTGAGAGAGGGAAAATAAAGAAAATGGAAGTGTGCTACTTCATACTTTTATAGCTAGAGTCAAAATCTGCACTTTGACTCCAGCTATAACTAAAGCAGATAAACATATACATCTGTCTATTCTTAGATTTATTAATACAAAGGCAACCTTAAGAAAAATAATACCACCAATTAATATTCAGTAGTGGAGGAAAACATTCTGAGAGAAAGAATATGTTAATTTAATCATCATCAGAATAAGCAGTAAATAGATACTGTCCAAAGCAGGGCTTGACAAATATGGACTGTTAGCTAAATCACCACTAGTTTTTGTAGATCAAGGTTATCTAAATATAGCCAAGCCAATTTGTTTAAAATACCACAATCAAGTAGCTGCCAAACAGACCTTATGGACTGCAGAGCCTAGAATGACCTGCTACAGAAAATGTTTGCTGACCCCTGTCCTAAAGTAATAGGGTATTTAGTATATTAAATCTATACTAATAATAGAGAAATATGCAGATTATCCATTACAGTGTCACATCACGACCAGATCAGCAGGCTGTGTCCCCACCCTTTGCTCAGGCAGCTACAAAGCCAAGGGTAGGATAGGATACAATAGGAGGGGATAAGAAAGGAGAGGGAGAGGAAGGCAGGCCTGCATGCAGACAGGCCAAGAGGAGAAACAGAAATACAGAAAGGGAACAAGAAAAAGACGCAGGAATGGAAAAGGGAAGGAAATGCAGGGCTGCACACAGGTGGGGGTGGTGACCACAGGGGGGTTTAGGGGGAGAGGGAAGCAGGTGCACCCAGCAAGGGGTAGGGCAGGAGCCCCACCCAGACACAGGAGGAGGGTGGTGGCCCCCGGCATGGGCCATTGGCGGGGAGGCGCCCACAGGTCCAGGACGGAGTGGTGGACGGTCCAAGGCCTTCTGGGTGAAGGCGCTCCCGCTTCACAGCAGCAGCAGCACCCGGGCCGCACAGGCCTCGGCCACCCTCACTGGGCTGGGTGTCCCGGGCAGGGAATGGGAGCAGGACGGTGGCAGGGAGGCCGGGGAAGGGGAGGGCGGCGAATACCTGGTGGGGGCTGAGCCCTGGGCTGGGGGTTAATGCCCCCCCCAAATGGAAGCTTTAAGAAGGGAAGGAGGGAGGGAAGAACTTTATAAAGGAATCAGTAGAGAGCAGAGTTAAAGAAGGAAAGAGGATGTGTGAGTGAACTGTAGGAGCTATAATGAAAATCAAGTATAGTTGTGTATTGGGGACAGATTTTAAAAGTAGGAGTCAGAAAAGAAAAAAGATAAATGATAGTGAATAATTAGGCAGGTAGATAGATAGATATTAAAACAGTGGAAGTAAGTAGAGAAGAATGTATGGCAAAGGTAGGACAAGAGAGGGAAGAAAAGTTTTAAAGAGGAGCTGGTAGAGCTTAAAAGGAGAATGGGAAGAAGGAAGAAATGGGGAAGGGAGCAAAGCAGGTCTGAGGGAGGAAGTGAAGGAAAACATTAAGGTGGGAAGGAAGGAAAAGGGGAGGGAGGAGAGGGGTAAAGATAAAGGAAAGAAGGAATGTGGGGGGGAGGGTAGGAGAAAGATGGGAAGAAGGAGGATGGAAGAGAAGTAGGAAATAAGGAGGAAAGAAAAGTTTATAAATGATGAGTCAGTAGGAAAAAGTGTTACATAAAGGAGAGAGTGAGAAGCCAATAAGGAAGTTAAATACAATTGTGTATGAAGGGGAATAAGATTTTTTAAAAAGTTAATAGGGGTGACAAGGCCGGCAGGGGAGGGCAGTTAGGAGGATCAGGTCAGCAAGGGAGGGCAGTTAGGGGGATCAGGCAGGCAGGCAGAGTGGTTAGGGCAGGCAGGCAGATGAGCTGTTATGAGCCAGAGGTTCTGTTGCGAGAGGGATGTCCAACTGCTAGTTGGACATCCCTTGATGGCTCCCGGATTGGAGAGGGTGCAGGTCGAGCTGAGAGACCCCCTCCTCCCCATGCATGAATTTTGTGCACCGGGCCTCTAGTATAATTATAAAGATAGCCTCTATTAAAAGATATAAATATTTCATATTATAAAAAAATCACTGACACAAAAGTTATCTAAAATGTATGACAATGTAACTGACAACTGTGTTAATGTAAGAAAATATTCAAACCTGTAAAGAATTTTTGTTGAGTTTATTTGAGCCAAACTGTCAACAATTGCTGGTAAGCAGAATCTCAATGTACTGGAGTATTGAGATAATGCTCCAGAGAATGGCAGTTTTCACCTTATTTTATACATTACAATCAAAGGGGGAGACATAAGTGGGTTACATGAAATCCATTGGTGATAGATTAGGGGGGTTAGGGAGGTAGGAGAAAGCAAAGTGGGGAAACCTCTGAGATTGGATAAAAAGTAAAATGATAGACACCTACTTCTTTTACATAGGTGGGTACAGGACAGTCAACAGTCAAAAATTAACAGGATAACAATAACAATGAGGGAATTTGTGGTCTCGCCCTGGCGAACTGGTGCTTTGGTTGTGCCCTGAGGGGTCTGGAAAAAGGGAAGTTACAAATTACCCTGACATTCCAATGGTATGTTATCAAAGATGCAAAAGACAACAGACAGGCTTAGTTAAGGTAAAGATTGTCCTTTGTCAGGGAAGAATCTAGCCTAGGACATGACTACCTGTCATATATTGCTTTTAGTTAAAAAGCTTTAATTTCAGATAATCCTTTGTGGTTACTGTTAGGCACATTCTTGTGCTCCATTATGCCCCGCTTGGGGCTCTTGTTCCTCTTTCTGTGACCCTAACATTTGGTGCTGAAACCCAGGAGGGTTCCATGGGGAGGATGAGCCATCGCCCCAGCTTCGGTCACCCCGAGTTTGCTACTCGAAAAGCAGTAGACAGCGGCAGCTCAACCTGGGCTTACCTCCGCATCCTACTCCAGTGACATGATTGCCGGCCTCAATTAGGCCTTCCTCCCTAATGAGCCCTCCTGAACCAGTGAAAGAGGAACACACAAGGCCAAAAGGGGTAAAGAATTATACATTTATTATTACATCTGCTAGCAGAAGGGCTGAGACCAAAATGGCATCAGTGGGGCAGAGTAGGGGGAGCAGGATATTTATGCCTCTTATAAAGGTCAGAGTAACCGGTCAAACCAGGTGCAGGTGGGGGCCAGGTGTAGGTGGACCACTGGAAACGGTTTACTAGAAACCAAAGGCCGTTAATCATGAAACCTATGAGAATAACAGAAAAATCGCCAGGAGGGGCATAATGGAGCACAAGAATGTACCTAGCATTCCAGAAAGGCCTAAGAGCTTCAAACAGGGCATAATGGAGTGCAAGAATGTGCAAGCCTTCTCCTCCTCTTATTGTGTATGCAGGTCTACCACATATCTCTTAAAAATCTCGTAAGTCCTTACTATCTCTCTCAAACCCTCAACTTAACACATCACCTCTTCAACACCACCAAGTCTCGAACAGGACTGCTGGCTCTGTCTTCTCCTCTCATCAACTAGCTCAGGGGTGGGCAAACTTTTTGACTCGAGGGCCACAATGGGTTCTTAAACTGGACCGGAGGGCCGGAACAAAAGCATGGATGGAGTGTTTGTGTGAACTAATATAAATTCAAAGTAAACATCATTACATAAAAGGGTACGGTCTTTTTTTTTTTTTAGTTTTATTCATTTCAAACTGGCCGGGCGGGCCGTAGTTTGCCCACGGCTGATTACTAGCTACATCAGGCATGTCAAACTCAAAGGCTAACACTGGCCAAATAAACAAGGTTTAAGTTTATGTGGGCCGCAAAAAAAAAACAAAAGCTTCCATTTTCATAGAAATGTGGGTTTATTTTGATAGAGACATGCTGAATACAAAGGGCTGAAATAAATGCGTAATAGAATATTTTAATAAAAATTAATATTTTTTCTTGAACATTAACTTACCAGACACTGAATAACTGCACAAATTAATAAGCATAACGCAAATAAACCTATTTTTCTTGTTCTCCGAAACTGAAAAATTTTCTGTTGCACACACCAAACAAGTCAGTCCAAGATTAATGATGTGGCAATCAGCTGCTAAAATATTCGCTGGTAGTATTAGTCGAGAGAAATGGTGTGCCTGCACGTAAGGTGCGTAAGGGAAATTAATGCAACACGATTATAGTAATCAGTCATTAGCGAACGTTGTAGTTCATTATTAATAATTATGTATAACAGGATATTGTAAAAATTAATTTACGAAATTTTTATTAAAATGTTTCTTACATACTGTTATATTGGCTGGGCCATAAAAATATTCGTTGTGGGCCGCATTCGGCCCGTGGGCCGAGAGTTTGACATGCTTGAGCTACACAGTGGCCAACCTGGTTGGCTCTGATGCAGTCCCTTGATCTGACCCGAGATGGGACTATCAGGTCAATTCTCCAGGGCACTAGCTAGCTCATATGATCATCTGTCTCATTGCCAGGTTCAAAAAGACTGCCCATTAGGCAGTCAACTATGACAAACTTAATGAAAGCAGCTCAGGACCATGCCGACGCCCTCCATGGACAGGCCTGGCAACCTTTCTTTCCTACTATCAGAGCCTATCCAAAGACCTTTCAGTTTGAGGAAATTGCCCAAAGTATTGTCACAGTACAGGACCAGATAGATTTACTGGCAGCAGTTACCCTCCAAAATCGGAGAGGACTTGACCTCCTTCCTCACAGCTGAGAAAAGGGAGCTACGCCTATTCTTAGAGGAAGAATGCTGTTTTTATACCAATCAGTCTGGCATAGTAAAGGATGGGGCCAAGAAACTAGTTGATAGGGCCTCAAAAGTCTGACAACAACTTTCGAAATCTTGGGCACCTCGCTACAGAATCTTAATTGGCTTTTACCTCTAGTTCAGTGGTTCTCAACCTTGGCTGCACATTAGAATCACCTGGGAATCTTTTTAAAATCCTGATTTCTGGGCCTCACCCTCCGGAAATTCTGTTTCTTTGTTACTAATGTTATGGCTCCACCCCATAACAAAGAAACAGAATTTCCGGAGGATGAGGCCCAGAAATCAGGATTTTAAAAAGATTCCCAGGTGATTCTAATGTGCAGCCAAGATTGAGAACCACTGCTCTAGTTGGACCCCTCTTAATGCTCTTCCTGGTACTCATCTTTGGCCCATGCATCCTAACAGCCCTTTCCTCCTGCCTTCAAAACCACATTCAGGCAATCATCCAATAGATCCATAGGGGAAATGATGTTATTCAGACCTAGAGTAGATATCATCCACTCCCTTAATCACTGACTAGGGACATCTCTACACCCCACCTAAGCATGAAGAAGTTACAGAAAAGTGAGATCAGCATCCCTCATCAACCCCAACTTACAGAGAGAGAGAGAGAGAGAGAGAGAGCGAGAGAGAGAGAGAGAGAGAGAGACTGAAATGTTAGGTCCTTTTTGCACTCCATTATGTCCTGCTTGGGGCTCTTGATTAACAGCCTTTGGTTTCCAGTAAACCTCCTCATCCAGTTTCCAGTGGACCGCCTATACTTGGCCCCTACCTGCACCAGGTCTGACCTGTTACTCTGACTGCCCTTTACAAGAGACATAAATATCCTGCTCCCCCTACTCTGCCCTGCTGATGCCATTTTCGTTTCAGCCTTTCTACTAGCAGATGTAATAATAAATTTATAATTCTTTACCTTTTGGCCTCGTGCATTCTCCTTCAGAGACCCAAACAGTTACTTTGGGTCTCTAGTTATTGCAAGGCCTCCGCGTAGGCCTTCCCTGGGCTAGTCAGGTTAGAATGTGTTCCCTTTTCATCCACAGCCTACCTCAACAGAAACAGTCAGAAAGCAATGAGGTATCTTCATAGTAATGGGAGAAAATAATTACTAACCAAGATCAGTTACCCTATTAGACTGTCATTTGAGAATAAAGACATTACTCTGACAGACAAAATCTAAAAAGGCTTACCAGCAACCGATCTTCACTAGACAATGATGAAAAATATATCTTTAAGGAAGTAGGACAATGATACTAGAAAGAAGATTGGAGACATAGCAAGACTGATAAAGAAACTGGAAAAGATGTATGTAAATTTATATAAATATTGACCGCAAAGTAATAATGATCATGTATAATTTGGAGATAAAGTTAAAAGGCAGAACTAAAATACTTGACCTAAATGCATAAGAGCCCAGCCCATGTGGCTTAGTGGTTGAGCAGTGACCTATGAACCAGGAGGTCATGGCTTGATTCCTGGTCAGGACACATGTTTGGTTGTGGGCTGGATCCCCAGTAGGGAGAGTGCAGGAGGCAGCCGATCAGTAATTCTCATCATTGATGTTTCTATCTCTCTCCCTCTCCCTTCCTCTCTGAAATCAATAATAAAAAAAAGATGCACATAAAATAAGAAAGAGATCAAAGAGTTATGAAGCCTATGTTTTGCTGGTAGGCTGGTAGAGTTACTGAGATTAATTTAGATTTTAAGAAAATATTCACTTAAAAATTTAAAGCATAGTTTTAAAGAAATACCAAAATAGCAGAGAGAGAAAATGGGGGGCGGGGGGGGGGGGGAATTGAAATTGAATAAAAGTGGGAAGAGAGAAAACCAGTAGTCTAGAAATCACGAAGTATCAGAACCTATTGGACATGGCTAAAGTGCACACTAAGAAAGCACTGTATACCTTTACCTAAACTAATCTAGAAAAAAAAAGTACAAAATACAAATATGTAAAATAAGACAAAAGAGTAAACTAATCCAAACTTGCAGAGGTAATTTTAAAAATCAAGAGATTATACTGTTTAGTTCTGCAAATAAAACATATATCATGGATGAAATGGTTACATTTAAAAATATGTAAATTGAATTTAGGTGAAAATCTAAACAGATAAATTAATATAGAAAAAAAAAAACAACAGAAAAATCTGTCAAAATGCACCAGGCAGAGATTCGTATTTTTTGTTTGTTTGTTTGTTTTTGTTCAGTTATTCCACTAGATCTTTAAAAAAGAAAAAAGAAAAATCATATAGTCATTTTCATAAATGCTTCAAAGACATTTGATAAAACTCAGCATTTATTCTTAATGAAAAATACACCTCAGTAAGAAGAATAAATCTTTTTTTTAATATATTTTTTATTGATTAAGATATTACATATGTGTCCTTATCCCCACGTTACCC
>NW_005353663.1:1523409-1535726 GCF_000412655.1 Myotis brandtii
TCAGCCAGCCTTCCTGTAGTTCTGGATGATGTCCGTTTTGTCTTTTCATTGTATTTTTGAAGTTGTTGTGGGAGGCAGCAATTTCCGGTGTTTACCTATGCCACCATCTTGGTTTCTCCAAGAAGAATAAATTTAACAACATAAAACATATCTAACTAAGTCTAAAAGTCAATTTCATGCATACGGGGAAAGACTAAAAGCATTCCCATTAATGCCAAGAAAGGATAAGGAGGTCCACTTTTAGTGCTATTATACAATGTTGTACTAGAGTTACTAGCCAATCCAATAAGCTAAGAATTTTTATATTAGGTGCAGGTAAAATGATCATATTCTTAAAATGATGAAATTCAGAACTTGCAAAAATGCAAGAGAAACAATGGAGTAATTATTAAAAGTTTTATCAGGTGGTTGAGAAAACTGTCAGTATACAGAAGTTAAGAGCTTCATATATAGCAACAGTAAGCAGTTAGAAGGTTAAAGATCAAATATCATTTATAACATGAATAAAATAAAATATTCTGTTGGGAAACAAAGTCAAAAGACTAATGACAAAATGGACATTCTTTGCAAATCATAATAAGTAAAAGGCTTATTTCTCTAAAATATGAAGAGCTCCTAAGAACCAATAACAAAAAGATTAAGAGCCTAAAAAAAAAAATAGTAAAAAAACAGGTCATAGAAATGAAAATACAAATGGCTAGGTTGATTGGGCTCACTCTAAACCAGTGGTTCTCAACCTGTGGGTCGAAGGACCCTTTCACAGGGGTCGCCTAAGACCATTGGAAAACACATATATAATTACATATTGTTTTTGTGATTAATCACTATGCTTTAATTATGTTCAATTTGTAACAATGAAAATATATCCTGCAGATCAGATATTTACATTAAGATTCATAACAGTAGCAAAATTATAGTTATCAAGTAGCAACGAAAATAATTTTATGGTTGGGGGTCACCACAACATGAGGAACTGTATTAAAGGGTCGTGGCATTAGGAAGGTTGAGAACCACTGCTTTAAACTAATGACAACACACTTCAAGTGGGCTCCTAATGCTGCCCACTAATCACACTGCTTCTTATTTCAATTATTCTCATTTTTTTCCTAGAGGAAAACATGACCTTCTCTCCCATTCTCATTCTGTACTGTTACTAACCAAGTCTGAGCCATCCCAACCCTCACCTGGATTATTCTAATTGCTCCTAACTGGTATCTGCAGCTATTCAACTATAGGAATCATCAATAAACTGAAGGGAAAAAAACCTTGTATATATCCATGATTATTTATTAAAAATAACAATATTTATTCAAATATCAATAGAATATGTATTCAAAAAGTAAATATTTAACTGAGCACCTACTATTACTGAGCACTGTTCATGTTTGGGGCATGGCAGAAAACAAACAAGCAAAAAAACAAAAAACAAAAACAAAGTCTGTGCACTCACAAAACATATTCCAGATAGGGAGACTGACACCCATATAAATATATGTGTCAGATGATGAATGTCATAGAAGAAAAATCAAGCAAGGAGAAAGCAACTGTAACCACTTAATGTTTTTCTAAGGGCAGTCAAAGAAGCTCTCCCAAATAAGATGACATTTGCACAGAGACCTGTGAAACTTAGGGACAGAGCCTTGCAGATATCAAAGTAGAGAACAAATTCAAGCACTAAAGAAAGTAAATTCTAGGCATTAATAATGCAATTATAGTGCTTAAAAATCTTTAAAAATTTGATGGACCTGAAAATCTCTCCTTTATCACCTATGATAAAAATAAAAATTCAAAAGTAGTTCACACCTATTTCAGGTATGAGCTAAGTTGGTTGTTGTTAGTACATGTGAAAACGATGAACTTCTGTCCACAACAGAGAGGCCTAAACTAAACACTGAGTATTCACACCATGTTTAGTTTAAAAATAAATACAAATAACCTTCTTCCCTTCAATGACCCTCTAAATTTTGGCTGTTTTTACTGAAAAACATCCTTTTAATTTTATCCTGAAAACAACATGGAGAATGACTTTCTTTCAAAACAAGTTCTCTCTTGAAGAGAAACACATGTTCAAAGAACAAACAACATTCCAGTATCTGACTTAAGGCTACTTAATTTCAGCAGGATGATGTCATACTTAGGCTATTAAACATATTCCTGTACATGGTTCTCAACCTTCTGGCCCTTTAAATACAGTTCCTCATGTTGTGTCCCAACCATAAAATTATTTTCGTTGCTACTTCATAACTGTAATGTTGCTACTGTTATGAATTGTAATGTAAATATCTGATATGCAGGATGGTCTTAGGCGACCCCTGTGAAAGGGTCGTTCGACCGCCAAAGGGGTCGCGACCCACAGATTGAGAACCGCTGCCTGTACATACTATTTCTTCTGCAATTCTATAAGTCAGGCCTATTCATGGAAGCAGACCCATCATTTTATGCAATTAGAGAACAATAAAGAGAACATGTTTGAAGTACAAATACATTCCCAGTAATAAATAATTTCTAAGGGAAATTTAAGAGAGAAATATCCATGTGAGAGAAACACATCAATTGGTTGCCTCCTGCATGAGCCCTGACCAGGGCCTAGGCCAAGGAGGAGCCTGCAACCAAGGTACATGCCCTTGACCGGAATTGAATTCGGGGCCCTTCAGTCTACAGGCCGATGCTCTATCCACTGAGCCAAACCGGCTAAGTCCAACGCATCACTTCTTATCCTGCCACTCAGCCTGGGCTCCAGTGACCAGGTCCCAGGGGGCACGGCAGGCCTCAAGCCCAGGAAGTAGCAGAAGTGGTGCTGAACACAATGAGTGACCAGAAAGTAACAACAGCAGCTGAAGTAATAACAGTAATTGCTATACTCCCATTGTTAAATACCAGTGAGAATATAGCAGCAAGAAGAGAAGTGTAACACTGGTAGAGGTACTTACTTACTTAAATTTAGCCAGAGCTTACCAGGAACCAAGCACTCTCCTAAGTGCTTTATAGTTATTAACACCTTTAATCCCCACAATAATCTTATTGTTGGTCACAATTTTGATTACACCCATTTTACAGATGAGCCACAGATTAAATAATTTGCCAAAAGCCACATGGTTTGTAAAGGATAGGGCCAGAATTTAAACTTGGCTCCTACAACTTCCAAAGTACCAGTAGTAGAAGCAAAAGTAACAGAGGCAGACGCTGAATGCTAACGATCGGAGCAGCAGCAATGGTGGTAATAGTGTGGGCAATAGTGGCAGAAGTAGTCATGGTAATAGCACCACTAGTAATGGTAGTTGCGGTAGTGATATCAGAGAGCCGTAACAACAGTAATCATGGTGGCAACAATAACAGTACTGGTAATGAGATGACAGTATTAATGGCAGCAGTAACAGTTACAATAACTGATAACATTTTTGAACACCTACTATGTTCCAGGCATCAGAGTGAGGTGTTTCCACAACATTAATCCTCACCAAAAGCTGTGAGGAAGGAGTTCTGACACTTTACAGCCAGGGTGACTAAGGCTTGCAGTGGTTCAATGATTCCCTGGCGTCACACAGCTGAGAAGAGACAGAGCCAGGCCCTTCTACCCCCAAGGTTGGGTTCTCTCTCCTTCTGGGGTCCCAAGTCCACCCCCTTCCCTGAAGCTGCCTAAGAAAGCATAGCCCCTGCTTGCTGCTTCCAGAGGCAGAAGTGTATGCCTTCACCTGGCACCATTAGAAGGACAGTCTATTACCCCACATCCCCTACTCCTTGTTCCCAAACCTACCCCTCAGCCCACTCCAAACACATCCACTCCCTTTGCCATGACAGCTTGTAGAGGTTGAAGGCAAAGATCTTATCCTAATCCACTGATTTCTTTCAAATCTTCTTGCTTATAACATGGGTTCCTGACCTCTCTCCACCCTGCTTGCCCTTCTCCAGGCATGATGTCTAGAACAGGGCCAATTCTGGAAATGGGAGAGTAGTAGAAGAGTCACCTTCTTCCCTCTGGCATGACCTCTTTTAAAACAGCTTGAGATTACAAGAGCTTCTCACTCTGGTGATGCCCTAAGTTGACATCCTAAACCAGTGATGGCGAACCTATGACATGCGTGTCAGAGGTGACACGCGAACTCATTTTTTTGGTTGATTTTTCTTTGTTAAATGGCATTTAAATATATAAAATAAATATCAAAAATATAAGTCGTTGTTTTACTATGGTTGCAAATATCAAAAAATTTCTATATGTGACACAGCACCAGAGTTAATTTAGGGTTTTTCAAAATGCTGACACGCCGAGCTCAAAAGGTTCGCCATCACTGTCCTAAACCCTTGGTCACTCCTGGGTCTGCTTCTCTTTGACCTGCCTGACCCTGGGCCCTTTCTGTGGTTATCTGAGACCCTCTAGCTCAGTGGTTCTCAACCTTCCTAATGCCGCGACCCTTTAATACAGTTCCTCATGTTGTGGTGACCCCCAATTTCATTGTTACAAATTGAACATAATTAAAGCATAGTGATTAATCACAAAAACAATATGTAATTATATATGTGTTTTCCGATGGTCTTAGGCGACCCCTGTGAAAGGGTTGTTTACCCTCCAAAGGGGTCGCGACCCACAGGTTGAGATCCGCTGCTCTAACCAACTGAGCTTCCTAGGGGGCCTAAATGGAAACAATGGGAAGTAGAAAGTTTTCTCCCACAAGTTTTTGGTTGTCCTCTCTGAGCATCAGATTTAAGGGATTCTATATTCAACCAATCATTGTTCCCCTCCTGAAGGACACTGGTTCAGTGGTAACTTAGTGAGTGTTCCTCAGGGAAAGGGTTCCCAGGTCAAATCAGTTTGTGAAACTCTGAGCAAAACAGGCTCCTTCCCAGGAGAAGTCAGGGCCTTTGTGCATCTTTGCAATGGGCCTGGGACTCTCCCAGAAAAGGGTGTTTCCCAAACCTGGTTCTTTAAATGACTGTTTTTCTAAGTATGTGACACACAAATACATTCCCCTTGAAAAGAAAAGTCTCAAATTACAGTTAAAGCTAAAAAAAAATTAATATCCCAATATATATTTAAATAAAATTTAAAAGCTATAGTTAAATAAAATGTAAAAGTTATATTTAAAATTTCTTTGTAAAAAGAAAAGAAATAAAAATATCCAAGAAAACTTTGAGAAGAAAAAAAAAAGATAAGAGTGAAACAAACTATTAAGTATCTAAAGAAAATACAAGGCTATAATAATTTAAAATTAACACTGGATCAGAGAAATGGATAAGTGAAAAAGAGAAAGAGCATAGAAGCACTTCGTGATTATACGGTGACATTTCAAATCAGTAGAGAAAGGATAACCCAACTACTCAGAAATAGCATTAGAACAATATTCATTTAGAAAAACATAGAATAGTTAGATCCTCACCACATAGCATGCATGTATTAAAATAACCCTAGCTGCAGAAACAGATAAAAACCCTAAATCTGTCACTTAATCAAGTACTCACTGATTTCTTGCTCATGTAAAGTTCAATAGGTGGTTGTATAGGGTTGGGGGATCTTCTCAATGTAACCATGGTTTATAGAAATGTCACCATCTTCAAAATCTCTCTTGCAAGGTTGCCCAAGATGTCAACATTTAGCTGGAAAACAAGGAAAGAAATATGGGAGAATGCTAGGAAAGTTTTGTGGGACAGGTGAAAATCATGTAATCATCTTTACCCATATTCCATTGGCTAGCATTTGCCTACCTTTAAGGAGGCTGGGGAATGTAATTTAGCCAGTTACCTAAGGAAAAGAAAAGTATGAATATATATATATATATTTTTTTTTCTTAGAGAGTTTTTAATGCAGTATGCCCTTCTGGTTACTAAGTATCCTACCAAATCTAGAGCACATTTCCTCTTTCCCCAAGTGAGACAATCTAAAATTCTACCTAGTTATTGCAACCAGCTCCAAGTCCAAGAGCTCTGAATGACGCATGGTTTTTTTTTCTGTCAGTTCTGAATATGGCCCATTAAGGTTCAGTGACACTTGCACTAAACACACAAGTTATAGAAATCTCTCTACTGCCACCTGGCCCAACCTACTATGTTGAAGAAGTACAGGAGACACACAGAGGCACTGGTCGATCTGGCAGGCATTTTGAGGTCCCTATGATATAGCAGTGGGGACATCTCCTTAATTTGAACTTTGCTAGGTGGAAGAAACTACTTATTTAAATGTTCTTCCCAGCCCTGGATTTACCCTTATGCAGGTTCTCTTTTGTCCATTGTCACATTCAAAATAAATGATGGGGACTGTGCCTTCCTTGGGGTCCTTTATAGTTTTCGTAAACTTCCCTGAGCAAGTTTGGGAGCCCCCAAATACCTTTAATGACAGAGCATCTTTAGGCTGCTGAAGTGCAGGCTTGCAATTTCATTGCCATTACAAATAGGCAGATTATTGTTTTTTGAGGGAAAGTTCTCTCTATTCAGTTACATATGCTAGTAGCATTTCCCAAAGTTCTTTCTTAAATGCAAATCTCAAGCCTGTCTTATTTTTCTCTTCCTTTGCCCCATACCATCATGTTTAGGAGGAAATACCACACCTTTACTCAGGTGTGTAATGGTGGAGCCAGAAGTCTTCATGGACCTTTGTGTATATCTACTATCATCTGGGACTAGATGCTTTTCCATCATTTTACATTTTGTTTTTTCATGCTGTCAAAGTAACAAATTATCGCCACATCCCATATCTTTTTTTTTTCTATCACCTTGATAAATGTAGGTAATAACAATCAACATTCATTACCAACATTCCATTTTCTAACCTCATTCCCTAGAGCAAAGGGTTCCCTAGACATGTGATCCATATTCTAATTGCAAATGACCATTGAACAATCATTTTGTCACTACATGACACAAAGTTTGTTTTCTCACCCTGGATATTAGCTTTTATCTTGACTGTCTGTTGGACTAATGCCATGTGTCTTGGATTTTTTTAATAATGGAATTCTTGTAGCAACAACTTCTGCGTCAGAGTAATGATACCTGTCCTGTTTTAAAAAAATCCCCAATTTTCTGATTTAACAGTGCTTTTGTTTGTTTTTTTAAATATATATGTTAAATATATATTGATTTTTTACAGAGAGGAAGGGAGAGGGATAGAGAGTTAGAAACATCGATGAGAGAGAAACATTGATCAGCTGCCTCCTGCACACCCCCCACTGGGGATGTGCCCACAACCAAGCTACATGCACTTGACTGGAATTGAACCTGGGACCTTTCAGTCCGCAGGCCGACACTCTATCCACTGAGCCAAATCGGTCAGGGCACAGTGGGGTGTTTTTTGTGTGTTTTTTTTAAATAACAAATCCAATTGGCTTAAGTGGAGGAAAGGGTTGATGACCATGATTCTCAGTCACTTAGGTTCCCAGACTGATGGCTGTTTCTTCATTTTAAAAATAGGGTCTTCTAATGTCTTCCTAGGAACCCACATCCATCTGAGGGATAAAAGAAGAGTGGAGGATAGAAGAGGATTTTATGGGCCAGACCTGGAAATGTTTTATAAAGTTTTCACCCATATTCCAGTCAAGCAATTCTTAAGTCACAAGACCCCAACCTAACTTTAAGAGAGATGTTGATTACTTGTGTACTAATTGACTTGATTAAGCAGTTTGCCAATCTCTGCCAGGATACACAGGGGTATATTCCAGATGGTTAAGAAAGGTAAACATAAACCTATAAAAAGTACTAGTGGAACTACAGAATTATTTAGGGATGTCAAGAACTCTTCAGGGCATGGGAGTTCCATGGGCCTACTACAGAGAGCACTTAGAAGACGGGGGCAGAGCAAAGATTAAACTGTCCTTGATGGTGAAAGAAAAGGCTGCTGTTGCAGCAGGGAGGAAATACCTACCAGGATCCTTCTTTCCTGCTGAGGAAAAAGCCTTAAGCTACTGTAAGATCATCAGATACTGTCAATCAGGACACAAGTAAAGACTCACTGTAGCATGGGTAAAAGGAAATACACTCTACCCGTGGGAAGAGTCAGGAGGCCATCCTGCAGCCAGACTTGGGAAGGGGCAAGAAACAGTCCAAGCAAGATTCACCAAACATACAGTGAAGAGTTTAGCTGCCACAAAGAAGAGGGGTAGGAGCATTGAGAAAGCCATAATCCTAAAATCTACTCACAGTCTAAGTATAAAAACCATGAAAAGTATTTTAAAGATCAAGGGCTCAAAGAATTCTTCCCATGGTTCTTTTCAGAGGAATTTACTAGAAACTGAACTTCATCCAAACAAAAAAGAGTGGGAAAACTTTAGCAATTTAGTTTTAATATAACTTAATTGCAAAAATAAGATTAAAACTAAGGGGAACAATCCTATATAATCCTATATAATAAAAGCCTAATATGCTAAGTGTCCAGTTATCTGATCGTCTGTTCAACCAATCAAAGCGTAATATGCTAGTGATATGCCAAGGCCGCTCAACGGCTCCCTATGACGTGCACTGACCACCAGGGGGCAGACGCTCAGACTGGTAGGTTAGCTTGCTGTTGGGGTTCAGCTGATTGGGACTGGAGACCTCCCGTGGTCCCTCCCTGGCTGGCCAACCTCCCATGTCCCTCCCGGCCCTGATTGTGCACCAGTGGGGTCCCTCCCCTGGCCTGTGCCCTCTCGCAATCCAGGACCCCTAGGGGATGTCTGAGAGCCAGTTTCCGCCCGGTCCTGCAGACCAGGCCTAGGGACCCCACTGGTATACAAATTCGTGCACCGGGCATATAATGTTATGTAACAGTGCTCTATGCCTTGTGTTGTATGTTCCAATAAAATAAAAACAATGCATCTAAAAATGGGAGGAGAATGGAGATGAAACAAGGAAAGTAGAATAAACTCATTAACTGTGATTTAGATAAGTAAAATTTAAGAAATGTTATTAAAAATTGACAATACAAATTATAGATAAAAGAAATAAGGAACTAAGGGCACTAAACAAGGTGTAAACACAGATAACTACTAGAACAAAAATGTTAACCTCCCTAAATACCAAATTTAGGAATTTCTTTTAAATATAAAACATAGCAAGCACATTATAAATAGAAACAATGAATTATTACAGCATAAATCTGATAATTGAAAGCAAGCATATTCATGTTATCAACAATTGTGGAAGGGTTTAATGTGCTTATCAAAAGGAAAGATTTTCAACTTTCATAAAGATCCAACTATATAGTATGCTCTATTCAAGAGACATGCATAAAACAGAAAGGCTAAAAATAAAAGGATAGTCAAAGGTATTCCAGGGAAATGGCAACACTAAGAAAGCAGGAGCAGCAACACTGATATCAGATAAAGTAAAAGGCAAACAATAGTAGAGGAAGATTTTCTAACTATGATTCCAAATCCATATGCAAAAATGAAATAGAAGAAAATGAAAAGAGAAATGATATATCTAACTACATATTAGTAAGTGGCAGACAAGCATGATAAAAAGGAAATCTAAGACAACTGACAAATTTGGAAAAAATATTTGTAATACATTTAACAGATAAAAGGCTAGTATTTATTTTAATATAAAAATAAATCTTAAAAATCAGGGGGAAAACACAAAAACAAAAAATAACTCACTTGCCCTGGCTGGTGCAGCTCAGTTGTTAGAGCATCAGCCTGCACACTGAAGAGTAGTGGGTTTGATTCGTCAAGAGCATGTTACCTGGGTTATGGGCTTGCTCCCCGCCCCTGGTCAGAGTGCGTGTGGTAGGCAATCAATCGATGTGTCTCTCTCACATCAATGTTTCTCTGTTTCTGCCTTTCCTCCTCAGTCCCTTCCACTCTCTCTGAAAAGCAATGGAAAAAATATCCTTGGGTGAGGATTAACAAAAACCCAAAACAAAACAAAACAAAATAACTCCTCACCAATGAAAAAAAGGGCAAGACAATAAATTCACAAAAATTGACTCAAACTTAAAATTAAAAAGTATTCAACTGTACCCATAGTAAGAAAAGTACATAGTAAAACTATATTTCACTCATCCAACTGGTGAAAATAAAAATGTAAAAACACCAAACTCTGTTGGAGAGGTTGTGAGGAAACAAGCCTCTCTCATCCACTTCTGGTAGAAATACAAATTGGTACAACCTTCATGCAGAAAAATTTGGCAATTTTAAAAATGCATTTACCTTCCGACATAACATTCTTAGCTCTAGGAACATACCCACAATATGAAAATGCATGTTTTTCATATTTTCTTTGCAACATTGTAAATGTAAAATATGAAAAATAATCTATATACCCATACATTGATGTATGGTTGAATAAATTGATTACCCAAATGAAATACTATAAAGTTTGTTTTGTTTTAAATGAAGATTTTAATGAACAGATTTGCAGTGATTTCCAGGATATATTTTTAATGAAAAAAGCAAAGTTCATAAAAGCATCTAGGGAATGCTAAATTTTGAATTAAAAAAAGGAAATAACAAAATGTACATACATGTGTGCATTTGTGCAAGTGAACACAGCAAAGATACACCAGGGACTAATGAGATTGATTATCTAAAGGGAATGTATGGGGATGAGGTGGAAAGTAGGGAGTTGCCAATTCTCTGAGATTAGCGCGTTGTGTGGCTTTGACTTGTGGAAAACGTTAATGATTTACATACATAAAGAAAAAAATAATCAAATTAGCAAGAAAGAAGGACAAATACTTAAAATTATATACCATCAGAAACATATGACCAAAATTGCATTTCAAATGAAGTACTACATAGAAAAAAGGAGGGAGAAAGCACAAACCCAGATAACTTTATTATTTTTTTAAATTGAGATACAATTCATATACCATAATATTCACATTTTAAAGTGCACAATTCAGTGGGGTTTTGTATACTGAGAAAACTGAGCCAACACCACCATCCAATTCCAGCACACATTCATCAATCCAAAAAAAAAATTAGTTCCAGAATCCCTTCTTCTCCATGGATACCAAAATTCACAGGTCCTCTATATAAAATGGCATACATAGATCAATGCAGTCGGCCCTCCACATCCACAGACTCCCAACTACAAATAAAAAATATAGGTATTCATTAAAAGGATCTGCATATTAAGTGGATCCATGCAATTCAAACCCGTGCTGTTCAAGAAGCAACTATATTTACTTTTGTTTATTCAATCATATGTTGGGTGCTTGTTTCCTCTTTTAGCTATTATGAATAATGTTACCATGAATATTCATGTTCAAGTTATTGTTTGAACATGTTTTCAAAGTTCATTCATTGCCAATGTATATATCAATACTTCTATCCTTTATATGGCTGAATAACTCCATTTATGTACAGTTGACCCTTGAACAATTCTCTTAAGGTATACAGCTATGAGTGGAAATGTGGCATCATATGAGACTCTCATTATGCCTATGTTGGCACACTTGGTGGTATCCCACAAGTCTTTGTGAATCTGTTCATTTTAGGGGTTTTTTTGTTCCTCAGACTGGATCATCTTAATTGACCTAAATGTAGGTTCACCTTATTATTCTTTTGCCTTCACAAGTCTGCTGTTGAGCCCTTCTGTTAATTTTTGTTTCACTTACTGTATTTTTCAGCTGCTGCTTCTTTTTGTCTCATTATCATTTCTATCTCATCATTGATATTCTTTAGTTGGTGAGACACTGTTCTCAGACTTTCTTTTAGCTCTTTAGACATGGTTTCCTTTGGTTCTCAGAACATATTTAAAACAGCTTATTTAATGTCATTGTTGAATAAATACAAAGTATGGGTCTCCTCATAAGTTTCTATTGATTGCTTTTTTCCCTCTGTATATGAGCCAGACTTTGCTTCTGTATATCTTTTCTTGAAAACTGAACATTTTAAATATAATATTGCAACTCCAGAAATTACAGTCCCTTTCCCCACATCATTGTTACTGGTTTTTGTTTAGTGACTTTTAAAACTATTTTTGTGATGTCTGTATTCTTTGTTATGTATGCCACTGACGCCTCTACTTCATTAACTTAGTAGTATACTAATAACTGGACAGAAATTTCCTTAAATTCTTGGAATCAATACTTCCCTGATTTTGTTGACAGAGCTCTGTGTGCTGGGACAAACCTTCAACACTTGGCCAGAAAGTTGACAATTCCACCTGAGCCTTCATTTCCTGCTTGTGCAAGCTATCTACTGTGTCCTTTCGACATATAAGTCCTTTCTCTAGCAGTGAGAAATATGTAAGCCAACCAGAGATGAGTTTAGGGCAGGGGTGGGCAACCCCTGGCACGCGTGCCAAACATGGCACACCAGTAACTTTTGCTGGCACGCGAAACCCTCTCTTATAATCTTCCATTTACAATTTTTTTCTTAATATCGACTTTTTTATTTTTCAGATAAATT
>NW_005353663.1:1535806-1560852 GCF_000412655.1 Myotis brandtii
TTTTGGTTTCATCCACATATGCTTGTGAATCTTTGTTCTCAGTGATGAATTTGTTAAGTCTCGCAATAGGAGTAGCCTGGCGGATGAAAGTAGTAGCTCGTGCATATCTCTGAAGGTCACGAAATATAAACCTGATGTAAAATCTCTGTCATCAGTGATGCAGCAGCAAAAGTCCCACTGATAATATCAAACGGAGTCATAAAGTTTTCTGTCGGACTATCAGTGTACATGTATACATTAAAAAATAAATGTATTTTTCATCATCATATACTGTGTTTTTGTCGCTCGAATTAATTTGATTATTTCTTCAAGGTTCTTCACATACGTACACCTTAAGAGATATCAAGTAGGCATAACATGTTCTCAAAAAATTAGGGTTGGCACGCAGAAGAATTTTGAGTCAGAGATTTTGCTGGTTTTGGCACGCACTCACAAAAAGGTTGCCCACCCCTGGTTTAGGGCATCTTCAGCTTTCTCCTGAACATGCACAGTGTTACGCATGTGACTTCCTTAATTCCAAGAAATATGTCAGAACTTATCAGATTTCCCAAGGATATTAAATTCTTCATATTTCTTTTTAAGCTTTTTGATGAAATTTTTGTTTGCCCCAAGAGTTATTCACTGCCTCAGGCAGCTATGCTGTTGAACAATTGCCTCTTTTTGTTTTCTAAGTGATCTCAGGAAATGGCTTTATGCACTGGGCAAGCTCTTTGACACAAGACAAATTTGCAAGAGGAGCCTTCCAGTGAACTACCAAAGTAGTCAAATAATAACAATTCTGATAATATATCTATGAAGCTGACCCCCAGTGGCTGTCAGCTGCTGGTTTTCAAGACTACCAGGTATATAAGAAGTGGGGGACGAGAATAGGGCAAGTTAAAATGTCACAAAGATCACTATTCTTATGAACATTAAGCCATTTTTCTTGAAAAATACTCCCTGGATTGCTGTAAGCCTTTGGTTAATTCCATAGCTCTGAAAAAGTTGTTTCTGACGATATGGACAGTTTTCTCATTGCCTGTGACAGTGAGAAAAATTTCTGGATGCCCTTATTCCACCATTTTTGCTGACATCATCCCAGATAACTTCCAAACTTAGTTTTGAGACCATATGCCCTCAGGCTAAAGAAAAAAGCATTCTAAACATATATTGAAGTTTGGTTAATGGACTTCTGTTTTACAGAGGCATCATTAGCAATTCTGAAACTAACTTCTGTGTATTCTCCTGTTGAGAAAATAAGTAAATATATTGTGAAAGGCTCCCAGTGGTCAAATTAAGGACAATTTGAGTATCAAAATAAATAAGGGATTTCTATTTCTGACTGTTACATAATAACTGAAACCAGATTTGCCCTTCTACATTAAGCAACTAGAAAACTTAATAAAATTTATAAAACAAAGGTTTTGGGATAATGGACAAAAAAAGCTGTACAGGATAAAAAACCAAATAAGTTGAGTGCTTCAGCTCACTACCCGGTAGTTCAGAGTTTAGATAAGCTAATTTGACTAGATTGTGGGAGGAAAAATACAGAAGAGGAAGATGCACAGAAAGGTTCCTAGATGTACAGAAGGGTTCCTTCAAGCTGATCATATAAGACTGATCTGTGCAATGCGTATGAAGAATCTACCAACGCCAGGGGGAAAAGTCGTTAGAAAGTAGTGGAACAATACCAAGAACTTACAGTCCCAGGAATAGTTTGTGTTCTCACCAGACACAACAGAAAGATTTCCTTACAGACAAAGCATAAGATAGTGATTCAGTAATGGGGCCAAATGAGCCCTACACTAAAGTTCCCAACCTTAGCATTGCTGACATTTTGACCTTGATAATTTTTTGTTGTATATACTATAGAATGTTTAGCAGCATTCCTGGCCTATTATCAGCAAAAACAATAACAATGTATTATAGGGTTACAAGTAGAAGCAAAATATATGTAAATAACAGAACAAAGGCTGGGAGGAAGAAAATTAAAGTGTACTGCCCTGCCAGTGTGGCTCATTGGTTGAATGTCAACCTATGAACCAGGAGGTCATGGTTTGATTCCTGATCAGGGCACATGCCCGGGTTTTAGGCTCGATCCCCAGTAGGGGGTGTGCAGGAGGCAGCCAATCAATGATTCTCTCCCATCATTGATGTTTCTATCTCTCCCTCTCCCTTCCTCTCTCTGAAATCAATTTTTTTAAAAAAGTGTACTGTAGATCAGACTGTGATAAAGATGTATATTGTAAAACTTATAAGCCAGTATTAGACACAACAAAATAAAGAATAACCAATAAAAATAGAAAGAGCTATCCATGAGATCACAATGAAATAAATTTAAAAACTGAATAGTTCTTCCTTAATATAAAAAGCCAGCTAGTATTTGTAGAAACAAGAAGAAACATTTTTTTTTTACTCTAGCAGTATTTGTTTCAGTTAAGAATTACAGCTGAATGGTAGAACTAGTCAGTGAAAGTTTTAGAATAGTCTATAGTCTAAAAGTACCTCCCTAAAAATAATTATTCATTACAAAGAGGAAAATACTAACTTTCCAGTGGGGAAATCTCATAGACACTACCTGAAACAAGAAAATCAACATCATCACCTGCCTCTTAATATGTACTGGGATAAATACAACATCCCTCCTGTGATATTCCTGCCCAAAGTGCCTAACTTGAATTTAATAATGGGGACATCAGACAAACCCAAATAAAGGGACAATGCTCAGCACTTCTGAAAAATGTCAATGTCATAAAATACTAAAACAGACTCAAACTATTATCAACTAAAGAGATATGGCAACTGAAGGTAAGGTATGATGTTGGCTTTTCTGTTGTAAAAAGACATGGGGACAATTGGAAAAATCTGAGCATTTGATAATTGGATTGTGGTAACACAAAAGAATAGAGAATGACTTTGTTTATAAAGAGAGAATATAAAGGGTGGAGGGGAGAGAAGGAAACAAGAAAAATGAAATGGGAAAAGGACAAGAACAAGAAAGCAGTTGGAGAGGGAGAAAGAGTGGAGGACAGAAAGAGAGGGGGATAAATAGGAGGAGGAGGAGGAAAAGGAGAAAGGGAGGAGAAAGATGAAAAGTACATGTAAAGAAAATGCAGTAAAATGTTAATGCAATAAATGTTTACGGAATTTGGGTGCAGGATAGGGTGTGGTAAAAAACTCGGCCTTGCTGAAGACAATAATTGTCTTGGCCTTCACCTTCTTGAAGGCAATCTATGTCATACCTGATTGGACTACCTTTGATTAGGGTAGGAGCTGGCTACACTAAAAAAAGACAAACCATGTGATTTACCATAGGAGCTTGGGTCATGAAGTATCAGTCCCTTTGGAACAATCATGTAAACAATCAATCAATCATCCCTAAATATTGAAGGCACAGTAAAAATTCTGGATACAAAACCTTGAGAAAGCTCCTCAGATTGGCAATCTGCATTTGATGCCACAATGATAGTATGTCCTGAGGACCAGAGAAGCTTTGCATTTAGAACCCTCATAGATATTGCCTTATGCTTCTCTCCCTATGGCTGTTTATAACTTGTGTGCTTTCCCTGTGATAAATAAACTTTGTGAATATAATAGGTTTCAGTGAGCTCTAGAAGTTTTTCTAGCTAATTATTGAATCTCAGTGTATGGGGAACCCTCCACCCATTCCCCTTCCCACACACCACTCCGAACCTGCAACTGGTGTCAGAAGAGTGGTCTTGTGTTGGCTCTTCTAACTTTGTAGTTGGCCCCTAACTCCTTGCAATTGGGGTAAAGTCTTTTTCTTTTTAAAATATATTTTATTTTTTACAGAGAAGGGAGAGGGATAAAGAGTTAGAAACATTGATGAGAGAGAAACATCGATCAGCTGCCTCCTGCACACTCCCTACTGGGTATGTGCCCACAACCTAGGTACATGCCCTTGACCGGAATTGAACCTGGGACCCTGAGTCCGCAGGCCGACGCTCTATCCACTGAGCCAAACCGGTTAGGGCTTGGGGTAAAGTCTTAAGCAGACTTGGCAGTCTGGAAAATAGTGCTCTCAACTTCGTAGCTTGGCTAAATCTGGGTAGGCATAGAGACATTTTTCTTTCACTTTTTTACTGTAATAAATTTTCATAATTGAAATTAATTTCAATCTAACATAACTGAAATTATGTCAAAATAAAATTTGAAAGAAAAAAACAAATTTTGCATTCAACACAAATAATTTTCTTTCCACACAATATCTTGAATTCCATTGCTCAAGTTATCTAAATTTTTAAGCTCATGGAAAATGTAGAAATGACTCTCCAAAGCTTGTGAATTCCTGCTAATCAGAAGGCTTTCCCTGCCATTAACTTTTGAAGAGATTTTATTATTTATGTATATATATGTGCGCACGTGCACACACACACATAAACATTTTTATTACTTTCAGAGAGGAAGGTAGAGGGGAGAGATAGAAACATCAATAATGAGAGAGAATCACTGATGGACTGCTTCCTGCACACCCCCTACTGGATGTGCCCGCATTTTGCTGAAACACAGGATGTGACTTGTCCAGGAATTGAACCATGTCCTCCTGGTTCATAGGTTGATGCTCAACCACTGAGCAATGCCAGTCGGGCTTGAAAGGATTTTTAAAATCTTAATTTTTCTTTTAATAGAAATACTATGATGTACAGAGTAGCCCCCTCCTCAGTGAGTCATCTTATAACCTTTCTGTTCAGCTATTGTAGAAATGCTCTTTTAATCATAACTCCTTCAATCTATGATTCCTCAAAAATGTTTCTATAAGAGCAGATGGCCACGTAATTAGGTGTCATACATTTTGAACTTAACAGAAATATTTATATGGAGTGAAATAGAAAACTAATTTTTGGTTGTGTTGCTACATTTAAACAGTATGTTACTTAAATAATTGAAATATTAAGAAATCTAAAATTATCCTGGGAAACTAAAACAGTCAAAAAGTACAAGATCATTACTAATTAAAACTACAATATTAGTATTTTTTTGTATAACAATATTAATATTTTTGTATAATTTATTACCTGTGTACCCCAAATGAACATTACTCTCTCTCTTTTTTTATTGATATTAGAGAGAGAGAAACATCAATTTATTGTTCCATCTATTCATGTATTCATTGGTTGATTCTTGTATGTGCCCTGACCAGGGACTGAAACCACAACCTTGGTTGTACTGGGAAGATGCTCTAATCAACTGAGCTACCCAGCCAGGGCCAAACATTACTATCTTAATCTTAGTTTTACTAACAAGAATAACTTTTAGCAGAGGTTATCTACTTTAAATAGCTATCATTTCCTCATAGTTTTCAATTATTATTTTAAATATATCTCAACTTTTATTCTCAAGGCAAAGAAACACAGACCTAATTCAGTGAAATATACTTCATGATAAGCACAACTGGGGAAATCTGAGTAATAATCTCAAAATTCTTTTATAAAGGGAACATTCTGGGCATATTTTTAAAAACCAACTTATATAGATTTGTGCAAGATTTATGTAAACATAACTTGAACATACTTAAAAAAGAGAAATAAAGACAACAAACTGATTTCTATACCTCCTCCAAAAAGACTTATCCAAATACGAGTTTAAATAATGGGCTGGTAAAAAACAAAAAGAAGGAAAACAATTTTTTAGATGGAAAAGTTCACAAAAAGAGGTACTAATTAATCATCAAACGTAATTTTTTTCCCCTGAAACACAGCAATTTTAGATTGCTGCTCTTTTCGCCTCCTGCTTGCTTCCCATGAAGGATGAAGAGGCAGCTGTGTCTGCTGTTTTGTATTTTCTGGTCCTCTTGGTGCATTCTTAATAAACTGATTTTTGAGTTGAGGGTCATTTTGCTGAAAACCTGGGAGGAGGAAGCAAAAATAATGAAAACTAAGTATATACCCAAACAACATGCACAAAATATATATTTTATCTTTTCAAATCAGTACTGAAGAAGAAATTTAGTTTTACTGAAATGGAATACCTCATTTTAAACCTAAGTCCAATAGGGCACAGTTTGAAGTTGAAATATACATTAGCAGTAAATGTTGGGACACATGCTTCCTATCCTTGCAAGTGGATGTGTATTGCTTGCCTCTTAATATATGCTGTGATATCTTAAGAAATATCATTTGCTTATGAAATCTGTGTGTGAAGCAGATGTAGCCAGAAAGCACACTTCTTTACTAAGATACTGCATCTGACAATGTTGATAGGAGAGATTTATTTTTAAAAGGCTATTTATTGATTTCACTCCCTTCTGTTACTGAACAAAGTTATTACTACAAGGTAAATTACTAAATCTACTCCAATACAAGACAAAGTTTTGTTTTAATCATGAAGCTACCAAAAGATATGAGATTGACAACTTATATTCTAGTCCTTACGGCATCTTATATTATGAGGCACTTCAATTACATTACCTTGAACAAACTACTGTTTGGGAGAGATATATAAGACCTGAATCAATGCATGTTTATAGAATCAGAAAGAAATAGGGGGGGGGACAAAAAAAAAATTAAGAAAGAAACAGGAAGGCAAAAAGTTTAATATAGATGTATTAAGTTTAACATAGGATGCATAATTTCTCCACTTCAATTTAGACAGCACTATCAAAAGCCTTTTAAAGATCTCCTTAAAAAGCAAATGGGATAATCTACATATATAAAAGCCTAAGCCGCCATTCGACTGTTAACTATGATGCACACTGACCACCAGGGGAGAGACACTCTGACTGGTAGTTTAGCTTGCTGCTGGGGTCTGGCTGATCCGGACTGGGCAAGATGGGCTGGACACACCCTGGAGCCCTCCTGCAGTCCCTCCCCGGCCATGATCGTGCACTGGTGGGGTCCTTCGGCCTGGCCTGTGCCCTCTCGCAATCCAAGACCCCTCGGGGAATTTCGGAAAGCCGGTTTCGGCCTGATCCCCGCAGGCCAGGCCAAGGGACCCCACCGGTGCACAAATCCATGCACCGGGTTTCTGGTGTTTTATAAACAATTGCATAGAGTTTCCAAAATATCATGTATACATTCATATTTTATACAAATCACCATGTGTTCCAGAAATTTATAATACTCAGAGTGGCTCTAGTGATGAAGAATGAAGAGTTTAAATGTTAAGTGAAACTGTTTCATGATAACTGAGATTTGAATGAGACAGTATTTCTAAACTAATATTTTTTATAATTATGCAAAGTAAATTTGCACATGTGAGTAAACTGATAAGTATTATAAATTAAAAAGTTAAGCAAAAATAAAAAAAATCTCTTTCAAATGGGTCTCCTCAGGGAAAAAATGGGTGTGGCTTTAGTTTAGTTATCCTATGTTTGTGAAAATAAGGTAAATGAGGCAGATGGCCTCGTGTCTGCCAAACTTGGTCTTCTTTTCCTTCTAGGTGCACAACCATAATGTATTTCCCGTCACACAACAGTTAACTGAGGCCATGTAACTTGAGTTACAGCCAATGGAAGCTTCTACTATCTCTCCTTTATTTTTTGTAGTATATTGCCAAAGAGCCATCAGTATACTAATCTTTTATCGTTTCTAACCACTTACCCCGCAAACTCCAAAAACATGAGCCTGCTTCCCAAGTTTTCACTGCCAACCGTTTTATCTATCTTTAGCACACAAATGCTCATTTTCAGTCTCAGATATCTATTTTCTTACCATCTATCAATGAACTGCTAAGCTAGTGCCAAATTTTTATGTTTTATTAAAAAATATTTTTATTGATTTTTAGAGAGAGGAAGGGAGAGGAAGAGAGAGAAAAAGAAACATTAATGTGAGAGTGCAACATTAATCGGTTGCCTACTGCATACCCCCTACTGGGGACAGAGCCTGAAACCTGGGCATTTGCCTTGACTGGGAATCAAACCAGCAAACCCTTGGTACACTGGACAACATTCAACCAATTGAGCCAGTGGCCAGGGCCAGTTTTTTTTTTTAATATACAGGTCACTAAACTCAGAGCAGTCACATCCATGAGTTCTGTGGAAAGCACCACAGCATCACTGAATAATCCTGGGCTGAGCTGGATGAGCCTTTGGGTTGGCTTTGTTGGGAAGGAGGTCAGTGTGCTCTATGTGTGGGAGGAAAATAAAAGGGCATCTGGTGATCAAAAGGATGGTGATTATGTGATTATCTGTTCAAGAAATTCCACTTTATTTTTTTTCCTAGCCACAGAGTCAGTCTGCATTTCTTAGCTCCCATGTGGCTAGATATGGGGTCACGTAAATGAATTTTGGCTAATGAAATGATAACAGAACTGATTTCTGCCACTTCAGGCCTGGCCCATGATAACCTTCTGTAAAATTTTCCATGTCCTTTATTCCCTTCTGTTGGCCAAATGGAGAATATCTGGGAACTGCACGAGGAAGAATCCAAATGAAACTTTATCCTTGAATGACTATGTGAAACATAGCCCCTCTGCTGATTCATGCTGGACTGTGATGTGAGTGAGAAACAAATTTTTATTGTTTTTAAATCAGTGAGAGTTTGGAATATGCACAGAAGTCAGCCGACCCAAATATATTAAACTTGATTTGTTATAAATTAATTTAAAAACACTTCGAGCTGGCCAGAGCAGCTCAGCTGGTTGAGTGTCGTGCTGTACACTAAAAGTTTGCTGGTTTGATTCCTGGTCAGAGCCCATACCTGGGTTGTGGGTTAGGTCCCCAGTTGGGACATATACAAAAGGCAACAGATCAAAGTTTCTCTCTCTCTCTCTCCCTCCTTCCTTTCCTCTCTCTAAGCATGTCCTCAGGTGAGGATTAAAAAAGAAAAAACACACCAAAAACTTTGATTTTACTCTCAACCCAGAAAGTAACATACTTGTTACTGAATGTTTCACAGCACAGTGTTGACTAAGATATAGCTCATATAATAATTTACTTAAAGAATGCATTAATTTAGTTCAAGATAAATTAAATGCACCCAATATTTCCTAATATGTTTTGTCTATATCTTTCCCAATGGCAGGACATAGGGAAATAAAACAACTTAAATTAATTATAAGATGGTAACTGTAAGATGCTCTAGTTCCATTTCTATGGGTACATAATCCATTGAGGCTATTGAGCAATGAGAATTTTTCATCCTTCCACTTTGACAAAGCATTGCTTTATTGCATATGGAGGTTAACCAGCCATTAATAACATACCTGGGGTGTTGCTTTTTGGAGCCTGTTCTCTGTAATTTCTAAAAGAAGAAAAACATCATTAGGATTTTTAAAAGATAAGTAAATCTTCTGATTTAACAGTCAGAGAAAGATAAATACCATATGATTTCACTTACATGTGAATCTAAAGAGCAAACACAGAGATATAGAGAACAGACTGATGACTGCCAGAGGGGATAGGTTTGGGGGACTGGATGAAAAAAATGAAGGGATTAAAAAGTACAGACTGGTGGTTATAAAGCAGTCACAGACATATAAAGTATAGCAGAGGGAATACTATGTATGGTGTCAAGTGGGTACTAGAAATATTGGGGGCAACACTCTGTAAAGCATATGATTGTCTAACCACTATGCTGTATACTTGAAATGAATAATGTTGAATATAAACTGTAATTGAAAAATAAAATTTAAAAAGAAAAAATCTTCTAACTTAATATCCTATGGTTACCCTGTGTCTATTTTTGAGGTCTATCTAGACAAAGAATTCAAAAAATCTTTTCACGGGGGAATGAGTCATTATAACAAAAATTAAGACTTACATTTAGTAGGAAAGAAAAGGGATAGTGATATGTTATTTTCAAGTGAGAAAAAAAATGTTGACTTTCGAGGCAGGTTTGGGAGATGTTAATTATTTTCAAGGCTCCAAAGATGGTTGTGTGTCTTTTCTATACTCTTTATATTGATTGATTGATTGATTGATTTCAGAGAGGAAGAGAGAGAGAAACATCAATGATGAGAGAGAATCATTGATTGGCTACCTCCTGCATATCCCCTGCTGGGGGTGGGGGGAATCGAACCCGCAACCTGGGCATGTGGCCTTTGGCCGGAATTGAACCTGGGACCCTTTAGTTCCCAGGCTGACACTCTATCCTCTGAGCCAAACCGGCTACAGCTTCCATACTCTTAAACTTCTTTCAATATCAGTTTTCTATTGTATTAAAATGATCCCTGACCTCTAAATATATAGAAAAACAGTTCACTGAAGAAAATAGCTAATAATGAAGAAATTAGCTTACCATGTGTAAAGATACCCTACCTGATTAAAATTACAAATGAAAATAAACTTATTGATTTAAAACAGAACAGCTGTGAAAAGTGGTATTTAATAGCAGAGACAGAGACAGCAGCATCACCAAACATAAAAAAGCATTCTGGAAAAACTCCGGTGTTAGTGCAAGCAGCTGTACTGAAATAGAAATACATAATAAAATGATGGATGGTTACAATAATGGCCATAGGTTAACAGAAACAAAACAACAAAAAAACCCACCACATTTTTATTCATTAAGTTTTGTTTAAAGAGTGAACTATGTGAGACATTTTCAAAAGTTATTTATCAAAAGCTAATTCAAAGTTTCAAAACTTTGGTAACTGAAGGGATAAACTTAAATTAGCTAGAAAAATTATTTGGCTATAACATCTCATTTTCTTATGAAGCTGGATATAAATGTGTCATTGACATCTGTGTTTTTGTATATATTATCCTAATATAAAGTGGGAGAGATCCAAGTCACAGGATGTAGTTTGAATAAACCAGAATTATGGAGGGGAGGTAGTCTCTTCTTTCACTATTAGGACGTGTAAATATTTAATATTTTTAAAAATTAAAAACTAATAATTATTTCAGAATATAAAAATATAATTACCTTCTAGAGCTTTTAGATCCAGATAAAGAATGGAAAAACACTGATTCAAACTTCCTTGCTTCTGTACTTGGCTTGTTTCTGTCATTTCTTATATTCTCACGGGTTTCAAGTATATCTTCTTCAGGGAACACTTTTTTGGGAGATTTTTGTTCCAAAACTGAAGGAGGACAATTACTTTCCTTCTTTCGTGTCCGTCTGACTTTCCCAATGAAGAAGTCATCTCCACTATCACTATCCTCAGACATGGAAGACTGTTTGTAAAACCTTTCTTCTGTGCTATCATCAAAATACTCCTTCTCTTCTTCATGTGATTCTTCTCCATCACTGTTATCACCAAGTGAACTATCAAAGGCTTTCTTTTCTTGGTTTTGACTTACTGTTTTCATTTTGGGGTCAGCAGGAGTCTTCTGCGGTCGAGAGGGAACTACAGGATCCTTTTCAGAAGGCTGTGATGGAGAATTTGGAATATCCACTGTTTTGAGTCCATGTTCCATCTTGGCTACTTTTTCTTTTGAACTATTTATTGGTTTCTTTGCTAATATTTTGGCTTCCTTGTCTTTTTGCTCACTGATAATAGCACCTTCATGCTGCAACTTAATGGCATTATCATTTGAACATGAAGTGTCCTTGGAATGATTTTCTTCTGAAGCATTCGTTGATGACTTAACTTCAGCATCATTCTGTCTTGCATCTTTGAAGGCTTTGACGGCAGCTGCAAGAAAAATAGCACACAACTTGTTTCAACACTGAAACAACACAAAATATCAGTGTTTAGTATAATATTCCTTATATTATTTAGGAACACTTGGGCTAATTTATACATTATATTAAATACAATCACGCACCACATAATGACATTTCCATCAACAATGGACGCCATATATGACAGTGGTTACTTGACATTATAATGGAGTCTAGGTGTGTAGGAGGCCATACCATCTAATTGTGTAAGTACCCTGAATGGTGTTTGCATAATTATGAAATCGCCTAATGATGCATTTCTCAGAATGTTATTCCTGTTATTAAGTGATGCATGAGTATATATATATATAACAAACAGTCTGAATTTACAAAGAAAGCTACTGATTTTTAGAAACCAAACTTCGAGTAAGAAAGCTCAGGAGTATCCATTTAAAACATAAAATGAGAAAAACCCATCATTTTATGCCTTGGAGTCTTGAAGAACAATAAAAACTTTACTGAATGCAAATAAATAAAACAAAATGATAACTTTAATTTCTATAGGAATAATGCATTGATATAATTGTAGAGCATTATGAATTGGCTTTCAGACATAAAAATATCTTCCAATCTGTGACAAAAGCATTTAATTCTTTCAATACATTTTATAATACACATGCACATAAATGAAAATCATATGGCTAAGTAGTAGACACATCAAAAATAATATGAATTACATCAATAATTAGAAAATCAATTGTATTCAATATAATCATGAATATATATTACATATATTCAAATATTAGAATTTAGAAAAAAATATGAATTAACTTGGGCTACAGACCACCTTCTTGATAGTTAGATAATTCTTTAGGTATCAGTTACCTTCCATATTTTCAAGCCTCTACCCATACATATGGAAATATTTGAAAGAGATATTTATAACAGAAAAGGTCCTTGAAAGGCAAAAGAACCAAAAACACAAATAAATCAACAGCCATTTTTCAAAATAATATGCACAAATGCATTAATAAGTACATGGCTTTAATTCATACCTTTAAGCATATCTATTTTTTTCTTCAGAAGAGGGTGCATTGCTAATCTGGCAATTGCTCTTTCAGTCGCAGTAGATTCAGGCTGCAAATTGAAACAATAAAATTCACGCTGATAAAAATACTACTGTCCTTGGATAATTATAATTATTGTGTAATCAATGAATAAATATTGTTTGGGTACTTAATGTCTTTCTAAAATTGTGGTAGGCATTACATGTGATTTTTAAAAAGTATAAAAAAATATATCGCTCTAGCTGGTTTGGCTCAGTGGGTAGAGCGTCGGCCTACAGACCGAAAGGTCCCGGGTTCGATTCCAGTCAAGGGCTCATGCCCTGGTTGTGGGCTCGATCCCCCATAAGGGGTGTGCAGGAGGCAGCTAATCAATGATTCTCTCTCATTAATGATGTTTCTATCTCTCTCCCTCTTCCTTCCTCTCTGAAATCAATAAAAAATACATATTTTTTAAAAAGTATAATATAGCTCCTGCTTTCAAAGAACTGAAAAGATCAAGTTAAGACTAAATTAATACGAAGGAATCAAATGATATATAGTATTAAGCTCGGTGATATAACTTATGACTATATAATGTTTGAACTTCCATTTAATATACACCTAGAAATTATCTAATCCTCTATATTTATACTTTGAATGTACAATATCACTATTGCATTCTCAGAACCTTCCACTACAGTGCCTGGCTTACAGCCAAAACTTTATAAATATTTGATGATGACTGAACAGGAACAGATTACACATCATATTTAATGTATTTAAGAATTTAGAAAATTCATAATGCGGGTTAACTGCTTTAAATATCATCTGTAGGCTAACAACTTCCAAATTTCTACTTCCAGTTTAACTTGGGCTACAGACTCATATCCAACCACCTCCTTGATAGTTGTATAATTCTTTGATTTTCTTCTCAAGCCCACTTTTACTATAGACTTTCCCATTTTATTGTAAGTAATTTTAACTTTTCTGGTTACACAGGCCTAAAACTCTAAGGATTCTTCTATTGTATTTTTCCTTCCTTTACATCTAATAATTAATCCTTCAGCAAATCGTATGGTTCCAACTGCAAAACATACTCACTTCTTACCATTTCTACTCTTACTACCTTTCACCAACGGTCTTCTCACCTGGACAAATGTAATAATTTCATACCTGGTCACTCTCTTTAGCATTTTGCTCCCCTACAGCCAATTTTCCCTCTAACAGCCACAGTGAGCTTTTAAAATATAACCAGATCATGTTATCTGTTCTTGATACTTAGGCTTTTCCATTGCAAGATCTTCCCTACCTGGAATACTCTACTCCCAAATATATATATATATATATATATATGGTTGATCATCTCACTGTATTCAGGTCTCTGCTAAAATGTTGCCTAACTAACACAACACTTTCCATCATTCCTCATTTATTTCACATCACCTAATACTTCATGCCAGTGCAGATATCTGCATATCAGTAAGGCAGACACTTTATCTTCTTCATTGCTGTAGACCAGGTTCGGGGAACCTTTTTTTTCTGCCAAGGGTTATTTGGATATATATAACATTTTTGAGGGCCATACAAAATTATCAACTTAAAAATTAGCCTGCTATATCTGGTCAAACATTTAATTAACTCATCCCTAACGCCTTGGCAGGGCCAGACCAAATGATTTTGCAGGCCTTATATGGCCCGTGGGCCAGACATTCTCCACCCCTGCTTAGACCCAGTGCCTAGAACAATAACGGTTAATAGTTGGCATTCAGTAAACATTCCATAAAGCAAGTGAATAAATTTCACTAGTGTGTGAAAGAAGAGCTACCAGCTTCAAACATCTTTATTTTAAATTTATCCTACAATGTTAAATAACCCAATATAAGGCTTTTTCCCTTGCAGGTAATATAAACTTTTGAATATCTAAGTAAAAGCAAGATGGTGGCAGTTTGAAATCTACTGTTTAGAAGATTGATCTAGGTAATGTCACCCAGAATAATGTCTTCAGATTATACCTGGTGAAAATCCTCTGCCAGGACTTCCTGCTATCTAATTACCTTGCGTACTGCACTGCATAATCTTCCCCTAAAATTTATGTTCAACTAGAAACTCAGAATGTGATCTTATTTAGAAGCAGGATCCTTGCAGATTTAATTTAAGAGATCACAATGGATTAGGGTGGGCCCTAACATTTGGTTACAGAGGCACAGAGAGACAGAAAATGAAGAAGGCTGAGGCAGAGATGAGAGTTAAACTGCCACAAGCCGAGGAAGGCCTAGGGACACTAGAGGTTGGGAGCAGCAAGGAAGGGTTCTTTCCTAGGACCTTCTAAGGAAGTATAGCCTTACTGACACCTTGACTTCATGTTTTAGCCTCCTGAATCATGAGAGAATAAATTTCTGTTGTTTTAAACCATCTAATTTGTGGCATTTTGTTATAGCAACCTTAGGGTAACTAATATACCTTGATTGTGACTCTTAAACATCTCTGTTCAACCTTCTCTAAGAAATGTAGTCCATTGAGAGATCATTCATTACATACAGTATCAAATCAGTCTTCTGCTTCTTCAATACATTTCTAGGTTTCCTGATGCAACACTGGACTTCTTACCCATTTTATCTACCTTAAAGAGATATGAGAGAATCTGGGAAGAAAGTCTTTTGCTGGTATCCTGAGTCACTCAGTGACAAGCTGGAATGCTGAAGTTTATGGGTCAAACATGCTTGCTTGAACTTTACAGAAAGCATATTATGTAGCACAGCTTTTATGTCCAATGAAGGACATAATTTTTCAGGTTGAAAAGGCTCAACACAATATATGAAAACAGTCACACCAGAATACTGACTTTACAAGCTTTCAGAAGAAAAAAGCAAACAAACACAGCAAATCACACACACACAAAATAATAATTATATCACATACACTCACATACACAAATTTAGGAATCAGGATCAGAGGTCAAAAGACAATAAAGCAATGCTTCTAAATTGCTGTAGGAAAATAATTTTCAAACTAGGTAAGAATAAAAATACTTTGAGACATGCAAGGTTTAAAAAAGTTCACATCCATTGAACCATTCTCCCAAGAAGTAGCCAATGCCTCACCACCAATAAGAAGGATACAGCAAATGAGGAAGGCACGGGATGTAAGAAAGAAGAGATTCAGGTTAAAGAAATGCCCAGTATGGTGACAGAAGATTTAGAATTAGAACACCTGGTGTATTAAATATTTTTAGAGGAGATTTCAGTAACTGTTGAGGGGTTTGGTGCTATGCTAGAGAGAACATAGAAAACTAACAAAACAAACATAACAATGATAAACTATAGGAAATAGAAATATTATGGAAAGGGAAAAGTAATCACTCACTACATGACAAAGTTAAAATAACAATCACAAAATGTTCATTTAATCTAAATGTATATGTAATCCTATTAGTCCTATATAATAAAGAGGTAATATGCAAATTAACATTACATGTCACAAATGGCTCCACCCACAGTGGAGGCGGGGTTCCCATAACGAGCGATCAGCAGCGACGTGAGGCTGCGTGGAGCCGGGCCAGAGGACCTGAGGCTGCGCCCCCCGCCTAGCGGGGCTTGGTGGGGGACCTCAGGCCGCACCCCCCACTCGGTGGAGCTTGACAGGAGACCTCAAGGAGCGCCCCTCACCCTGGCCTGGGGAACCTCAGGCCACACCCCCTTCCCCAGTGCCGGAACAGGGGACCTCAGGCCGCGCCCTTTGCCCTGGGCCGGGGAACCTGAGGCTGTGCTCCCCACCCGGCAGGGCTTCACAGGAGACCTAAGGCTAAGCCCCCGCCTGGCACCGGAACATGGGACCTGATGCAGTGCCCCCCGCCCGGCGCCAGGCCAGTGGACCTGAGGTTGTGCCCCCCCAACCGCGGCGGGGCTTGACAGGGGTGGGGCTGGCCGGGTCTGGGTCTTACGCGATTTCGAGGCACGCGCGGGTGGGTGGGGACTTGACTCTGGGTCCCGCGGCGCACCCCAGACTCTGACAGGAGGAAGATTTTCAAATACATTTTGCTAATTTTCTTTCATCTCTGACACTTTTATTATAGAGAAAGGACAAATAGCAATATTAAAATATTTCCTCTAATTAATTCCCTTTTAATGTGCACAAATTTCATGCACTGGGCCACTAGTATATATTAAAAGGCTAATATGCAAATCGACCGAACTGTGGAATGACCTGTTGCTATAACACGCACTGACCACCAGGGGGCAGACGCTCAATGCAGGAGCTGCCCCTTGGTGGTCAGTGCACTCCCACAGGGGGAGTGCCGCTCAGCTGGCTCATAGCTGAAAAGCACAGCGGTGGTGACAGGAGCCTCTCCCGCCTCTACTGCAGGCAAGCAGTAGGAGTGAGGGGTCCTGGACTGCAAGAGCCCCAGACTGTGAGAGCAATGTCTGACTGCCAGCTTAGACATCCCCTGAAGGGTCCCGGACTGCGAGAGGGCACAGGCCAGGTTGAGGGGACCCCCACCTGCAGTGCATGAATTTCATGCACCGGGCCTCTAGTCTACATATATTAGGTTAGAGGCCTGGTGCACAAAATTCATGCATGGAGGGAGGGGTCTCCTCAGCCCAGCCTGCACCCTCTCCAATCCAGGACCCCTCGGGGGATGTCCGACTGCCGGTTTACACCCTGCCGGCTGGTTGCCCCATGCAGCCTGCTGCTGTCACTTGGTCGCCCCTCACTAACCCCACTGCCGGCCTGGTCGCCTCACACAGCCTGTTCGGTCGCGATGGTCGCTTAGGCTTTTATATATAAAGACTAGAGGCACGGTGCACAAAAATTTGTGCACTCAAGGGTAGGGGGTCGCTCAGCCCGGCCTCTCGCAGTCTGGGACCCCTCGGGGGTGACCACTTGCTGGCTTAGGCCTGCTCCCCGGGGGATTGGGCCTAAGATGGCAATCAGACATCCCTCTGGCAGCCCCACAGCCCTCGGGGGATGTCCACTTGCCAGCGGGGAGCAGGCCTAAACTGCAGTTGGACATCCTTAGCGCTGCTGAGGAGGCAGGAGAGGCTCCCACCACCACCGCTGTACTGGCAGCCATCAGCCTGGCTTGTGGCTGAGCAGAGCTCCTCCCATGTGAGAGCGCCCTGACCACCAGAGGGCAGCTCCTACATTGAGCGTCTGCCCCCTGGTGGTCAGTGTGTGTCATAGTGACCAGTCATTCCCAGTCCTTCTGCTGTTAGGGTCAGTTTGCACATTACCCTTTTACTATATAGGATAGAGGCCTGGTGCACGGGTGGGGGCCGGCTGGTTTGCCCTGAAGGGTGATCCGGATCAGGGTGGGGGTCCCGCTTGGGTGCTTGGCCAGCCTGGGTAAGGGGCTGATGGCTGTTTGCAGCTGGTCACACCCCCTTCAGGGTGGGGGTCCCCACTGGGGTGCCTGGCCAGCCTGGGTGAAGGGCTAAGGGCCCTTTTTCAGGCTGGTGGGTGACTGAAGCTCCCAGCCTCTTTTTTTTCTTTTATTTTTTTATTCTGGGATTTATTTACCTTCTATAGCTGTCACTGGAGCTAAGAGCCGGCTCCAGCTCTGAGGCCGTGGCTGGCTGAAAGCAGGAATCTGGGGTTTGTTTAGCTTCTATAATTGAAACATTGTTGCTTCCAGAGCTCAGAGCTGGGCCGCGGCAGGCGGGGAACCTTGGCTTCCTCCATCACTGGAGCAAGCAAGCCTCATGTTCGCTTCAGCTGCATGGCTGCCGGCCGCCATCTTGTTGGTAGTTAATTTGCATATCCTGCTGATTAGCCAATGGGAAGAGTAGCGGAGGTATGGTTAATTACCATGTTTGTCTATTATTAGATAGGATATGACATAGAGGAGGAATGAGATAGAAATCCTTACAGACCACACAAGAAGTCAACAGCTAATGCTTAAAGAGTAATCAACTTAAGTTGAAAGTGGGGAAAAATAATAAAGACCTGTCATTTTCACAAAAAATCTTGTAGAAGTATTTGACTCTTATATCCGGTGGTAGGCAAGCTGGCCAGCTGTCACCTGTTGCCTATCTTTTAAAATAAAGTTTTATGGGAATGCAACCCCATACATTCATTATACAACCAACCATATGCACTCCAGAGTCCTGCCCTTCTTTCAGGTTCCAAGAGAAAAGAAGACACTGCAGCAACAACTATTTATCTGTAACTGCTTTCTTCAGTATATTTCCTATAGCAACAAAATATTTGTTTCAAAGATAACCTCCAACATATGAACATCTGTATTTGTACAATAGGCAAATTAGAAAGTGACTATTCTCATCACATGGGTTAATTTCACATGCTTTTAGATAAAAAATTCTGGGAATCCTAATAGATTTTGACTAAATGTATTCATGTAGAATTGCTCAAAACATCTACCACTGTTCTCAAATCCCTGCTTTGACAACTTGCTAAAAGCTTTGATGAATTGGGTATTTTTCTTTCCAGAGTTAGCTACAACTTTCCATCTTAGTTATAAAAAGTTTTAGAAGAGCAGTGGTAATACCTGCACATCTAGTGTTGACTCTAGGTAAATACTGTTTTGTTAAGAATCATTTTATCACCGAGTTCATTTACCAATGTTATTTCTCTGCCCTGGAAAATATCCTAGAGTGACTTAATGATCCAAATTCTGGAAATTCTATGTTTTTTAAAGGCTCTAGAACAGTGCTCACCAACTAGTGGTCCGTGGACCACTGGTGGTCCGTGAGGTCCAAAAGGTTGGCAACCGCTGGTTTAAGGAAACCTTTGGAGCAGTGGTCGCCAACCGGTGGTCCATGGACCACTGGTGGTCGGTGAGGTCCGAAAGGTTGGCGACTGCTGCCCTAGAGTAAGTTTTAAAATTTACAATTATGTATTAATTTAATAAATGAAGATGTTATTCTTATTTATGTATTCCTCTCTAACTATATTTTTATGTTGCAACCTTTGTGGAGGACTTATTTGGGGGAAAATACCAGGTTAGTAATAAGTTAAATTGATTCAAAAAGAGCCATTGCATTGCATAATCCAGGATTGCCATTCACATAATTAGAGTTGTGCAGTATATAGTTTATGCAGCCATATATAACAGCAGTGAGTTCAAAAGATAAAGGTTTGAGTTAGGAAACTGATAGGTAATACTGAAATTAAGTCAAGACAGTATAATTGTTAAAGAAAATCTTTGGTCTGTGTTCCCTTTACAAATTCTTAAAATTTATATTTAAACAATTAAATAAATGATTTTAATTGCTTTTTGAAGAATAAAGTTAAAGAAAAGTTTAAAGTATTAATTTCACATTTTTTTTTACTTAAGAGAAATAAGTTTATTTAAATGACTGCTGAAATTATAAAATTGGTATTTTTAACTAACTTTCTTTAAATAAACAATTTAAGAACTACATGTATCAAAGTCAGGTTTCTGAATTCAGTCTAGAATAAGAAGTTGTTGAGAAACAAGTTTTCTTCCAAATTATTTGAGATAACTTTCATTTTGTGACCCAACTTCAAGGCCCTTTCAAACCTTTTGGGAAAGAGATCAAATATAAACATTTAAAAAAAGAGGCTTGTGAAGCAAGTGGGCTCAGGCTCACACCTTTGGTCGTGCTTTGGGACTCTGCTGCAATTTGTTTAAAGCACTAGGCTAAGAGTAGGAGCTCACAAGAATAAGCAGGCAGCCCCTGCCATGAGACTTTCTTTATCTCTCTTTAATTTCTCTCCAGTCCATCCTCTTTCCTCACATCCTCCCTCTTTATATTTACTCATATTTATATTTGCATTTATATAACATGACTTATGATTTGAAGGTATGGTCTTGAAGACAAACACCATCTTTTGAGGTTTATGTATGATCTTGCACTAATTTAAAAGGTTAAGACAAATGCACAAATAACAATTCCAAGGCAGAGTGTGATAAACTTCATAGAGACAGAAAATGCTATGGAAGTTTACAGAAAATTTTCAAATAGAGTCATACATTTTAAATTTAAATAAATTTATTTTGAAGCTAAAAGACTAAGTAGTCTCTGTGAGCAAATAGTTTTTACACCTGCATGAAAGTCATCACAATATTGTGGGGTATGAAAGAAACCACAGGTTTCCTTATTTAAAGTTGACACAATGTTTGCCATGGAAAATTCTCAGGAAACTGTGGTTTAACACACCTCCAGTTTCTTCCATTTCAAATAAATTAAATAAAAAAGGGAAAACACCTAAATTTTTAATGGAAAATTTTTATTTTGGCATATGGGTATTTATTGTGAGCACAAAGCATTTGGTGTTCAATTTTGAAAACCATTTTGGGAATGTACATAGAAATATAAACAACAATCTAAAAATGCAAAAGCTCTCTCTTTTTAAAAAATATATTTTTATTGATTTCAGAGAGGAAGGAAGAGGAAGAGAGAGATAGAAACATCCATGATGAGAGAGAATCATGGATTGGCTGCCTCCTCCAAGTCCCCCACTGGGGATCAAGTCCACAACCCGAGCATGTGCCCCTGACCAGAATCAAACCTGGGACCTTTCCGTTTGCAGGCCGATGCTCTATCCACTGAGCCAAACCGGCCAGGGCAGCTAAAGCTCTCTTACATGCAATGTTCATTCCTTTGAAAATACGCCTAAAACAAAGTGATTTTAAATGAACTTGTAAAGGTAGACTGCTAGTAGCAGTGCTTTCAATTGGACTTAATTTCAATTCTGTGTTTTACCTAAAGATATAAATCAGTCCATTTAGATGGATTCAAAGAACTATGGCAAACTAAGGTTTAGAATTCACACTTAAGGGCACAGGAGACCTTTCTGCATTCGTTGAATTCATAATCCCTATGATACCATGATTCAAAAATACCGTCTTACACATATGGAAACTTATTCCATCCTTTTATCCAAAACTTTCATTCTGTAGGCCAAAAACCGAGAAACCTGGGTTTAGACCTTGGACCTGCCATTTCCTACTATCTGACTGTAGGAATATTTTTTACCTTTCTGGGCCCATGGCCTCATCTGTTAAATGGGATTATCATCATCTTCCCTGAGAAAGCTAGCATATATAAAGCACTTAATAAGCCAGGCAACCGGTATTCATGTTAACAAGTATTACTTTGCTTCCTCTTATCCTACAGTTGTTTACTATAACTGTCTTTTATTTCTACTGGATTACATCATCCTTTAGAAAAGCTGTTGTACATATATACAATGGAATACTATATGGCTGTAAAAAGGAAAGACCTCTTACCCTTTGCAACAGCATAGACAGACCTGGAGCTTATTTTGCTAAGTGAAATGAACCAGTCAGAGAAAGACAAATACCATAGGATCTCCCTTACATGTGGCATCTAAGCAACAAAATAAACTGGTAAACAAAATAGATCCAGAGGTATGGATACACAGAACAGACTGACAGATCTCTGAGGGGGGGTGGGGTGTTAGGATGGATAAAATAAGGTGAAGAGATTAGACACAGAATGTATATGCAGAGCCCATGGACACAGACAACAGTGTGATGAAGGCCAAGGGGTGGGGAGGGCTGGGTAGAGGTGGGCAAAGCAGAGCAAGGAGGGTCGGAATGGAGGACATATGTAATAGTGTCAATAAAAAAAAAATATTGTCTCTATTCCCTTCATATCTTTCACAGTGCCAATTGCTATGCATGCAACAGATGTTTTGAATTGAGACACTCCTGAAATTCTGGCAACAGCTGTCTGGAAATGTCAGCGTTCCAGTCCCTAAACTCTCTAGCTTTAAACTCTCATCACATACATATTAACTGGCTACTTAACCTTTGTACCCCGTTTCCTTGATTTGAAAAACAAAGACATTACTATTATTACTCCCCCACCTCCCCACACACATGAATACTTTCTCTATGAGATCACTGTTTTACAGTGTTTTAAGATCAATTGAGATAAGAATGCATAAGGAGAAATTGTGCAAGCTGTAAGATATTCCACAAATTAGTTTGTTCTGGCCTATTCTGATGGTCACATAACCTCAAATGTACAGAGCTCTATGTAACAGACTTATTTCCTATTTGGTCATCTTCCACTGAGCTCCCTTCCTGTGGCAAATCCTATATAATAAAAGGGTAATATGCAAATTGACCCTAATAGCAGAAAGACTGGGAATGACTGGTCACTATGACACACACTGACCACCAGGGGGCAGACGCTCAATGCAGGAGCTGCCCCCGGGTGGTCAGTGCGCTCCCACAGGGGGAGCTCTGCTCAGCCACAAGCCAGGCTGATGGCTGCCAGTACAGCGGTGGTGGTGGGAGCCTCTCCTGCCTCCTCAGCAGCACTAAGGATGTCCGACTGCAGTTTCGCTGGCAAGTGGACATCCCCTAAGGGCTCCCGGGCTGCCAGAGGGATGTCTGACTGCCAGCTTAGGCCCGGGGAGCGGGCCTAAGCCAGCAGGTGGACACCCCCCGAGGGGTCCCAGACTGCAAGAGGGCACAGGCCGGGCAGAGGGACCCCCCAAGTGAACAAATTTTTGTGCACCAGGCCTCTAGTCTATATATATAAAAGCCTAAGCAACCGGCTGACCTGACACACACTGACAACCAGGGGGCAGAGCTCACTGCAGGAGCGGAAACAATAGGCAGGGAAACATGGAACAAAGGGATGAATCTCAGAGGGAAGGGGGGAGAGGGGAGGGCAGGAAGAGATTAACCAAAGATCTTATATGCATACTAGAGGCCCGGTGCACAAATGCATGTACCAGTGGGGTCCCTTGGCCTGGCCTGCAGGGATCGAGCAGAAATCAGCTCTCCGACATCCCCCTATCTGAATTACTATTACAAATCTCAAAACTATATATACAAATGAATTTACTATTAGAAATAATGATAAGGTAATACTGATGTTTGTTTTTCCATTTTCAATTTAAATGATATTTTAAACACTGGAAGGTTGAACAAAGGGATATAAATGGAAGACAGATGATAATCTAAAAAACTGATTTTACACATATTACACATATGTTAACTGATGTTAACCTTCCAAAGGGAAAAAAATCTGGCTGAGAAGTTAAAAAAAAAAAAAAAAAGACACAGGATATTTTATTTTGGATATTTTCAAGTTCAAGTTAAGTAATAAATATTGCCAAGTGTTACTGTTAGAGTTTAGATAAAAACACAATATTATTAAGGAACTAAAAATAAACTGCTTTTTACTCTTACCACAAATTAAACATTACTGAAATACCTTTAGAATTTAGCAACCAAAAAGTTTAAAAAATTTATTCTGGTAAAAATCTTAAATTATATATTTTTTTAAAACTCTCAAGAGAAAGCAAAAATATATCCTGCCACATTTTTATACAATCACCACTATTCTATTTAAGATGTCATTATTTAGTGTGAGATATAGACCAAACCACAAGTTTAAAGCTATAACAAAACTAAGTTTTTCCTGCTCTTTTATGAATGACTCCTATGAAATAATATTTACTGAAAAATCATAGTAGTATAAAATAAAGTGGCTATTGTAAAATCATGCTCAATACTTTGGTGTTGTTTCTCTGACAAGGACAATGATGGCAACAACAAATCCTCACTCTCCTCAAACAAATAAAACCATTTTCTATTCTGGCCTTCTTCCAATAAAATGCTTTTAACATTTAACATATCTAACACCAATTAATTGTAGAGAAGTCTGTGCAAGTCTACATAAATGTAGAACAAGATTATGTTTTTCCTTAAGGCTAGAATAGACAACCTGACATTTATAGTTGGTGATTCCAACATACTTCTCTCAGTAATCAATAAAACAGGAAGAAAATCAGTAAATATATAAATCACCTGAACAACATCATTACTCAATTTGACATAAGACACTGATAGGACACTGATCCCAATAGAATACATATTGTTTTCAAGTGCTCATAAAATAGTCACCAAGATAACAAATGATAAAGTTAAAATAATAAAAACCATAAAAAGTATGCTCATGTATCATAAAGAAAACAGTAACAGAGGAGAAACCAAGATGGCGGCATAGGTAAACACTGGAGATTGCTGCCTCGCACAACCACTTCAAAAATACAACTAAAAGACAAAACGGACATCATCCAGAACCACAGGAAGGCTGGCTGAGTGGAAATTCTACAACTAGAAGGAAAGAGAAAAGCACACTAAGACTCAGAGGAGTTGCAGAAGTGCAGAGGTACGGAGGTGCACGTGGAAAGGGCTGGCAACTGAGGACGAGGTTGTCTTTTTCAATCGGGAGGGAGTCTCAAGCTCCTGACAGATCTGAACTCCAGTTCCGGGTGAATCTCTGGGGACCCAGACTCATACGGGGAAAAACTGGACTGTCTGGCATCGGTCAGAACTCGAGAGGTGCTTGCAGCGATTACCACGGGACACTGAGCCTCGGGGCCTCTTAGGTTAGGACTGAGGAGCAGCCATAGCTGCTTGCTCCGCCCTGTTGATCCCCTTAGACCCCGCCCCACCCAAGCTGTGCGCAGAGGCTTTTGCATATGAAAGGCCTGGCCCTTTGCAATCTGAAAATTACCTAACAAACTGCAGCTGGGTCAGAGA
>NW_005353663.1:1562049-1562870 GCF_000412655.1 Myotis brandtii
CTGAAATAAAGAATATTACACAGAGTTCCAACAGCAGACTAGAGGATCGCAAGAATCAAGTCAAAGATTTGAAATACAAAGAAGCAAAAAACACCCAACCGGAAAAACAAAAAGAAAAAAGAATCCAAAAATATAAAGATAGTGTAAGGAGCCTCTGGAACAATGTCAAGCGTACCAACATCCGAATTAGTGGGGTGCCAGAAGAAGAGAGCAAGCAAGATATTGAAAACCTATTTGAAGAAATAATGACAGAAAACTTCCCTACCTGGTGAAAGAAATAGACTTACAAGGCCAGGAAGCGCAGAGAACCCCAAACAAAAGGAATCCAAAGAGGACCACACCAAGACACATCATAATTAAAATGCCAAGAGCAAAAGACAAAGAGAGAATCTTAAAAGCAGCAAGAGAAAGAAACTCAGTTACCTACAAGGGAATACCCATACGACTGTCAGCTGATTTCTCAACAGAAACTTGGCAGGCCAGAAGGGAATGGCAAGAAATATTCAAAGTGATGAATACCAAGAACCTACAACCAAGAATACTTTATCCAGCAAAGCTATCATTCAGAATTGAAGGTCAGATAAAGAGCTTCACAGATAAGGAAAAGCTAAAGGAGTTCATCACCACCAAACCAGCATTATATGAAATGCTGAAAGGTATTCTTTAAGAAGAGGAAGAAGAAAAAGGAACTCTTACCATTTGCCACACCATGGATGGAACTAGAGAGCATTATGCTAAGTGAAATAAGCCAGTCAGAGAAGGATAAATACCACATGATCTCACTCATTTGTGGAATATAATGAACAACATAAACTGATGAA
>NW_005353663.1:1562880-1568083 GCF_000412655.1 Myotis brandtii
GGTAAGGGCAGAGGGTGGGGTGGGAACCAGGTGGAGGGGAGCTATCGGGGGAAAAAGAGGAACAAATATAATAATCTGAACAATAAAGATTTAATTAAAAAATAAAAATAAAATGTCATATAAAAAAACAAAACAGTAACAAAGATATATCTGGAAAAATCAACCAAAGATCTTGTAGGCATATATGCATACATAACCCATGGAAGTAGACAGTGGGGTGGTAAGGGCCTGGGGTGAGGAGTGGAGGGGGTTGATGAGGGAAAAAAGGGGATATATGTAATATTTTCAACAATAAAAATTTAAAAAAAGATATACCTGGAAAATCCCCTATTTACTCAGAGATTAAAGAATATAGTTCTAATTAAACCATCATTTAAAGATAAAATTTCAGGGGAAATTCAAAACATTTTGAACTATGAAATGAAAATATATCAAATATACGAGATGTAGCTAAAGTGGTGCTTAGATGGAAACTTATAGCATTAAATGCTTACATTAGAAAACAAGGTATAAAATCAGTAATTTAAGCTTCCACATTCAGAAACTAGAAAAAGAGCAAAGTACAAATGCAAGAAAAAACAAATAATATAGAGTAGAGCAAAGTCAATGAAAGCAAAAACAGAAAAACAATGTAGAAAATCAATCAACTCAAAATCTGTTCTCAGGTAGAAATTCTCTTAATTGTAGGCATTAGCAAAATGAGCGGAAATATAAAAAGGCAAATAGTAAAGAAGAAGCAGGAGTTGCAAATCCAAGAAGCAGAACAACTGGATGAAAGTCCTAACTGTACAGCATAACAGTGGTATAAGCTTAATCATCTCACTTCATTTTCTCAGCTCTTCTCATTTGTAAAAGGGAGTTTAAAAAAATCATTCACAGGGTGAATGGCAGGGGTTGAGGGAAATATTCATGGAAATTATTTGGAAAGAATAAAAATAACAATTGTTTGAATTAGTAAGATTGACAAATGTTATCTAACACATAAATATCATATTAAGTTATGTCAACATTTAACATATCTAACATCAATTAACTGCAGAGAAGTCAGTGCCTTTAAGGACCTTGAAGGTGTGATAACACAGCAAAGGAAATTCATAAATTACCATAAAATATTTTTTTGGGCCCTGACAGGTTTGGCTCAGTGAATAGAGTGTCGGCCTGCGGACTGAAGGGTACCAGGGTTAATTCCGGTCAAGGGCATGTATCTTGGTTGCGGGCACATCCCCAGTAGGGGGTGTGCAGGAGGCAGCTGATCGATGTTTCTCTCTCATCGATGCTTCTAACTCTCTATCCTTTCCCTTCCTCTCTGTAAAATATCAATAAAATATATTTTTTTTAAAAATATATTTTTTTGGTGGCAATATTGAAGGTCAAGTGGGGAAAATTCATTATATACTAATAATACCTGGATTCTTCATAAGTTTTCTCATTAAGGAAAAAAGTAAAAAATATAAATAAGGAACTTTTAAAAAAAATACAACCCACTGCAGATATACCTTTTTGCAGATTTTTTCAAAATTGATATCATCACCAAGAGCAGATTTAGTTACTATGTCAGGTTTCAATTCCTGTAAAAAAATAAAACAAAATAATTTTAGTTATGAGTCTAATTTTAAACTCATTATTATTATGAGATAAACTTCTTCCTCTGTTTTGCTCTCAAGAAATCTGATGTTAAATGAATTTTCAACTTTTAGAAGATAACAATTTCTATCACACAGTAAGAGATGACCATGCTAAGAAAAAAGTCACAGCAAAATGAATTTAAAAGCTAATCACCCCACAACAGTTATATTCTATGAAAGCTAGAACATTCAATGTGCTCTAAAATTCCAGGATAAAAACATTTCCTTAATAAAAATAAGATTAAAATAATTAAAAACGTTAATTTAAGAATTATTACATTTACAGAAATTTTTACTTATTTTAATGACATTGGCAATTTCATCAATTTAGAGAGACTGATGTTCCAAGTGACTGATACCCCAGTAAATACCTGAAACCGTGCATAGTGCCAAATCCTATATACATACTATATTTTTTCCTATACATACACTAGAGGCCTGGTGTACAAATTCATGCATGGGTGGGGTCCCTCAGCCTGGCCGGAGATTGGGGCCGATTGGGGCTGTCTTGCACAGTCGCAATCAGGGCCAATCGGGGCCAGCTGGCTGGGGGGAGGTACCACGGGAGGTTGGCTGTGGGAGTGCACTGAGCATCTGTCCCCTGGTGGTCAGTGCGCATCATAGCAGCCGGTCTACCGATCATTCAGTCTACCGGTCATAACAGTCACTTAGGCTTTTATATATATAGATGCCTCTGATCAAGATTAATTTATAAATAAGGCACAATAAGAGATTAACAACAACTAGAGTACAATGATAAAACTGAATTATAACAATGTACTGTAATAAAAGTTATGTGACTATGGACTCTCTCTCTCAAAATACCTTACTGGACTGTACTTATGTTTTCACTTAAAATAAGCACTTTATGACTTCTCTTTGACATGTTTGAATTGCCAGCATCAGTACTCTTGCACTTTTGGGCCATTATTTAGTAAAATAAGGGTCACTTGAATACAAGCACTGTGATAGCATGACAGTCAATCTGATAAACCCAGATGGCTACCAAGTGACTAACAGGTGGGCAGCATATACAATGTGGATACACTGGACAAAGAGATGGTTCACATCCTGGGGGGACATAGCAGGACAATGTGGGATTGCACCATCTGCTACTCATAGAGGTGCACAATTTAAAACTTATGAACTGTTTATTTCTAGAACTTTCCACTTAATATTTTCGGACTGCAACTGACTGGGTAACAGAAGCTGAGGATAAAGGAAGACTACTATACACTAATTCTTAACTATATCACCAATGGTGTTGGGGAAAGTATGTTTCCAACCAAACTATTTTATATCAGGCTATGAAGAGGGATACTGTATCAAAACAAAAAGTAACTTGAAGGCAGTGATCACATAGACATTTTAAATTCCAACAGGTTCTCATTAAGGTTGAGCTTTTAATAAAATATAAAACCTGCTTATATTTTCCAAAATGTGATGAAACTAAAATATGACGTTTAGATTAGGAGGGGTTAATTCCCAATACAAAGAATTATAAGGTGCCAAGAAAAGTCTGGATTCTTGGAGATTTTTTTTTTTTTTTTTCTATTGGAAAATGAGGCAAGAAATGCATTTCCCTGAAATAAAAAATCTGAAATAACTTGTGAGAGAGTTATTGACATCCAAATCTTCATGCTTTTTCACAGATGGGAAATGCATTATGGTTATCCTTTAGTAACAATAAAAACCTTATTTCCTAAATATTGTTCTACTGTTTGTTAATACACTTCTACCAGATGGAAATTCAATAGGTTACACTCTGTCATCATATTCCCAAGAAATTAAAAAACAACAAAAACCGGCAATAACCTTTGTCTTCTTCCTTCACCGATTCCTGTGTTCTTTGTTGAAATTAATGGCATCTCCAGCCTTTGCTGCTCAGATTAGACAGCTCAGGCATCTGACACTGCGTGCCTCTTTGTCATGTTTCTGTTATACAATCATCTCCCTCCTTGCTTTCTTTGCTGTAGTGTCTGTTGAATTTTGTTCCCTCCTTTGGATTACCATTATCTTACCCACAGGCTCAGGACTCCTATGCGAGGCGGTCTCATATGCCATCCATTCAGTGTTACATAGAATCCCTTGAATACATCTTCTATTCTCCAACCTCAGCATCTTTGGTAAACTGTCTGCTTTAAAATTTTTAATTTGTGAACTGCCTTTCTCTATCTGGCCACCTACCTTTCTCACTCCCTCTCCTCCCCCAATCAAAAGCTATCCACATTTCAATGCTTGCTTACTAAATACCACTAAAATGAGACAGAACTTCTTAGAAAAAATGGCTGACCACAGATCTGAGGCAGAAAAAGTATAAGCCCTGCAATATTTTGTTATGACAGAAAAGGAAGGACTAATAGGGTTCTCTCAAAAAGTCACATAAGCTAACCTTTGAAGGGATACCATTGGTCAAATTTGGGTGTGATAAAAGAATAATGACAATGACTACATAATTTTTTACTCAAATGAGAATGAAAGGAGGCACTATTAAAAATTATGCTGGGACACAAGTGATGAATGGGAGAATTGCAGTAAAATGTGGTCATGTGGTCACTGTAATTATAACACTTGTTAATTCCTCATATCTCCAAATGCTCTTTATTTTCTCTTAAACCCATTTCAAGCAGGCTTCTGCTCCAATTACTCCAACCAACATCATTCTTGTAAAAAAATGTCACCAACAATTTCCATGTTGCAAAATCTAATGAACAGATCTCAGTCCTCTTCTTATTCAACACTAGAGGCCCGGTACACGAAATTCATGCACTTGGTGGTGGGGGGGGGGAGGGCCCCTCAGTCTGGCCTGCATCCTCTCGCAGTCCAGGAGCCCTCAGGGGATGTCCGACTGCTGTGGTGGCAGGAGAGGCTCCCACCACCACCGATGCACTCACCAGCCGTGTGCCCAGCTTAGGGCTTCTGGCTGAGCAGCACTCTCCCTCAGCCAGTGGGAGCACACTGACCACCAGGGGGCAGCTCCTGTGTTGAGTGTCTGCCCCCTGGTGGTCAGTGCACATCATAGCAACCAGTTGTTCCGCCATTCGGTTGATTTGCATAATAGCCTTTTATTATATTCAACATAGCAGCAGCATCTGACTCTTCCCTTCCTTGGCCTGTTATCACCTTTTCACAAGTTAATTCCTTTTTCCTATTTGATATACTTTCTTTGTATGACTTTCAGGACCCATACTCTTGGTTTTTCTTCCTTAGCCTCCTTTGCTAGTTTTTCCTCTTCTTTATAGCTTAATAGTGGACCAGAATTCTGTTCTTGGTACTCTTCACCATTATCTAATACTACCTTAGTGATTTCATTTAGTCTCATAATTTTAAATATCACGTACAAGTTAACAACTCCCCAAAGTCTCTTATCTCTAGCCCATTACTGTCTTCTACACTCCTTCACATAATCACTCCTAACCCTTCCTACTCTGCTCTAATTTTTCATAGCATATCATCTACTAACATACTAATCCTATCTAATAATAGAGAAACATGGTAATTAGCCGTACCTCTGCTACCCTTCCCATTGGCTAATCAGGGCAATATGCAAATTAACTGCCAACCAAGATGGCGGCCGG
>NW_005353663.1:1568970-1588181 GCF_000412655.1 Myotis brandtii
CAGCCATCATCCCCTCATCCAGGCTGGCCAGGCACCCCAGTGGGGACCCCCACCCTGAAGGGGGTGTGACCAGCTACAAACAGCCATCAACCTCTCATTCAGGCTGGCCAGGCACCCCAGTGGGGACCCCCACCCTGATCCAGGACACTCTTCAGGGAAAACCAGCCGGCCTCCACCCGTGCACCAGTCCTCTATCCTATATAGTAAAAGGGTAATATGCCTCCCAGCACCAGGATCAGCGGAGCCGCGAGGCCTCCCGGCACTAGGATCAGCGGCAGCAACCAAACCCCCTGATCGCCCTGTGGCTCTGTGTGTGACAGGGGGCGGGGCCCCAGCCCCCCAATCGGCTCTACCCTGAGCGTGACTAGGGGTGGCATCGCAACCTCCCGATCCACCCTGCTCTGTGCATGACAGGGGGCGGTGCCCCAACTCCCCAATCGGCTCTGCTGTGAGCCCGACCAGGGGCTGTACCTAGGTATTGGGCCTGTCCTCTGCCACCTGGGAGCAGGCCTAAGCCAGCAGGTCGTTATCTCCCGAGGGGTCCCAGACTGCGAGAGGGCACAGGCCGGGCTGAGGGACCCTCCCTCCCCGCAGAGTGCACAAATTTTTGTGCACCGGGCCTCTAGTCTATAATAAAAGGGTAATATGCTAATTAAACCGGACACCCTTCCAGGCATCATTTTGGACGAAGCCGGGGCCGGAGGGAAGCAGCTTGGTCCCCGGTGCCTGCCAGCGGCTGGAGGGAAGACTGGATCCCAGCTGCCGGAGGGAAGCCGGTGCTGGCAGCCAGGGGAAGGAAGGCCTACTCTTGCATGAATTTTCATGCATGGGACCTCTAGTTACTATACTGTCTTCCCCAATTCCTCCCAAATAACAGAACACTGTCAATTTTTGTTTCTCAGGTGTATTTTAAGTACTTAGTAAAGCTCATAACATTTGACAAATGGTTAAAGAATACTTGTTGAAAGAATGGATATTGAAGTTATTTTCATTTGTTAGGTAGTATAAATTGGTAAATTGAATACTTCAGTTATCTCATAATAATAGATCATAAGCTAGGCCTGCTAGTAAACACTGCCCCTGTTCAGGAACTATTATAGAGAGTACATTTAATAACTATGTCTTTCATTCATTTAATTTTCTAAATTAAAACAAAAAACCCCACAATTGTTAATACTGTCATGTTGAGATATGAATCTAAATCACTATCAAACCTAATGCAACACTTCATGTAGGGAAAACTAGTAAAATAATCTAAAAATGTTTTGTATTTTTTAAAAGTACTTCCTTTATAACTTCTCTAAAACAAATACAATAAAGTATTATAAATTTAAGTCTCCCATCCTACAACTTGGGAAGTTATGGTCACTTTTTAAGAGTCAGCTTCATTTAACAGGAAGCCTTCCATGAATCTTCAAAGAAGTACTAAGTGGCCCTCCTCAATACAGCTATAGGTGTTTTATCCACTATTCAAATTCTCTGTTCACGTGTCCACCTCATTCATCAGACTCTATGCTTCTCAAAGAAAGCATCATATTAATTTCTAAATTTCTATTAAGTATCAGAGTACTTGGTAAACAAAGTACAGACCTAATAGATTTTCGTTGAGCTGAAATAAAGTGCTTTGGATGGCTCCAAGATGACATGATAAAAGTCTGTGAACTTTTCTGGCAAATTACAGGACTAAATAACATCTGGTAAAACTTTTGTTTTCTGAAACCTACAATACTAACTAAAATAGTAAGAATGATTTCAGCTCTGGTCTAAAGTTACAATGTAACACAGACAATGATGGTGGACTGGGGTGTATAGTAAATCTCCAAAAGACCTCTATTCAGGATTTTTCCATATTGAATAGTTTTGACATAATTTTTCAAAATGGTATTGAAGGCAATTGCTATCTTAAGTAATATTTCATCTATGCCAGTTACATGGAGTAAAAGACTAAAGAGATTCAAAATCTTTTTAAAAATTATTAAATCAGTACCATGCTAAGAACAATGATATTGCATCTTAGTGGCACAAAAACAGTATCAACCCAACTTTGTTAAAATTTTCAGGAAATGATAGAAGTGGCTTTATTCTTCTTTGCTTTTATAATTATAACCTTCTACATCTTAAAAGTCATCAATGCTAATTTTACTTCAAAAGATTCATTACAGGTGATATTTCAACAACATGGTTTTGATCTGCACAGGTTCATCTACAAGCAATTTTTCAATAAATATAGTCAGCTCTCCACATCCCAGGGTTTTGCATCCACAGAATCAACCAACCATGGATCAAAATTGATCTCAGCTTGGAATCTGCAAATGCAGAGGGCCAACTGTATGCATTGCTCTATGCCATTTTATATAACAAACCTGAGCATCCACAGATTTTGGTATCTGGCGGGTGAGTGTGTTGTGTGTGTGTGTGTGTGTGTGTGTGTTGTGTGTCTGGCGGGTGAGTGTGTGTGTCTGGCGGGTGAGTGTGTGTGTGTGTGTGTGTGTGTGTGTGTGTCCTAGAACTAATCCTGAGGGACAGCTGTAGTTCAGCTTTTGGGGGAGTCAAAAGTTACCCTGCTTTTCCAGTGAGCAGGGTGACGAAGATGTTGTTCAAGAGTCAACTGTATTTAAAATTCAAATTCTTAAACCTAAAATGGAAACTTAATCATAGAATCTCAAGCATTATTATTAAATGATGAATAGGAAAAAAGAAACTAAGAAATTTGCAAACAATTGACAGAAATTTATCTTTACTTTGATTAGCAAAATTTAATGTGAAGCATGTTACTAAACAGCCTTCTAAAATGCAGAACACTGGGCACTGTATAAAAAGACAACCAAAAAGAGTAGAGTTTATAATGTGCAAATGACCTGACATCATAACACAAAGTACTATATATATATATGTATGAAGATAAAATAGGCAAGGTAGTTTCTGTTTAGTTCTCAATAGTGGGAATAACGAAAAGAGAACCCAAATACTGGGGTTCCCTTCTCAATTTGCACAAACCTCCCACCCATATATTTGTCACTAGGTATGAATCCTCATGCGTCTCTCCCTCTGCCAACAAAAGCTCTGTTTTAGAGGTTGATAAAGGGTTTGACAATGATCCATTCTCGTTTTGTAAGAATATGTGTGAGGTGATGATGAAAGTCGTGTGGTTATCAGAGAAAGTTAGAGAAACTTAAAAACAGGAATGTACAAAGTATGTGTAGGGATATAAAGTTGACTGCATTATGTAGATAAAAATGGGGATGAGAGATAAAGTTGATCAGGATGAGAAGAACCAACTGATGAATTAGCTTTTACTACCCATGAGGAATTAGACCCCATCTAGTAGACAATAGAAAGGTAATTTAGGTTCTTGAACAAAAAGAGTAATATATAAAACAAAGTAGGTTTACTATTAGGAAATTTTACTAGTGTCAGGTTTTGCTGGCAGCCAGTTAAAGAATTACTAAATGTCTACAAACAGTACTGTCTCACTTTAGTTCCAAGTTGACTTTCATGTTTAAAGCTGAATCTTCATATTCTAAAAACTAAACTGTAATGCATCTTTCAACTATAAATTATTTTCATCAAGCTATGAAATTACTGATGTGAGCAAAAACTAAAAAACAACATGTGAAATTCAAATAGTCCAAAGATGTTCATTACATTTAAAAGTAGATATTAACTAAGGATAAACATAATCAAATAATTTCATCAAATGAAGCTGCAAAACCCTCTTGGCATTAAATAGTCCTATCTCTCACAGTAGAAATACCTTTTAGAAAATAGGGCAAAACAAAAATAATTTAACTCAAGTGATTAAACACGATCACATTTTTTATGCCAAATAAAAACATCTAAACTGTTCTTGGAACTTTATGAAATTACCCACTTCTGAATGTTCAAGGAGGCAAGCAGAGAAATGAGATGCAGAAATTACATCAGCCTGAAGGTTCTACTTAGAGCACTTCTGCAATTTAAAGGAATAAATCAGGGTAGACAGCTTTTTCTTTTCATTTTAGAAACTGTCTTCTAAAAAATGCCTCGGGAAGAAAAGTTTACTATTTTGTAAATATATATAGAGTAAATAAAATACTTAAAACTATTTTATTTTTGTCTTCCCAATAACATGTTAAGAATAAAATAGAAGAGGTGAGATCTACACAGTTATTATTTTTGTTATTATTCAGTATATCAAATAAAAAGAGGACACAAATACAGCTTTATTTGAATATTTTTATTTTTTAATCCTAAATATATCTATATATATTTGCAAGTTTAGTTTTCCTTGCCCAGCACCAAAGAGTTAAAGGGGGGTAAAAAGCACCTCAAACTTAATAAACAATTACATAAGCCCATAGAACATTTTTTCCCCTTCAGTAAATGACCTAGGAAATTCATCAAAAGGTCTTAGGAAAATTATATTAGGTGACTGAGGTAGTCTTTCCCTATATTGGAATTATAACTAAGATATAGGGATGTGCTAAACAGGATTTAGGAATGTGTTAAAAGACAGTGGTTTTTAACTGAAAAAATAAAGGATAATCTTTAAAATCTCAAGGAAGTCAAACTATTTATTACAGCTCTAATTCCTTTAAGCAGTTTCTCTAGAACTTCAAATGTCCAGTAACCTTTCTCAAGGACACAATAAAATCTATACTTGTTTCTTTTTTAAAAATTTATTTTTATTGTTGAGGGTATTACAGATGTACACCATTTCCCCACCCTTTCTTCCCCTCCATCCAGCTTCCACTCTACCCCATGCCCCCCCCCACCCCCCCGATTTCAGAGAGGAAGGGAGAGGGAGAGAGAGATAAAAACATCAATGATAGCCCTAACCAGTTTGGCTCAGTGGATAGAGCGTTGGCCTGCGGACTCAAGGGTCCCAGGTTCGATTCCGGCCAAGGGCATATACTTCGGTTGCGGGCACATACCCAGTGGGGAGTGTGCAGGTGGCAGCTGATTGATGTTTCTCTCATCGATGTTTCTAACTCTCTATCCCTCTCCCTTCCACTCTGTAAAAAAATCAATAAAATATATTAAAAAAAAATACAAACATCAATGATAAGGGAGAATCATTTATCGGCTGACTCCTGCATGCCCCACACTGGGGATTGAGCCTGGAAAATGGTATGTGCCCTGACCAGGAATCGAACTGTTACCTCCTGGTCAACGCTCAACCTCTGAGCCACACCAGGCAGACTACCAAAGCTTTTTAATCTACTCATCTACTGATGGGCATTTGGGCCATTTCCAGATCTTAGCTATTGTAAATAACACTGCTATGAACATAGAGGTACATTTATTCTTTCTGACTGATGTTTCGGGATTCTTAGGATATATTCCCAGAAGTGGGATGGCTGTTCCATTTATTATTTTTTGAAGACTCCCAATGCTGTTTTCTACAGTGGCTGCACGAGGCTGAATTTCCAACAGCAGTGTACTAGGGCACCCTTTTCCCCACATCCTCACCAGCACTTCTTTGTTTATTTATTGATGGTAGCCATTCTGGGAAGTGTGAGGTGGCACCCCATTGTAGTTTTCATTTGCATTTTCTGATGATTGGTGATGTTGTGCATTTGTTCATATGTCTCTTGGCCATTTGTATGTCTTCTTTGGAGAAGTGTCTATTCAGGTCTTATAGCCATTTTTAAATTAGATTGTTTGTCTTCCTTTTGAGTTGTATGAGTATTTTATATATTTTGGAAATTATCCCTTATCAGATGTATCACTGGCGAATATGTTCTCCCATACAGTGGGTTCCCTTTCATTTTGTGGATGGTTTCTTTTGCTGTGCAGAAACCTTTTAGCTGATGTAGTCCCATTTGTTTATTTTTTTCCTTTTGTTTCTCTTGCCCTAAGAGATGTATTGGTGAAAATTCTGCTTCGTGAGAAATCTGAGATTTTACTGCCTGTTTTCTTTTAAGATTTTTATGGTCTCACGTCTTACATTTAAGTTTTTACCTATTTTGAGTTTATTCTTGTATATGGTAAGTTCATGGTCTAGTTTCATTTTTTTTGCATGTAGCTATCCAGTTTTCCCAACACCATTTTTTGAAGAGACTGTCTTTACTCCATTGTATGCTCTTGCTTCCTTTGTCAAACAATAATTGACCACATTGGCATGGGTCAATTTCTGGAGTCTCTATTTTGTTCCATTGATTTATATGCCTGTTCTTGTGCTAGTGCCAGGCTGTTTTGATTACAATGGCTTTGTAGTATAGTTTGATATCCAGTATTATGATTTTTCCAACTTTGTTCTTCTTTCTCAAGATAGCTGGTGGAGTCTTTTTTGGTTCCATATAAATTTTTGGAATATTTGTTCTAGATCTGTGAAATATGCTAATGATATTTTAATAGAAATTGTGCTGAATCTATAGATTGCTTTGGATAATATGGACCTCTTAATGATGGTAATTCTTCCAAACCAAGAACACAGTATAAGCATCCACTTATTTTGTATCTTCCTCTATTTCTTTTTTCAAGGTCCTACAGTTTTCTAAGCACAAGTCTTTTACATCCTTGCTTAAGTTTATTCCTAGGTATCTTTTTTTTTTCTTTTTGCAATAGTAAATGCCTTTTTTTGTTGTTGTTATTTTTAGTTTCTCTTTCTGAGAGTTCATTATTGTTTTATAAAAGTGACATCAATTTCCAGATATTAATTTTGTATCATGCTACTTTGCCGAATTCATTAATTAAATTTAGTAGCTTCTTGGTGGCATCTTTAGGGTTTTCTATGTACAATATCACGTCATCTGCAAATAATGACAGTTTAACTTCCTCCTTTCCAATTTGGATGCCTTTTATTTTTATTTCTTGTCTTACCCCTGTGGCTAGGACTTCCAGTACTATCCTATCTAATAAAGAGGCAATATGCAAATTGACCATCACTCCAACACACAAGATGGCTGCCCCCATGTGGACACAAGATGGCCGGCAGGGGAGGGCAGTTGTGGGCGATCAGGCCCCAGGGGAGGGCAGCTGGGAGGGGCCAGGCCTGCAGGGGGGGGCAGTTGGGGGGGGGACCAGGCCTGAAAGGGAGGGCAGTTGGGGGCAATAAGGCCTGCAGAGGAGGGCAGTTAGGGGTGACTGGGCCGGCAGAGGAGGGCAGTTGGGGGGGGACCAGCCCTGCATGGGAGGTCAGTTGGGGGCAATCCGGCCAGCAGAGGAATAGTTAGGCATCGATCAGGCTGGCAGGGGAGTGGTTAGGGGGCAATCAGGCTGGCAGGCAGAAGCGGTTAGGGGCAATCAGGCAGGCAGGCAGGTGAGTGGTTTGGAGCCAGCAGTCCTGGATTGTGAGAGGGATGTCCACTGGAGTTGGGCCTAAGTGGGCAGTCGGACATCCCTCGAGGGGTCCCAGATTGGAGAAGGTGCAGGTTGGGCTGAGGGACACACACCCCCATGCAAGAATTTCGTGCACTAGGCCTCTAGTGCTGAATAAGAATGGTGAAAGCAGACAACCCTATCTTATTCCTTTTTTTAAAGGGAATTACTTTTAGTTCTTGCCACTGAATATATCTCCACGTACTAATAGCTTAAAGAGTCTATATCAATTAATACTAGAATAATGTTACACTCAAATTTGTTTAAAATATTATGCCAAATGCAGCAAGGAATGAAAATGCTCAGAAACCTAATCATAGCTACTAATTCATGGTACTTCAGGAATTGATAATTTTGATATTTAGCTTCCAGATATTATTTCTAAATGTTAAATGCACAAACAAAATCCTTTATAGATAACCAGGTGTTCTATCTTTAGGAAGGCCCAACTATTCTAATTATGTCAAATTGTAAACAAATTCAATTTTGTCCACAAGAGGCAATGATGATAAATCATTTCATTATTTTTACTTTTCATTTAATAATGAGCATTAAAATTATAATGCAAAAGCACATTTCTTTTTTTTTCTTTTAGAAACAGCACATTTCCTTATAATACCTAACTATTCTTGATAAAATTGTGCACTTAATACTTAAAGTAAGAGATGTTAGGTTTGTAGAGTATTAAGAATATGAGCTGCCCTAACCGGTTTGGCTCAGTAGATAGAGCGTCGGCCTGCAGACTGAAAGGTCCCAGGTTTGATTCCGGTCAAGGGCATGTACCTGGGTTGCGGGCATATCCCCAGTAGGGGGTGTGCAGGAGGCAGCTGAGAGATGTTTCTCTCTCATCAATGTTTCTAACTCTCTATCCCTCTCCCTTCCTCTCTGTAAAAAATCAATAAAATATATTTTAAAAAAAACACAAAAGAATATGAGCTACTTATTCAGACAAATTTGTACTGCATCCTGGCTTTAGCTACACTCTAGTAGTGTAATTTAGGGCAGAGCAATTCGTTTGTAAATCCCTAGTTTACACATCAGTAAAATGAGGCTAAATAGGAGTCTTGAAAAAATACTATGAAGATTACAAATAACACAAAGTAGGTGTACAGTTGTATGTGAAACATTTTATTCTTTTTTTAAAAAAAAATACGTTTTATTGATTTTTTTACAGAGAGGAAGGGAGAGGGATAAGAGTTAGAAACATGGATGAGAGAGAAACATCAATCAGCTGCCTCCTGCACACCCCCTACTGGGGATGTGCTCGCAACCAAGGTACATGCCCTTGACTGGAATCGAACCTGGGACCCTTCAGTCTGCAGGCTGACGCTCTATCCACTGAGCCAAACCAGCTAGGGCCAGTTTATTCTTGTATTACTATTTATTCTTGTATTATTTTTCATGTGAACAATTGTAAACCTACTGTCGCCCACTCCTGTATATGTATGCTGTAGCAAAGAGCCTGGCACAGAGTAGGTGCTCAGTAATTAATAACTAAAATTACTATTAAATTGTTTATTAGCAGTGCTTTTACATCTGAAGTTGAGCTTCCTAGTGCTATAAATAACATATAAGTCTGGGATGTGAAGCTGTTGCATTAAACGATATCCTTGCTATCTAACTGGGATTCAATTAAAGATTATCAAGGAACTCATATCAATTTGGTAAATCAGTAACATTAATATTTTTCATTTAACTGTCTCCTTTTCCAGGAAACCGTCCCTGATTATTAGCTAGCAGCAACCTCTTACTCTTTTAAAATTTTCAAAGCACCTCTCATAACTTAGTCTGCTCTTAAAAGTATGCATACCAGCCCTTCTCTGATAGTATAATACTTTTGCAGAGCAAGAACAATGAATTACATTGCATATTACATTCCATAAAGATAGGCTTAATAGATGTCTCCTTAGTGCATGGAAAAAGTAATTCAGTCATTGCTTCCTAATCAGTTATCTCCCCTCCAATCAATCCTCCACTCTCCTTCAAATTTGTCTTTCTAGAAAATACATATAACTACTTAAAAACCTTTCACCATCCATATTTCCTAAAGGCTTTAAATGATAATCTCATCTACCATTAAGCCACTATCTTTAACCTTTTGGTCCTCTATCCATTTCATATTCCAGCCATGACATTGACTACTGAAGAAATACTTGCTAAATGGCTGCTTTATGCCAATTAGTACACTAAGCACTGGAGATAAAAAGACAACATTCTACCCTCAAAAGAGGAGACATTTAAAGAAATAAATATACTTCAATGTGCTAAATATTGTAAAAGAAGTTAAGTACTGAGCAGCTCTTCCAAATCACACCAAGTACTTTCAGAGCTATATACTTTCTTCTCGGTGTGCTCTATTTACCTGGACTGCCTTTTCCAAAGCAGAATCATATGTATTTTTTTTAAAATATATTTTATTGATTTTTTACAGAGAGGAAGGGAGAGAGATAGAGAGTGAGAAACATTGATGAGAGAGAAACATCGATCAGCTGCCTCCTGCACATCTCCCAAGGGGGATGTGCCCACAACCCAGGTACATGCCCTTGACCGGAATCGAACCTGGGACCTTTCAGTCCGCAGGCCGACGCTCTATCCACTGAGCCAAACCGGTTTCGGCGCATATGTATTTTTCAAGTTCCAACCCAGTGCTTCCCATTCTGTAGGTCTCCCCTAAATCCTGTCAATTAACTAATCCCTTCTCTAGGTTCCTGAAACTCTGATTATAATATAAGTATAGTATATATCACAGAGAGATTCATATGCTTATTTCCCACAGAATAGTATGTTCCCTGGCAGCAGAAATCTATTCATCTATAAACATAGGAGGTTCTAAATTAAAATTTATTTAACTAGCCTGAACATATAACATGGAATTTGTAATAGCTATTCTTGAAATTCCTAGTCTTTTTTTTAATTTTTAGTTTTTCTTTTTCTTTTCTGGTTGCAAATTTTATGAGTCTTAAGAGATACATGATCATTAATAAACTGGCATGCTATCTTAGATAGTGAACAACAGAATTATTAATGACAACTAAAACCCACAAGTTCTATTTTAATATATTGAGTTTCACCAGAAATTAAGAATTAAAAAAGTGAAGATCTCTCCTTACTTTCTTACCTTAATATATCGTTTAAAGGGTTTGGTTAGTTTTTATACAGAAGAAGGGCAAGAATATAAGTAAAGTATACATTTTCACTGCAAACTGCCAAAGAACCATTTTTATAATTTAATAGCAGGTAGAGAAAACAGAATAAACTTCATATTTAAGGAAAAAATAGAACACTATTGAGTTTCTCTTGCTGTCACAAGATATTAATACTTTGAGTAGCAAAATACTAACATCAGCTACTCTAACATATGGGGGGAAAAGAATGTATGGTTTCCATTACAACAGAAATCTAACAATGTAAAATATGTGGGCATGTTAGTGAGTATAAATGTTTATTTATTTATTTATATTTTTAATTTATTTTAGAGAGGGAAAATGACAGGGAGAGACTGAAACATTGATGGAAGAGAAACTGATTGGCTGCCCCCTGCATTCCCTTTCCTGGGGATGGAACCCAAAGCCTGGGCATGTGTCCTGACCAGAAATCGAACTGGCGACCTCCTGGTGACCTCCTGGTGCATGGGCCAACGCTCAACCAACTGAGCCACACAGGCTGGGCATGAGTATAAACGTTTAAAAATAATGTGTCTCTGTTTAATCCCAAATTCAGGTGACATCCCAGTTGAATAAAAAAGAAAAGCCCATTTTCTAGACCAGTTATTTATTGTTCTTATTACTGCCTTCTCTAGGACTCTATGTCTCCCATTGTGTGTTTCAAACAAACTATGTTGTAATATTTGCCTCTTTTCTCAATCACCACATTATTTCATGCTAACATTATGATAGTAGTATTGGTTGTCCAAATTTGTTAAATTAACAGTTGAAAAGGGCTTTGGATACTTGCACAATTAGGAGGAACATTCCGCCAAGGTTGTAAGTTCAAATTTGCAGAATTACAAAACTTTAAAAAAAATCAAAATAAAACAAAAAGAGATAAAAAACATTTTTGACCAAAAACTCATGTGATAATCCTTTCTTACTTCCTGTTCCCACACTAATTCCTATTCACATACTCAGAAGCCTCTGAAGTTTATCTGAACTGAAACAATTCCAAAATCAGTTTATTATTTTAAAATTAGGTGTGTATAATGACTGAGTAAATGGTAATAGCATTTTCATCACTTTTGTCAACAAGGATCTATAACTTTTCCTGTTTTCAAATAGAATCAAGTAGTTTCAAAACCAGGGGTGCATACCATTTTTATTTGTCACAACTGCTCTTAATTTAAAATATAAAAATATTTTAAGGTCACCATATGCTGGATATAACATCTTTATATCAACACAGCCTACAGTGAAAATCATGACCCCTACATATTAAAAATGTAACACTGCTAAAGGTTAGAGGACTTATTCAAAATACTGGCTTAAAGCTGTAGAAACCACATGCAATAAAAGTTGTTCCTTTAAAAAAAACTGAATTAGAAATTAAATGGCCTTAGAGAACTGGCCAAAGGTGACTATAAAATGAAGAGCCTATCCGTTTTTCTATTTCTGACACTTAACATTAAACCAACTAAAACACAAAAACAACTCTGGTTAGAGACTCTTCTTAGTAATAGTTCAGTAATATTCTACTTATATATTGAGACTCAGAGCAACCTCAACATTCTACATATGACAATAAAAATAAGAAATTTTACATTAAATGTCACTCAGTCTGCTAGCCAGGCAGCATCATTTATCATACACCTGACACGTTACCAGGTGTTGGGGACAAAGAACTGAGTAAAACAATGTATTTTCTAAAGAAGGTCTCTGTGAGTAGTAGGAATGGCATGAAAGCAGATTCATTCAATATGATAGTAGAAATATATGAAGGATAAGGATCTGTATAGAAGACGTGGTGAGTAATTCTTTTCGGGGCAGAGTGATTGTGTCAGGGAAAGTTTCCTAGAGCAAGTAACATAAGAAGTAAAGCAGCTGAGGTAAAGAGTAAGTCTTTATTCAGATGGGAGAGGTGTGCTATGTGTAAAAATGCAAGTAGGCATGAAACAGATTGATATGTTTGGGGTTCATAAATTATAGTTGGTACAAAAAGTATGGGATAGGTAGATGGTATAATTGGAGAAAAAAGGTATCTGGAGTATAGATCACAAAGGGCCTTGTATGCCACGCAGGACAGAATCTTGATCAAATCTGCATTTTAGAAAGGTCACTGGTTACAGTGCAGAATGTGATTTGAAGTGTGGTAATACCTAAGGCAGGAAGTACAAGTGAGAAATAATAAGAACCTGAACTAAGAAGTGGTTACATATTTAGAAGATAAAAATAACAGATCTTAGTGAAGGACAAGATATGGGAATAGAAAGTAGCTAAGGTAGAAGGGAATTCAAAATAATTCCTAGACTTCTGGCTTAGGAAACTAGATGAATGATAGTGTTAAAACCAAAGTCAGGAATAGAAGAGAAGAACATCTGATAAGAGTGTAGGTGGTAAGGAACAAAAATGTTAGAATCTATATTCAGGTACTGACTTCTTTTGGAATATCTCCTTATCCATCTTCTTTTCTTTACAACCCAACACCCTGTCCCCTAATACTCCAATGCCACAGCTGATTAGACTTAGACCAGTGATAGACATCTAACCCAAGATGGCCCAAGAACTTGAGTCAATGTGGGCTGAGGTTGCCACTATACCATGACCTTGGAAATACCTAAGGAATGAGAGCTGTTTGGAAAGTCAGAGAGAAGGGGAGTGAAAGAGAACAGAATGGGCAGGATAGGGGGAAGATGAGGAAAAGCAGAGATGAAGCACAAAATGGAGGAAAAAGGAGCAGGAAAGAAACACACAAACAGAACTACCTGAGTTTCTGAGAATCTCCAGATCCTGATTCTCATCCCTGCTGAGGTTAAAATTCAGTGCTTGCCCTTAGGCTTCATAAGAAACCCCATCTTAACCATGCTTTTTAACTTAGCTCAGTGAATCATGTAAAATGTTGAGTTTTGGGTGCACCTAAAAGCACTAAGTGGAGTTGAATATAAGAGTGCAGACTGCCCTAGCTGGTTTGACTCAGTGGATAGAATGTTGGCCTGTGGACCGAAGGGTCTTGGGTTTGATTCCAGTCAAGGGCATGTATCTCGGTTGCAGGCTCCTCACCAGCCTGGGCCCTGGTGTTTCCCTCACATCAATATTTCTCTCTATCTTTCCCTCTCTCTTCCATTCTCTCTAAAAATCAATGGGAAAAATATCCTCAGGTGAAAATTAAAAGAATGCAGACCTTCAAAAATGCAAGTAGCCATGTTAACCCTTTTCGGTCCAATGTTATTTTTGGAATTCAAACAGTCTGGTCCAAATTAATTGACAGGATTGAATGTTGAACTTTTTAATGTTCTTATTGCTCGACGTTAGACCTGCTCCTAGTGCCTGGCCTGTCGAGTCAGCCTCGAGGTTGGACCGAAAAGGGTTAAAGAGTGTAAAGTGAGAAGATAAAGAACGAACTTTTGGGGGGACAACAGCATCTAAGAGTCAGTGTGAATCTTATTCAAGGACACTGATGAACAGGCAGGTAGATAAATTAAGTGAGTTGCTGAGGAAATGGGAAGTGAGGAGGTCCAGTTCCCGGTGGTCATGCTATTGGAGGTAAAGATGCTATTCTAATAAGGGGAAAGGAAGAAACTGAGAGGCAGTTAAAGGATGATGATGGGTTTTAAGGCATAAACTAGTTTATTAGCTGACTAACACCCAGTTAGGGGCAAAGTTTGAAGCTATAGGTGAAATAAGGAATAAGTAATAAAAGAAGAAAAAGAAAGAGACATAGCACATTAACAGGTTTTGGCCCTGAATAGGAAAAGAAGAAAGCATGGGACCAATAAGAACCAACTATCAGTTTGGGATGACTTTGTGAAGAAACACAGACCTATAAAAATTTTTAGAAAGTTTCATTACATGTTATTTTTTAAATACTAAAAATGCATGTCTCCTCATTAAGGCAAAGAAGATTTTCATATCTAAAGAAAATCATCATCATTGTAAAAAGTTAGATGTTTCAAAGGGTAAACATCTAGAATGGTCCTTATCCTGTCAACTAGATAAAATGAGTAAGAAATTGCTGATTTAGTAAATTAGAATTTAAGTGGTATAAGTCCTATAATGATATGTAAAAACATGTCAACCACTGCTTTGTAAATAAAATATAAATTTCAATTAAACTACTTCAAAACAAAAATATTGTTTCACTGAGAAGCTAAAAAGCCTACATTTTTTGCTCATGATTGAAAGAGCAGGTAGCAAAGGTAGTAAACTCCAATCTAATTGAGATTAAAGAATAGGACACGGGAGCAAATGACTTAAAAAAAATCTACGCAATCATCTTAATTTTGTGGATGAAGAAACTAAAGCCTACAGAGGTCAAAAGTTTATAACCTGAATTCCCAGACTTAGAATTCAGTTTTGTACTTTTCAATTCATACTCATTCCACTTTTTTGTTTGTTTTTCTTCTTTCGGCCTATGCACAGTGGTGTTAGATAAAAAGATTTTATATGTTCTGACAAAAACGTAGGCAAACATATCTAAAGAACACTGCTCTGTTCCAACTGCTCTGAAGACTGTTGCAAACAATTAATCCAGTTCATAACTATAGTCACATAGCTGAAAACTTCAAACTGTCAAGTACTAAAACAGCTTTATTCAATTTTCAGACTATTAGCTATTCTCTTACTATCTTTGTGGATTAACAATATCCTTCACTCCTCTCACAATATTCACAAAGCACAGGTTTGTAATTGCTATACAAAGTTTTCTCTCATTTTTACATTCAACTACATCATAATCCTCCAGAAATACACAATAAAAAAATTAACATTATTAAAAAATTATTGTAACAAATTAAATCGCGACATACATTAAGATTATCAAAACTTGTGTGCGCTCCCTCCTAGGAACACGCCCACACCTTTCTCTTCCTCCTTTTCTTCCCCCACAGGCCTGCATCTCCTTAACTCTAAGGGACCCCATGAGACTTGCAACCGGAGAGCAATGGACAGTGGCTGCATATCCTGGGCTAACCCCCTGACCCTGTCCCTAAGGCCTCCTGTTCTCTAACTCTCCAGTGAGCTAGCAGCAGCACCTCCTTGGCTCACTTCTTTCCCATAATGTTTCTAGAGAGCCAAAGCAGCCCCGCCTAGTCTCTCCCCTGTTGCTTCTTCTATCCTAAGCCCCTCCTCAGTTTCACTGTCTCCAGCTTTATTAACATACTTCAAAATCTCCCGGAATCTTGTTGTGAAATCTTTCCTGCAGAAAGTCAAGAACCCATACTCCATAGGGAAAAATGGCTATTAGCACTATCCTCGATATTGTAAAAAAAAAAAAAAAAAAAATTAAAAACCTCTTAATGAATTAAAATCTTATTAGAGAAATAAAAAATAAAAAATTCCAGCAGAAAAAGAGAAACAATTAACCGATTAAGTCACAAAGCATCAGTCACTACTGGGTGAAACACTACAGAATATTCAGTTTCAAAATTATCACCTTACAGATCTATATATATAAAAGCCTAAGCAGCCCTAGCTGGTTTGGCTCAGTGGACAGAGCATCGGCCTGCGACCTGAAGATTCCCGGGTTTGATTCCAGTCAAGGGCACATGCCTGGGTTGCAGGCTCTGTCCCCAGTAGGGGGCGTGCAGGAAGCAGCTGATCAATGATTCCCTCTCATCATTGAAGTTTCTATCTCTCTCCCGCTCCCTTCCTCTCTGAAATCAATAAAAAAAATATACTTAAAAGCCTACGCAACCGTTATGATGGAACGACGGAAACAACCAGATTGGTCACTATGATGCGTACTGACCACCAGAGGGCAGACACTCAACACAGGAGCTGTCCCCAGGCCCCTGGCCCTAGTCGCCAATGGGGCCTGCCGGTCAACTTCCTGACTTTTCCCTGCCGGCCGGCAGGCCCCGATCGCCTGATCTGGGATGGGCCCCCGGGGCTGGGATGGGAAACCAGGGGTGGGTGGCGGCAGACGTGGCCCCTTTCCCAGGGGAACCAAGGGTTGGCACACTCCTTGGAGCTGGTGGCCCACATCCGGGGTCCCTCCACCCGGCTGGCAGGCCCCAACTGGCCTGCCACCCACCTGCCGTGGTTGCGGTTGGCCCTTCCCCCCGGCCGGCGGGCCCCGATCACCTGATCAGGGCCTGTCGGCCAACCTCCCGGTCCCTCTCCCTGGCCAGCAGGTCCCAATGGCCCGATCGGGGCCAGGGAACTGGGGATGGGTGGTGGCAGACATGGGTGGTGAGGGAAGGAGGAGGCAGAAAGGCAGGGAACCTGATGGGCCCTGATCGCTGGTCAGGTCTAGGGACCCCACCCATGCCGAATTTCATGCACCGGGCCTCTAGTTACTTAATAATTGCAAACAGGAAAATGGAGAAATCTGGCAGATAACATCTAACCAGGGGTGAGGGAACTGCTGGCCTGAGGGCCAGGCCATATAAAGCCCACAAAATCATTTATTCTGGCCCTTTCAAGGCATTAGGGGTGAGTTAATTAAATGTTTGACCAAATATAGCAGGCTGATTTTTAAGTTGATAATTTTGTATGGCCCACAAATGATGCTACAAATACCCAAATGGCCCTTGGCAGCAAAAAGGTTCCCCACCCTGCTCTATACCAAGTGATTAGAACTAAGCATCACCAGTAAAGGGACAAACTAGATGTGATACAATGTATTACTACTCTACATTGTAGCATTATAATTTTTCTCCAGGTTTAAAATAGTTTCCAAAACAATGGAAGGAGATATAAACAAAAGAAGGGGGAAAAGTCAAAGGAAGACTATTACAAATCAGAGAAGGAAGAATTAAAACAGCTGTCCTGGGCAATCACTTCTTTACTGGGAGGAAACTCAAGTATAAGTAGGTGATGGAGTTTAATCTATTTGTTAATATGCTGATAACTGGTCCTCCTGGTAAACAAACTAATGATTTTTGTTAGAAGGAAAGGCCTTATCTGAAGAATGTTCCTTTCCCTAGTTACGGATGTTTACAGTACACAAACATAGAATCTAAGGATTTCTAAGGTATGGCACACTGAGAATATTACCTAAGCTACACAACCTTGGGGTGCAGAATGGGAAAGCTTCAAAATCTAAACTCCCTCTGTGATGAGGTCATAACTAGACTTCCTACTTAGAGATTTCATCTACTCTGGGCCAGAAAGCGCATGTCTGGTGTAGAAAGGAAGGACCTGTGGAATCACTCCGAGTCCCAGATCTATCCTTGCTTTACCTGTGCCTCCTGACTGCATGTATCCTTGAAATGATCAGTAAAGGTGGATTCGAGGTAATATCTCTAACATATGAACCTGATTTGACAAAATGATTCTTTGTATTAGTTTACAAATAAAAGATAAAACTCAAAAATAATTCTAATCTGCCCTGGTCAGTGTGACCCAGTGGTTAGAGTGTCAGCCTATCCACTGAAGGGTCATGGGTTCAATTCCAGTCATGGGCACATACCTAGATTTCAGGTTTCTCTCACATTGATGCTTCATAATTCTAATGTCAGTGTGACCCAGTGGTTAGAGTGTCAGCCTATCCACTGAAGGGTCATGGGTTCAATTCCAGTCATGGAGTCATGGGGTGGCGGTGGGTTCAGGGAGCATATAGGAGGCAACCAATCAGTGTTTCTCTCTCACATTGATGTTTCTCTCTCTTTCTCTCTCTCCCTTCCTCTTTATCTGAAATCAATGAAAACATATCAGGTGAAGATTAAAAAGACTATCTAAATCAATTTTTGAAAACCTATTTTTTAATTTATTCTTATAGGAACTTACAAAGGAAAGTATAAAAGATTATACTGGAAATACACTCTTCCATCCGGAAATCTTTATTTTTGCCTTTTAAAAATTCTATCCCTTTAAATCACTTTCTAAATTATAATTTATGTGTAAAATATAGATGTCTAGGCAATGGATCTTGTTGGGCAAAATTTTTATGTGTTTGTGACATAAGCAGACTAGTTTATTGTATTACTTTAATATGAAAACTACTTCTTCATGTAAGAAAGTTATTTCTTGATAAAAAAGTGTACTGTATAAGCAGGTGGAAGACCAGGTAAAGGGTGCAGTCAGGTGGGTAATACTGGATGCCATCTCCCAAAAGACAGAGATTAGATCTGTGTGCTTCTCACACTAGGAGTCAGCATTGAGTCCTACCTACTTGAAAGTGACAAGGTTGTTTTCTGAGATTTATTAAGCTGATTCTCAAATGAAAATTATCAAAAATGTTAAATCATTTAGGGTAACAGACTGCTAGATCAAATCCCAGTATTTCAGCAGCTTAAGAAAATAAAAGTTTAACATCCAATTAACAGTCCCAAGCAAATGCTTTTGGTGAAGAAAGCAGGATGATGCTCAGGGGAAAGGGTTCTCTGTGCTACAACAATCATTCAGAAATTTGAGGCTTTCGGGGTCACCCCAATATCTGTGCAGATGGGGAAGAGCATGAACAATGCTTGGGAGATGTTTTTATAGGCCAAGCTTGGTTATGGTGATGCAGCATTCTGCTCATGTCCCACTGACTAGAACTCAGTCACATGTTTGTATCTAAGGATAAGCAAGGTTGAAAAATGTGGTCCGACTGTCATAGTAGGAGAAAAGAAAATTAAATGTTTATTGAACAGCTACTCAGTTTTTGCCACAATAAATGTCACAAACATTTTTAAAATATATTTTATTGTTTTTTTTACAGAGAGGAAGGGAGAGGGATAGAGTTAGAAACATCAATGAGAGAGAAACATCGATCAGCTGCCTCCTGCACACCCCCAACTGGGGATGTGCCCGCAACCAAGATACATGCCCTTGACC
>NW_005353663.1:1595937-1605035 GCF_000412655.1 Myotis brandtii
ATCCTCCCTCTCCCTTCTTACACTCTCTCTAAAAATCAATGGAAAAAATATCCTCAGGAGAGGATTAACAACAACAAATTATAATCTTAGATGAACAATACCTCTTAATACTATTATTTTAGTAGAATAAAATGAATTAAATGTTAATTTGACACAATTAAAATGGTATACTTGCAAGATAAATAAGGCATGTTTTACCATATGGCAAACTTCTTTGTTTTTTTTTTAATCCTCACCTTGAGGATATGTTTTCTTATTGATTTTTAGAGGGGGATAGAACCTGCAACCTAGGTATGTGTCCTGACCGAGAATCGAACCTTTTGGTGTACCGGATGACACTCCAACCAACTAAGCTACCTGGCCAGGGCCATATGGCAAACTTCTTTTTAAGAATCCATATGAAAAAAAAAAAAACTAACAAAATCATAGCATGTAAAATTACAGAGAAAAAAACTCAATACATTTTAAAAACATATATAGAACCAGAAATATCACAAAATTCTAATTAATATATGACATATATGATAAACCTACAATTCAAGGGTAAACAGGCTAATGATTTTGTTAGAAGGAAAGGCCTTATCTGAAGAATGTTCAGCACAGAACCCTTCTCAACATGTCCTTTGAAATAAGATTCTGCTCATTTTATAGTTGTGGTGAAATGAAATGCAAAAGATGTGATATGTTATTTTGTTTACGTATTAATTTATTTTACTTTGCATAATAGCGACAGATCATAATCTACAACTCTTTTCCCATCTGTGATCCACTAAAGACAACCACTTAGAAACAGGCCATGAAGAGCATAAGCAAAGGTGCTTTAAAGATGCTTTTAATAACAGATTTGAGCACGTAAACTTAGAAAAGAATGAAACAAAAGGAGTTTTAAAATAAAGAGTAGCAGGCAGAGCAAAGTCTTACAGAATAACATTCGAGTTCTCACTCTACAGGAATACTCAGTATAGGAAAAGCAATGGCCTCAGAGAGAAGGAAGTTAAACCCAAAAAACCAGCTTGAGTGAACTGGGAATATGCATTTAGTTCTGAGGAATTAAAGGATCTGAAGACGGGCACCTCTCCTTTGGGTCTTTTTTTCTTAGAGGGCAACTGTCATGGTTATTCTATTATCTCATCTAGTCTCTGGGAAGCAGAGTATATTCCAGAAGTTCTGGTTTACTGAAGAAGCAAGTAAAACTGCCAAGGCCATTAGCTTTTAGTTATGAAGCCCAACAACTACTTGACCTTGGGCAAGTTGCTTAACTTCTGTAAGCCTTGGTTTCCTATTCTGTAAGATAGTAAGAAAAATGACATCTATCTCATGAGATACTGAATATAAAACAGAGGACAAATAAGGCATCTTATACCTTATGGCAAATTTCTTTTTAAGCTTTCATACAAAAAAATTAACACAGTGTCATGCACATAGTAAATAGTCACAGAAGAAGCTAGTTATATTACCTTTATTATTAAGGAAGGGATTTCTTGTATACTTATATTAATATCATTGTCTGCCTTAATTTTACTATTTTTTTCTTTAGCTAAATAACTTTGGGATCTATAAAAGTTGATCAGCTACTTTATTTTCCAAGAAAAAGAAACTGTTTCAGAAGCCAGAATTTACACTAGTATCAGAGTTAAAAGTGGGAATACTATTAGAAAAGGCAACAGAGTTGGTATTCATATATTATATCTACAAATTGGAACCTATGATTTCATAGTATCATAAAGATCAGGCCCTCCACCCTAGCCGGTATGGCTCAGTGGATAGAGTGTTGGCCTGAGGACCGAAGGGTCCCAGATTTGATTCCAATCAAGGGCACATGCCTGGGTTGCAGCCTCAGTTTGACGTGCAGGAGACAGCCAATCAATGATTCCTTCTTATCATTGATGTTTCTATCTCTCTTTTCCTCTCCCTTCCTCTCTGAAATCAATAAAAATATATTTAAAAAAAAAAAAAAAGATCAGGCCCCCCTTTTTTTCTCTTGGCCAGAAATAAACAAACTCCCATTTCTAAAAATATTTTAGGTTTTCTCCTTGAGGAAGTCATCTTGCAACAAAATACCCTATTATCATAGAAAGCAAGTATAGGACAGTATGTCATGAACAAGACTATAAAAATGTAGTGGTATATGAGCCAAGGAAAAAATTCATCTGGAAAAATGAATAAGTAGAGGTTTTTCTTCAAATTTTAATTGAGACTGTGAGTTTCCTGTTTTGTGACTATTTCTTTGATACTCCCATGTATATGATAAACTGTTCTTTAAGAAATTTCAAATGACCATTCACTTAAAAAATGCTCTATATATTTGTTTCTTTTAGAAAAGTAGACCATTAAAAAAATCATAAATAAGGAGTAAAATTAGACGTGTAAGAAAAGCAAACATAGTCTTACTCTTTTTTTCTGTTTTTTTATATTTAAATTTAATCCAACTTTTAAAAAGCATTACAAAAAAAAGTTTAATTCATAGCATCCAATTCAGACCACCCTAACCCACTGCCACGAATACAAGGGGACAAAATATGTATATACTATTAATTTTATGAATTCCGAGACTATACAGGCTATGCATTTTAGCTTTCTATGAGGCAACAATTCCACAGTGGTCTTACATAATCACATATACACACAAAATAAAACTATGAATGTGACACAGTAATGTTGCAAACCTAAGAACTTTCTCACGGAGTCTGATTTGCTATTCCTGATGAGGTTTAAGAATAAAAGAAAACAAGTTTCACATATAGATAAATTAAGACAACTTGTTTTTCTGATTAACTTTAAATTAAATTCATTATTGAGAGTTACAGAAGGAAAGTACTCTAAAGATTAATGAATATCTTTTGTTTTCAGAGTCTCATATACTACACATAGGCCTATTATATTATAATGCATCCTTTCCATGGAAAAATAAAATCAGCAATTATATAGTAGCTCAAAGCCTTCGAATAATTGAGGACTACAAAAATGACAATTCAGAAGAAATTACGGGAAAAAAATAGGTAAGGAATGTAATAATTTAGTAAGGACCTTGATTAAGAGAAAGTGAAAGGCACAATGGGATACACAATAAGTTCTTATCTTAGCGTTATCCTCAAAACAAGAGTATCCAAACATTTTATCTCTCATTTGAATTTCATGAGAAATAAAAGGTATATGAAAAAGCCAAATGATGTATCATTCAAAATGACACAAATGACAATTAGGAGGCAAACATAGAGTATTTTGACTGAATGATTGGGAAAAAAAAGAGGGATTAAAACATTAGAGAGGATAAATCAAATGTATTTCATAAATTTTGTAGTCCTGTGATTAAAAATAATGCCACACACACACAAAAATGAAAAAATAAAAGCACCTCACCCCAAAAAGAAATGATGTCCTACATCTGTTTCTACTCAGATTAACTGTGAAAAATAACTGACCTATAAAATACTTTACTATCCCTTCAAAAGGAAAAAAAATGGTGAGAAACTTTGATAATTTAACTCAATTAAAATAGTTTTAGAGAGTTCAATCATTCTTTTATCTATCTCAAAACTTGGAAGTGCCCAGCCAGTGTTGTTCAGTGGTTGAGCGTCAATCTATGAACCAGGAGGTCACAGCTTAATCCCCAATGGGGGTGTGCAGGAGGCAGCCGATGAATGATTTTCTCTCATCATTGATGTTTCCCTCTCTCTCTCTCTCTCTCTCTCTCTCTCTCTCTCTCTCTTTCTCTCTCCCCTTTCCTCTCTGAAATCAGTAAAATTAAAAAAAAAAAAACTCTTGGAAGTTATACCAAAATGTAATAGTCAAACATACATGCAAAATGACCCTACAATTAAGATAATTGCTAGTACCAAATGTTGTTTTTAAGTTCTGCAATAAAAAAGTCTCCCAGACATTTAATAGTATGTCATTTGGTAAATGAAAGTTTCCACAAAGTAAGAGCAGTGAGAAGACCTAAAAATTATGCTAGTGAAGAGTCTGGCTGAAAGAAACAAAAATATGGATCATTTTGGTCCAATACTAATTTTATTTCAAGTTACTACAGAGCTGAATAAAATGCTGACACCATCACACAAAAATTTATTGAGTTGGCAATAGACAAAGCATGATGTCAGCCACCAATATCCCCATCCACATTACCAAATAGCATGAACACTTCAATTCTTGAACTTAACTTAGACTACATGCCTAAAGTTACAGTAAAAATAAAAACCTTAGGCATGAGGCATTATTAAACACAGATGAGTTTATTTTGGCAGTATTTTGACGCAAATTAGTCAAGTACTTTAACAAATTCAGTGAAAAAGAAAATGCAAGCTTCAACATATTACAATTTTCTAAATGTGCTACATTCTTCACAAAACAGACCCATAAAATAAGTCTTGGTCAACCTACCATAATATTCAAATAAGTAACCCAACACACACACAAAATGCAGACTGAGAGGAGAGACAGAAACACACGCATACACACAGCTGCACAAGTCCTTACCTTCATGGCATGAATTTCTTCAAGCAATCGTTGTGCCCGCCTTTGGTTTTTTAACAGCGCATCTTCAGTACCCCTGCAAAAAATACATTACAATATGTAGACAGGAAAAGCATTTATTACAGACTCATACCATAATGAAAAGTCTCACTTCTTTTAGAAAAATATCATAAATCTCTAAATAACAAGCAAAGTCATCCTGCACTGCTTTCTCCCCTTCCAACATATATCCCAATTCTATTAATAAACCCAAGTTCTTGGCAAAACCAGGCATTATCCTGGCATAATATTAAAAATTATTGCTGCTGTTTGCCTTTTAATTCCTTAATGGGAAGGCCAAATAATACTTTTTAATTAATCAGTTAACAGCACATTGTATTTAATATAAGGTCCATAAGCTACAACTAAAGGTTAGATATAATTTTATTAAATAAAATTTTGTCCTCTGGAATTAAAAGAATATACAAAGATGTCAAATATCTGATTATATCAGAGAGGAAAGCCATCTTCTGCAACATTTATGAAAGAAAGCACTAAAAATTAATCAGGAGCAAAACACATTTGAAGACTTTAAATAACATACTTTTTCTTTAATACCAGTGACACTGAAAATACAAAATACTATTTTTTTCAAAAAATTAGATGGAACACAATGTCTTGATAAACACTTCCACAAGGTACTGAAGATTTTAAATTAATTAGCAATTCAAGAAAAAAAGTAATATAAATTTTTACAACTGATTCACACAATGTATTACTAGATTTGCTCAACTATACCACATCTTTTTTTTTTTTTTTTAATATATTTTATTGATTTTTCACAGAGACGAAGGGAGAGAGATAGAGAGTCAGAAACATCGATGAGAGAGAAACATCGATCAGCTGCCTCCTGCACATCCCCCACCGGGGATGTGCCCGCAACCCAGGCACACGCCCTTGACCGGAACCGAATCTGGGACCCCTCACTCCGCAGGCCGACGCTCTATCCACTGAGCCAAACCGGTTTCGGCTATACCACATCTTAAGATAACTTCTAACAACATAAAACACATACATAACCCCAAAGGACTTTCATTTTGAAAAGGTCAAAGAGATTTTGAAAAAAATAGCAGCAGAATTCATCATGTATTTTAAGCAAATATGATTCAAACCATGTAACATGCTGACACAGCACATTCTATCTCACTCAGATCCTCTCTATTTTTTTTTAAAAAGTGCTGCATGAGTAAGATATTTAATTATCCCTCTTAGGTCCCACCCTCAAATTTTGTAAATATTGAATAAAAACAATTTTTGACATTTTATCAGTCAGAAAGCCATAACTTGAAATGACTAACTTTTTTGACTTCAGTCTGCTAACACTTCTGACAAGTTTTCGGATAACCAAAACTCGGATTCTCTTCACTTCTTTTCTCATCTTCACAACCTTTGAAGAATAAAGCCAAAATATGAAAGGTTATTAATTCAAAAAGAAACATACTTTATTTTGAGTCTTAATATTATAGGCAAAGTCTACCACTTTATCCACATTTTTGGTTAACTATATTTCTAGTTGGATGAAATCAAACATTTTCCACTAAGAATGAATAAAGGAATACATCAATATTTTAAAATGTGTCTGAGGACTCAAGAGAAAGAAGTTATCTTACAAAAAAGTCACAGCATTCCCAATGATTAGTATTTTAATATTACTAGGGGCCCAGTGCACAAATTCGTGCACCTTCTAAGGAACTGTGGGCCGCGAGGCTGCAGTATGCATAGGAGCCCATCCTCCGCACCCCCACCCGGCCCCTCCCGCCACGGCCCCCGATCCTGTCTGCCAGCAGCACTGCTCCCACCGCCCCTCAGGAGCAGGGGGAGGTGGAGAAGCCCTCAGGGCGACCAGGGCCGGCAGCCACCACTCGCAGCCACTGATGGCGCCGAGTGATTGGGACTGGTGCTCCGGGCACTGGTAGCAGGTGGGAGTGACGGCTCTGGCACCGGCTGCAGGTGTGAGTGGGGCCGGCGCTGGCAGTGGGTGCGAGCAGTGGCTCCGGCGGCTGCTGGCCCCAATCTCCCCTCAGAAGTAGGGGGAGGTGGAGAAGCCCTGAGGGGCGATCAGGGCCGGCAGCCGCCGCTTGCACCAGCTGACAGCACCAAGTTATCAGGGCCAGTGCCAGGCGCCGGCAGTAGGTGTGAGCAGTGGCTCCGGTGCCAGCAATGGGTGCGAGCGGGCAGGCGCCATCCCTAGGCAGGACTGCGGCATTTGCAGGAGCAAAGAATTTTCGGTAACCACCAGAGGCTCACCCCGATAACAGCGACCGGCACCCTGCCTTGGTCTAGTGCTCCCACTCACCTGCTCTACCATCCCACCACGGCCGACACCCACAATGTTCCACGCATGTCCCTGGTGGTCAGCGCACGTCATAGAGACCGGTTTGGTTGTTCCGGTTCCGCCGTTTGGTCTATTTGCATATTAGCCTTTTATTATATAAGATACTTATTATAGCTTGTTGGGCTTGGAACATAATAAACTATGAGTTTTCTGAGATCAGAGATCATCATATCAATCTTTGTATCCTTGTGGCTTAAAGTAGAGCTTCAACCATCATGATGGAAATTTAATTTATTGAATGAGTGTGTTAACAAAAGCAAATGCATGAAAGTGATCATATTTACTTACTTATTACCCTTGCATTTATTTTTAGCAATAAATTATTTGAGGCATAACTTTAAAAGAAATGCCAAAAACACAAGGGCACATTGTGTGTGCTCACACACATACACAGTACATGCTTTAAATCATCCCATTAAAGAACAATACTGAATTCCAAGAACAAAAAAACAAAAACAAAAAAAATTGTATTGGCCAAGAGATGGGAATATTCTAATGATAAAGAACTACATGTTATAACAGTACTTAGTACAATGGGATGCTATCATTTTGAATTTATGTTTGTCTGTTATTAGGAGCCATACATCTTGTAATTCCTCCTGTATTGTCTTTCTTCCCCTCCTCCACATTAGGAACTTCATAAAATTCATTTCAGATATCATCTTTCCCATAAACCTTCAATGACTTCTTCAGTTAGAGAAAACCACTCCATCCTTGGGGTTCCAAATATACTTTGTAGGTAGATTCTACTTCACCATACTGTCATTAATCACTGTGGCTGTTTTTTGTGTTTTGTTCTGTTTTGTTTGTTTTTCCTATAGTTTTTGAGCTCCTAGAAGACAGGGGACTTGCAATATTTACATAGTAATTTCTGTGTCTTTCAAGAGTACCTGGCATACACAATCCTACAAATTCCCTTGCCAAAATAGCAATATCAAGGCTCTTGCATTTGGCTGTAATAGCTTCTCTTACCTTTCATGAATATCATTCACGCTCTGTATTACATTGAAGATACTGACAACCAACTTATAATTTCTCTCCACCCTAAGTTTTGACATCATTCTTAGTGACAGAAATGCCCACTTAATAACTCACCCAATATATCCTCATTTCTTGACGTGCTCTTTTCTAATTAGCTCATCTATTCCATCTCAGTGACCCACTTCCAAGGTCACATTGTAGTCCTCATCACTTATAACCATTCTATTTCTAAAATGATTAGTTGAAATATTCCACAAGATTACAGTTTTTAAAAAATATATTTTTCTTGATTTCAGAGAGAAAGGGAGGAGGGTGAGATAGAAACATCAATGATGAGAGAGAATCATTGATCAGCTGCCTCCTGCACGCCCCACACGCCCCACACTGGGGATTAAGCCCACAACCCGGGCATGTGCCCTTGACCAGAATCGAACCTGGGACCCCTCAGTCCGTAGGCTGACACTCTAACCACTGAGCCAAACCAGCTAGTGCAAGATTACAATTTTTATCTGCTTGCTTATTCAACTCCACCCACCACAATCGTCTCTGACTTCACTGGATCAGCAATTCACTTACCCCTGTACTTTCTCTCAAACAGTTAGTCCTCTGCTTTTGATTTTCCTCCTTTAAGTACATGATCAACATTGTACCTCCAATTTGATCAACATGATCAACATGTACCTCCAATTTAGGTACATGATCAACATTTGCCAATACCTTAAATTCCCATATGGTTAGCAATCCCTTTAGTAATCTTGAATAAAAAGAACATTCTGAGTTCTTTATCACAGCATCCCAATAGCCAGGAAATACTTAATACATTCTATCTACTATAAATTCACCATAATTAACCTCAAACAGGCTTTTACACTTCCTAGCAATCCTACATTTTTTTTTTTTTTGGTCAATTCACTCTACAATAACTATTTTAAACCTGTCTGCTTTCCTAAAATATCTAACATTCCTTTTCATCTCTCTTTTAATTTCATTGAGAAAATAAACATTAGGTGGGAACTATCATCTTTCTACTACCATTAATACAAATTTATTTGCATCATTCACCCTATTCTATTAATAAAGTTGTATTATCCTTCCTATCTAATAAAAGAGAAACATGGTAATTAGCCGTACGGCCGCTACCCTTCCCATTGGCTAATCAGGGAGATATGCAAATTAACTGCCAGCCAAGATGGCGGCCGGCAGCCATGCACTGAAGCGAAGAACATGAGGCTTGCTTGCTTCAGTGATGGAGGAAGCCAAGCTTCCCACC
>NW_005353663.1:1605258-1605743 GCF_000412655.1 Myotis brandtii
GGGACCCCCACCCTGATCCAGGACACCCTTCAGGGCAAACCAGCCGGCCCCCACCCATGTACCAGGCCTCTATCCTATATAGTAAAAGGGTAATATGCCTCCCCGGGATCAGATCAGCGTGACAGGGGGCAGCGCCCAATCCCCCTGATCGCCCTGCGGCTCTGTGTGTGACGGGGGTGGGGCCACAACCTCCTCCTTTGCCCTGCTCTGTTCGTGACAGGGGAAGACACCCCAACCCCCTGATCAGCCCTGCTCTGTGCCTGATAGGGGGGAGCTCCCCTAACCCCGGATCGCCCTGCGGCTTTGTGTGTGACAGGGTGCAGCACCCTAACCCCCTGGTCGGCCCTGCCCTGAGTGTGACAGTGGCGGCGCCCAAACCCCCTGATCGGCCCTGCTCTGTGGGTGATAGAGGGCGGCGCCCCAACCCCCTGATCCGCCCTGCCCTGAGTGTGACAGGGGGCAGTGCCCCAACTCCCCTATCGGCC
>NW_005353663.1:1607120-1622489 GCF_000412655.1 Myotis brandtii
GAGAGGCCTCCTGGCCTGGGATCAGCGGAGCCTGATGGATCCCTGTGTGTTTATGCACCCTGGGGGTTCAGAGGTCCTGTCCTAGGCAGAGGCCTATGGCAAAATTTTCGACTCCGAGAAGCAGCCTACGGGCTGGAAGGCGGCTCCTCTGACCTCAGTGCTGGAGAAGACCATTAAGCAGAAAACTAAAGAAACCGATTTTACATCATTTCCCAGGTGTAGAACAGTTGGCATGTAAGCCCCTGACCAGTGCCCAGCCTCTCCTCTGTCAGTCTATCTCACTCTTAGGTACCATGTTCTTTGTTCTGTCTTAACTGCAACTCATTTTTAAACTAGATTGCTTTTAAAAGAAGACTAAATAAAGTTTCCCTTAAGTTATTTAGGTGGTGCTGGGGCTGCTGGGGCTGCTGGAGGCCTGATAGAAGACACAAACACGCAACGGGGGGCCTGTACTCAGCAGCCCTAAGGCCCGCCACCTTGGTGCTGGGGCTGCTGGGGGTATCAGAGACACAAACCCGCAGGCCCGGCACCCAGCAGACCCAAGGCCTTCGTGGCAGCACTAAGGAGCAGCAAGCCAAGCGGTAGGAAGCAGCAAGCAGGTGGGCAGTAACAAGGGAGGGGTCCCGGACTGCAAGAGGGCACATGCTGGGCTAAGGGACCCCCCACCCATCCCCAGTGCATGAATTTCGTGCACCGGGCCTCTAGTCCTATATAATAAAAGGCTAATATGCAAATCAACCAAATGGCGGAATGACCGGTTGCTATGACGCAGACTGACCACCAGGGGGCAGACGCTCAATGCAGGAGCTTCCCCCTGGTGGTCAGTACTCTCCCACAGGGGAAGCGCAGCTCAGCCAGAAGCCGGACTCACAGCTGGTGAGCGCAGAGGTGGTGGCGGGGGGCCCCCCCACCCCCAGGTGCACAAATTTTATGGACTGAGCCTCTAGTAAGAAATAATCGTACACATATCTCATGTTAATCTTTTAACTGTTTTGAATCTCATCCTTTCTGCCATCCTAGAATCCTCACTATACATTATTCCTTTCTAGAATTGTCAATCTCTTTACTGGATTATTCCCATTGATTTTTATCATGCTTGAGTCATTTTCACTAAAAATAAGACAAACAAAACATCCTCACTACAAAGTTCATGAGGAGCACCCTCTGTCTTCAACTGCCTCAGAGCCAAGCTTTGAGAGATGTTCAAAGTCATTATCACCATTTTCATGCCACATAATTCCAGTTTGTGGTGTCTAAGACACCAATGATCTCTAAATGACCCTGAATACAACAGGAAATTTTCAGACTTCATTTTACTTGAAATCTCAAAAGCATCTAACACTGTTCACCACTTCCTCCTTCTTGAAACACTTTTCCAAGTGTTTACATGACCCATGACAGAATACTCTCCTGGTTTTCCTTCTGCCCCTCTAGCCTCTCCATTCTGGTCTTTGAAGACTCATCCACCATTTCATGTCATGAAGTGTTCCAAGTTTAAAGGTCAGTCCTAAGCCAGCTGTACTTTTCACCATCCATTTTTGGCCCTAAGTGATCTTATTGTGTGAATATTTTTTCAATTTGCCACCTAAACAAAGATGACTCAAAAATTTATACCTTCAACTGAGATATAACTTTCAGCTCCAGACCCAAGTGTGCAACTGCCTACTCAATAGCTCCTTTGGAGTAGCTTAAAATCACTTCCACCTCACACTGGAACCCATGTTCTTCATCCCCAACTGGATCCCTTTTTTGGTGTTTCATGTTTCAAGGAATAGAACAATCTTTTCATTATAAACCTAGGGCTCACTATAGATAGCTCTCACTTCTAAATCTCTCACAATAAATCTATTACCAAGTCCTGTTAATTTTATCTCCTAATTATCTCTCAAATTGTACCACTTTTTCTATCTTGACCTCACCTAGCTATCCCGGTTGAGTTTGGTAACTCATTTCCCCACTCTTGCCCCTCTCCAGTTTCCGAAACTCAGTCAGAATACATTATTAGCCCTAGCCGGCTTGGCTCAGTGGATGGAGCGTCGGCCTGCAGACTTAAGGGTCCCAGTTTCGATTCCTGCCAGGGGCACATGCCTGGGTTGCGGGCTCGATCTCCGGTGGGGTGCGTGCAGGAGGCAGCCGATCAGTGATTCTCTCTCATCATTGACGTTTCTATCTCTCTCCCTCTCCTTTCCTCTCTGAAACCAATAAATATATTTTTAAAAAAAAATACATTATTAACACAGAGATGTCATGCCATACCTTCCTTTCACTCTCTTCAATGGTTTCCAATTGCTTAGGATGGCCACATGGGCTCTTTTTGAGTCCTCTGTCTTCACCATGCTCACATCTACCAGCAAGTCTTCACATTTACTGTTTCCTCTGGTAGATATGCTCTTTCTCCCCAAGTCAGCTTGTTAGCATCAGATCCTTCTGATTTTTAGCCTATTTGTCATTTCCCAGTAAAGTCATTTTTTGGGCTCCCTGAGTCAAAATTCCCAATTATAAGTACTTAGAGTACATATAAAACTTATCATGAAAATATAATTTAATTTTAATACTTTATTTTTAATCTGATGATATTTAATGTGTCGTTCTCCCAGTAAGTTATCAATTGAATGAAGGTCAAGTATCTTGTTTTACTCAACATTATATCTTAACACCTAAGATAGTGGGTGACATACAGTTAAGTGTATTCAATAAATATTTGTTAAATAAATGACCAGAAAGGTAGAAACAGTCGCTTGTTCATTCACCATTTCAAAAGAATAGTATAGTAACAGAATGCAGAGCAATCAGGTTTCTTTTCCACTAGATAGATAGGTTAACCTCTTTGGAATCTGTTTCAAAGTTAGGTCTATTTAGAAAAAAGTCATCCTATATAATAAAGAGCTAATATGCAAATGGTCATCACGCCCTCATGCCCTCTGAGCTCGCGAGAGGAATGAGGACCAGCCAGGCACAAATGAGCTCGCGAGAGAGGAATGGGGACCAGCCAGGCACAAATGAGCTCACGAGAGAGGAATGGGCACCAGCCAGGCACAAATGAGCTCACGAGAAAGGAATGGGGACCATCCAGGCTGCGGCCCGGGAGAGGGACAAGCCTCCTGCCCCACAGTCCTGGGCGCCTGTGGCTGCAGCCTGGATGAAGCCGCCCACTCACGGTCCCCTGCGGCTGCAGCCGGCCCGGGTCCTGGGTGCCTGCAGCCAGATAGAGGGAGGAAAGCCCGGGTCCCGGGTGCCTGCAACTGGCCGGAGGAGGGAATTCTGGGTCCCGGGTATGGGGCAAGGCAGAGGCAGTTAGGGGCGATCAGGCCAGCAGGAGAGCAGTTAGGGGCGATCAGGCTGGTAGGAGAGCAGTTAGGGGTGATCAGGCAGGCAGGTTTTGCAAGCAGTTAGGAGCCAGCAGTCCCAGATTGTGAGACGCAGTCGGACATCCCCTGAGGAGTACTGGACTGGAGAGGGTGCAGGCCGGGCTGAGGGAACCCCCCCTCATGCACAAATTTTGTGCACTGGGCCTCTAGTCCTATATAATAAAAGGCCAATATGCAAATTGACCAAACGGCGAAACGACTGGTCACTATGATGCACACTGCCCACCAGGGGGCAGATGCTCAATGCAGGAGCTGCCCACTGGTGGTCAGTGCACTCCCACAGGGGGAGTGCCACTCAGCCAGAAGCCCTGAGCCAGGCTCAAGGCTGGCGAGTGCAGCGGCAGTAGCAGGAGCCTCTCCCACCTCTGTGGCAGCGCTAAGGATGTCCAACTGCTGGATTGGGAGCAGGCCTAAGCCATCAGTCAGACATCCCTCCGAGGGCTCCTGGAGAGATAGAGGGCGCAGGCTGGGCTGAGAGACCCACCCCCCAGAGTGCACGAATTTCATGCACTGGGCCTCTAGTACTTACATAAATGAAAAGCCATTTAGACTAGGTTTAAGTGGGGGGAAAAGCGCAGCATAATAGGGTTAGTAATACATTTTTTGCAAGTTAAGTCATTCATAAATAAATTAATAACAAGTGATAAATTTTGCCTTAAAATATATTAGCAAATGTTTCTAATTGCTGTACCCTGCAGGTGCATGAGATTATATACCATTTGCTAACCACTGTTAGCCAAACTTAACTAATAAGCAGTGGGCAGAGTTGGTCCTCGGTTACATTCCAATCATGGGAAAGCTAGACTCCAATTTTAAAATTCCAATTTAAGAAGTACTATGTTTGTCATTACTACATAAGGGAATCTAAAAGCAAAGGGAATGCTTCATGTACTTAGTTTCATGCCAATGTCAAAAAATACTTTTCTAAGTTAACTTTCTCAGCATTCATGTACAATAGGAAGAATATTTAACAGGTTTATTTTTTTAAAAAAAGCACATTCACTTTATGTAAAAATTTAATTATACTTTTATTTTTCTCACAACTGCTTACCTAAAGCACTTAGCTTTCTCAAAGTATTTAAACTTATTTTTGAAAAACTGATGAACAGCTACCAATAGACTTTTAGTTAGAATTTCAAGGGGTGCCAAATCATTTGGCACCTAGAAATTATGATGCTGGTTGATAGATAATGCTGAAGTTAACAAAAAGGACTAAAACAACCAATATCATTAGATAGCTGGAAAGTTCACTTTGATGAATTCTCCAACCAAAAGCAAATAGAACTTTCATAGTTAGAAATGCAATAAGAGTATGATACTGTCTGTAAAGGAAAGGATAGAAATGTGAGCAAAGAGGCATAGAAATGGAAACGAAATGTGCTGACAGAAGAAACAACATGAAAGAAAAGTGGAAAGAGTTTGAAGACAGAAACTGAAGGACAAATTGGAAGGTCATGATCATCAAGACTGAGAAGCCTAAACTAAAGTGCTTCCAAGCAGCAAAATAAATTTAATATAATCTCCAAGAGCAGTTGAAAAAGAGTTAACACATCACACACACACACACACACGCTGAAAGTGAGGTGTCACCTAGAACCTAGACTTACAGATGCCTCAGTTAACCTGGTAAAATCTGAACATAGTAATGTAACATGGATCTCCCTTTGGACAGACAGTACAAAAATATGACCTAAAATAAATTAAGTGGAAAGCTAATATAACTACTTGCAAAAAGACCATGTAAGCATATGGGGAAAAACAACATAAACACAGGAAAGGGAACCATGAAAGCAAAAGCTGGAAGTGTCCAACTCAAGAAAATTCCAAATTGTACTGGAATAACTCAATTATAAGGACAGATGTATCATAGCCCAATACTGAATCATGCAATTAAAATCTTTTCTATGGTTCTATATTCCAAGCAGCCAATGTAGATCAAATAGACAAAAAAAAAAAATATATGCTTACAATGTGAGCATTACTGTCTACATTAGATATAATTCTTAATAAACAGGCTTTCTCCTTAATATAGCCTCCAATAAGCTTATGGTTAATGCAAATTTGCTTTGAGAGATTGAGCTATACTTTCGGGATGATAACAGCAAGTTTCTGATCTACAAAGCTCAGAGCAAACTTTGGTCCACAACATAAATACTACTTTGGGTTGATTTTTTTGCATTTGAATGCTTTTATTGAAAATTTAAAGTAGGTGTTTAAATAATAATATTTCCATTTTAAAAAATTATTTTCCAATTATAGCTGGCATACAATATTGTTTCAAATGTACAACGTAGTGATTAGTGATTTATATGCCTTATGAAGTAATCACCCCAGAAAGTCTAAGTATTCATCTAACATCATAGTTATTACAATATTATTGACTATATTCCCTATGCTGTACTTTACATTCCTGTGATTATTTTTATAACTGGCAATTTGGATAGGGGATGGCGGTGTGAATTGACTCTTCATTGACTATCTGCTAGCCAGTCAACTAGCCAGCTTCTTTTTGATAATGCATTGAGTTTGCCATTTATCTGAATTAACCTGTAACAAAAACCCATGGTTAGTATAAAACCATTACTCCAAGAGCTAGTATTGTTCTAAGGGAGCTTTCAGTGCTAAGAAAACTGAGTATATCTGTGTTTCTTACAATACATTAAAACTTCTGAAAAAAGCAACAACTTCTGCTTATTCGTTACTAATTTATCGGACTGACAAAGACAAAAAACTAGGATAACACATTCTTCAGTGAGGCTGTGAGGAAGCAGGCACTCTCATACATTGCTGGTAGGAATTCAAATTGGTATACTCCTTCCAGAGGAAACTTTAGCAATACCTAACAAAAGCCTACTTCTAGGAATCTAGGTAGAAGATACACCCCCAGCAATAGCAAAAGGTTATGCATAAGTCTATTTATTGCAGCATTCTTTTTGTTTGTTTGTTTTTGTTAATCCTCACCCCAGGAAATTTTTCCCATTGCTTTTCAAGAGAGTGAGTGGGGAGAGGGGGCAAAGACAGAGAGATAGAGAGATAGAAATAGAGATAGAGGGAGAGAAAGAGAAAGAGAGAGAGAGAAACTGATGTGGAAGATAGATACAAATCAATTGGTTCCCTCCTGCATGCCCCAACAGGGGCTGGGGATTGAACCCCTGACCCTTCAGTGCTTGATTGAGGTGACACTCTAGCCACTGAGAAACACCTGCCAGGGCTCACTGAAGCATTCTTACAAAACGTTACATAAGAGATAAAATATTATATAAGGTATACACAATGTAGTATTTTAAACCAATGTGAAAGATTTGCATGTATCATGGATAAACCTTGAAAATGTTTGGCGAAAAAACTAACTTTTAGAGTGATATGCATATGATATCACATACAAAGTTTAAAAATATACAACACAATACTATTCACTGGATATAAGCATGGGTATATATGTTACTAAAATTATAAAAGCTATGGATGAGAAAATAACACACTACGAGTAATAATTACTTCTGAGGTTGAAAATACAGTGGGTAGAACGAGGCAGTCTAATATGGCAAAATACTGACATTTGCTAAACATAGGAAGTAGATTACAAGGACATTTGTTAGATCATTTTCCATATATTTGAACGATTTCATGGTTAACAAAATTAATTATGGTTTTATATGGAGGACTTCTTATTTGGCCATTATTATTGAATTATATTTCTTTTTATTTCTAATGACCAACAATGTAAAAATTCTAGAATGCTTGGTAATTATCTACCACTTAATCATTACTGAGAATATGCTGCCACCTAGCAAAACTTCCCAGAATAGTTTAAAAACAAAGCAGAAAATGATTCCCTTCTTATGGATGGATTCTATTCACTATTTCAGTAAAAATTCTTTAAAAGTACTACACACTAAATTATGAAATAGCAGTTTTGCAACATCAAAAGCACAAACATAGTTTTTGACAGTCTTATCTTTTACAATACATGGAGGCAAACCATTTGTTCTCTGGCATATTAGCTTCTATGTTTATTATCTTATAGGAAATGGAAAGCAACTTTCAAACAGGCTTGTTGGTAATCTGCAATCAAGAAAAACGTGACAGTTTTATATAAAAGCCCCTGGCCCTAGTATGAAATTAAAGTATCCTGACTATTTTATATATCACTGCTACCAAAGAAACAGACGACTGAAGCAAACTCAGCTCTAGTTTTGCATATCCATTACTCTGGTGTGGCAGGGTGGCTGACTGAGCGGCAGCCTATGAACCAGGAAGCACATGCCGGGGTTGCAGACTCGATCCCCAGTAGGGGGAGTGCAGGAGGCAATCAATGATTCTCTCTCATCATTGATGTTTCTATCTCTCCATCTCCCCTCCTCTCTGAAATCAATAAAAATATTAAAAAAACAAAAACAACAGCATGTTGTTTTCAACTGTGCATCCTTTCTCTAGTTCTAGTAAAAAGGGAGGAAAAGTCTTACATGTAGGAGATCCTGCCCCACATGTAAATATTAGACTCAGGTTGAGCTATCCATACTTCCATGTGTCCAACACATATATACTTGTAACTATCTGTAGACAAGGTACTATGCTAGAGGTTAGGGAAGTTCTATAAGTCAGTCCACATAAAGTAATGGTGAATATAAAGCATGCATTAAATAATTATAAGATGAAATAAAAAGTGATAGTTTATTATTTTAAAAAGGTAAAATTTTTACATTACTTCAGAAGAATAAATGTATTTTAAGGACCTAGAGTCAGAAAATATTCTGTAAATGTTAGCCTAAATTTATCCTTGGAATTTTTTAAAAGAATGGAATTATTAAGGGTAGAAGACATTGAAAGTTAGAGTAATAGGTACCTCTGGAGGCAGGTTTTTAAGACACTTTGGGTACTTAAATATACTTTAACTTTTTAAAAGAAAAACCATAATAAAAAATTACAATACAAGTAATTCAATCAAATAAATCACAGATATGAGTGCCTGTAGAGGGCCCCCTGGGAATGCACATGGATGACCTTTAAATTAATGTCAGCTGAGTCCGAGGTGACTGGCAGGGCCATCTCCCGGAAAAACAGCCTCCCAAAATGTTGGAGACTGTTATCAGTACTGATATCTTATCTTTATCCATGTGCTGGGAATAAGGAATGAATCGACCTACCCAGGTCTTGATATGCTAAATCCTGTCCTTGTGCCAGGAATGAGGAATGAATAGGACCTGGGTACACCCAAAATTCCTTTGACCTTAAACCTCCCCTTTGGAAGTAAATAAATGCGCTGTGTTGTCTGTGGTGGGTGTGACTGTCCCTCCATCAGAGTGGCAGCCCCCCACCTGGCCCCAGCTTGTCTCTATTTCTGTGTCTGGTCTCGTTTTTTCTTTATTTTCTAATCCCCAGCTCCTCCGCTCAGGAACCTGTCGTTTTCCCGTGCGGGTCGCGGGAAACAGAAACAGCTCACCACAAGTGCCAACATTCTAAAGATAATACCAGAACTTTATAGATGAATGCCTAAGGACTCTTTTCCCTTCAGAGACAGGCATACAAACACAAAATTACACATAATTTCTGGCAGTTAGAGGATCCCTGAAATACATTCTTGGATCTCAGTTAAGGAGAGCTAATTTAAGTTACTAAGGATCATAAAAATGATGCTTCAAATTCTCATTCAACAGATAGGTACTGAGGATATGATAGTGAACAAAAACTTAGGTGGAGGGAATAGAAAGCTCTCTCACATTCACATACACACTAAGCAACTATTGCAAGCTTACTTCTAAAATGAGGTAAAATGGTTCTACAAGAGCTTATAAAAGGGGTAATGAAGGTCAAGAATGCTTTCCCTGAAAAAGTATGAAATGGACTAATGAGAGAAACAGTTAAAAGCAAAAGCATAGGCTATGTAGATGCTGTGCTAAATCAGGGGTGGGGAATGTCTGGCCCAAAAGCCGTACAAAGACAGTGAAATCATTCAATCTGGTCCTGCCAAGGTATTAGGGGTGAGTTAATTAAATGTTTAACCAAATATAGCAGGCTAATTTTTAAGCTGATAATTTTGGATGGCTCTCAAATGATGTTGTTATAAATATCCAAATGACCCTTGGCAAAAAAATGGTTCCCCACCCCTGGATAGATGGTGGAGGAAGGCCAGTGTAGTTGAAGTAAAGAGACAGAGGTGGGGGTGTTGGGGTGGGGAGTGGTATAATAGAAGATGGAGAGATTGGCTTTATTTAGATAGGTCTTGACCAAAAGCAATGGGAAAATCATCAAATAGGTTCTAAGCAAGGGAGTCACATGATTAATTTTGTTTTGAAGAGAATACTTCAGCTGCATTAAAGGGAGTGACAAGGTAAGATTTATGTTTTGAAGAGAGCACTCCAGCTGCACTACAGAGATGAGATTGGAGGGAAAGAGGAATCACAGGTAAGTAGCTGGGATAGTACAGTAGTGCTGGTGGGAGATATAACATGGACTAGGATAGGGGTAGTAATGAAAAAGATCTGAAAGATAACAGTGAATTTGAACTTTTTTTTCAGGTACATTTCTTCTTTGGAAGAGTTAATTCATTTACTTTACCAATTTTCTATGAGATGGTTCCTCCTAATTTTCTTGAGGTATTTTACAGTAATGGCATTAGCCATTTATCTGTCATATTTGCCCTAGTTCTTTTCCTAATTGGTTTTGTCTCCCTCCCCTCTTTAGGATGTTTTTCAAATTTTATGCAGACAAATCTCTATTTGCTTTTCCCTTTGCAGTTTTCCTCCCATTAAGATTATACCATCATGTCTACTTTCCCCCCCCCCCCCACCTTCATATTAGAACATGTAAGATTTACTTTACTAGGTGTACCAGTTAATAATGCGGATTTTTCTCAATAGATGAAGTTACATATATGTTAACATATATGCGATTTGATATGTATGCTATTTTGTTGTATTCACAGCAAGTTTCAAAACTTCATATGTCAAATTTGCTGAAAGTGTTAACGTCATAGATATTTCTACGCTTAAAAATGTTGAATTTTGTGCAAAAAAAAGAATATTTGCAGGAAGTTTTAATTCATTACTTTATTTTGAAGAAAAAGTTATCGTATACTTTGGGAAGCTTATGGTGAACATGCTGCATCTCAAGATACTTGTGGCCCTAACCGGTTTGGCTCAGTGGATAGAGCGTCCGCCTGCAGACTGAAGGGTCCCAGGTTCGATTCTGGTCAAGGGCATGTACCTTGGTTGCGGGCACATCCCCAGTAGGAGGTGTCAGGAGGCAGCTGATCGATGTTTCTCTCTCATTGATGTTTCTAACTCTCTATCCCTGTCCCTTCCTCTCTGTAAAAAATCAATAAAATATATTTTTTAAAAAAGATACTTGTGAACGCTGGTTTAAATGCTTTAAAAGTGATGATTTCGATGTGAAAGACAAAGAACATCCAGGTCAACTGAAAAAGTGTGAAGACCAACAATTACATGCATTAGTGGATGAAGATGTGTGTCAAACTCAAAAACAACTTGCAGAAAGATTAAACGTTGCTCAGCAAACAATTTCCAATCATTTACAAGCAATGGGAAAGATTTTAAAAGAAGAAAAATGGGTGCTACATCAACTGAACGAAAGACAAATGGAAAATCGAAAAGTCATCAGTAAAATGCTTCAACGGCACAAAAGAAAGTCATTTTTGTGTCGAATTGTGACTGGCGATGAAAAGTGGATTTATTTTGAGAATCCCAAATGCACAAAATCATGGGTTGATCCAAGTCAACCATCAACATCGACTGTAAGGCCAAATCACTTCGAAAAGAAGACAATGCTCTGTGTTTGGTGGGATCAGGAAGGTGTGGTGTATTATGAGATTCTAAAACCAGGTGAAACCGTTAATACTGGTCACTACCGACAACAAATAATCAACTTGAACCATGCTTTGATCGTGAAACGACCAGAATGTGCCAGAAGACACAGCAAAGTAATTTTGCTTCATGATGATGCACCATCACACACTTCAAAACCAGTTAAAGACGTTAAAAGATCTTGCCTGGTTAGTATTAACCCACCGGCTATATTCACCAGACCTTGCTCCTTCTGATTACCACTTGTTATGATCGATGGCACATGCACTTTCTGAGCAGCACTTCAAAACGTATGAAGAAGTGGAAAATTGGGTCTCTGAATGGTTTGCCTCAAAACAAGAAAAGTTCTATTGGGACGGTATCCACAAATTACCTGAAAGATGGGGGAAATGTGTAGCTAGCGATGGACATTACTTTGAATAAAGCACTTTTGATGTTTCTCTTGAAATGATCGTGTTTTCTTTGATTACAAAATCCGCCATTATTAACCGGAACACCTAGTAGTGTGAGAATGTAAGCTTCCAATTTGTCATCCATTTAGTCATCCAGCAAACAATTATAGAGCACATATGTTGTAGGTGATAGACATACACACAAAAAGAGAGAAACAGGTAAACAGGTGTTTTCAAAGTAGAAAGCACTCTAGTTGCACAGAGAATGGATACTTAGCCCAGATTGAGGTGAATCAGTGAAGACTTCCTAAAGGTCAAAATTTATTTGGAAGAGGCCTGGAAATGAGCTCAATGGAAAAAAGAAAGAGCCTTAAATGAGGAGTGGCATATGTCATTACTACTCTCAGAGTAATTTCAAAATTGAGCAGGAACTCACTAGTACTTCCAGTGAACTCCCATTAGATCTTTTATACCCCATAGTTAACCTAATGCAAAAAAGCCCACTAAATGTTTTCTGGAACTAACACAAGCTTATCATGTTGATAAATATCCGCGGAGCATCTTTAATATTTCCCTCTCTAATAAATCCTGTACTCCACTGCCAAATGAAACCCTGATTTATTGGCCTGGCAGTAAGGAAGTAATATATTTCAGTTTCATTTCCTACTTCATCCCACAAGGTCTCATCAACGGAGAGTTTCTATCCCTACACCACTCAAGCGGTTTCCTACTACCATCCCTTTTCTGCTTATACTGGTCCATCTGTCTGGAATGCCTTCTTCCCCTTCATTGAATCACTGACCTGAAATTCCTGCATAAGATTCTTAAATCCCAAGAACAAATACTGCACTCACTTCACTTTGCCTTTTCTGGAAACTTTTCTGTACTAACAGTTTTCCTGGGCATTATTCTGAATCATAGGTGAGTTTTCCTACCTGGTGTAAGTTGCTTGAAAATAGAAAGTGTCTTACACAACGGTGTAATATAAACAGTGAGCAGCTTACAGCAGACACATGTATCCACTGAATAAAGAAGTTAAAGAACTATCTTTGCTGTAGCTGTGAGATCCTAATTTGAACCTTGCTTTTCCAGCTTAAGTTTAATCTTCAGATGATTTATAACTCCCTGGAATAGAAGCAAAAACTGTAAAGAGAAGAGTGGCAGAAACGGTAGCCTAGTGAGCACGCTATGGTGATGCAGGCAAATGTTTGATGAGACGGGAATTAGCACGGGCGAAGAAGAATTGGGGGCCACAAGTATAAACAGCTCTTAAAGTTTTGCTGTAAATGAAAGCAAAGAAATGGGGCTTTCTCTGAAGGAGGAAATGAGGTACCGAGCATACATCCTCATAAAAGATATGACCTCATACAGGGTCAGCAATTTCTCAGGAGACGCTACATAAGGTAGGTAACGTGTACCGGGAGTTTACTGATTGTCAGGCACTGTGCAAACACTTTACGTATTCCAGTTAATTTAATCCTCACAACCTTGTACTATACTGTTTAGTTGTACAGAGGAGGGCACTGGATATATATATACATCCCCGAAGTCCCACAGACACGAGTTCCTGGGTCCAGACGTCAGGGATACGTCTCTAGCTTCAGCCACCTAGAAACCTGAAGCGGAGTTACCGCTGCATCCGCCGAGTTCCGGACACCAGCCCGGGCCCCGCTGCAGGCTCCTCTCCGCACTTCCCATCGTCACCCCGGCCAGACCACGCGCCTTTCAGAGAAACGCAGAAGATCCCTTCGAGGGCCCTCAAGGTCATCCCCACAGGCCCCCAGACCTCGGTGCTCACCTCGTTATTGAGGTTCAGGGTCCCAGGCTGGGCCATGGTTGATCTAGGAAGCGGATCCGCAGAGGCACGTGAACTCAGTCCGCCTTTAGCGTCGGCGTCACCACGCCCCCTCAACGGTGGCCTCTTTGGCCCAAAACTCCTCAGTCGTGTGCGCGAACCAACGCTTGAATCAATGGGACACAGCCGCTGAGACAGGACAACTTCCGGAGCAGAGGGCTACGCGCCGGAATTGCGCGTTCCTATGGAAACCAGGCGTGAGCGGTGGCCCCTGGGCGCTCTGCGATCTGTTTGTAAAGGAATTTTTCAAGATGCTGGTTTTATTTTATTCACTTGTAGACTGGGCCCGCATTGTAAGGACCTTAGTCTTTTTTGTCCCAGTGCAGGTGAGAGAGCTTTTTTGAAAGCATCACTTGAATCACTAGGTTTTGCTCCGAATTTTTATTTATCTAGTACATGTGAAGATTCTTGCACGCCTTATTAGATACAACTTTTTGTTTCAGCCGCACATTATAAGTTAGGCATGAACATGTTTTTCCTGCACACTGTAAGAAAGTTTAATTAGATAATGAACGTGTAAAGCAAAACCAGGACACACATTTGCCGCCGCCTGTGGGAATGGGTATTTTAAAGTATTAGCCTGCAGGCAGAGGAGACTTGAGGGAGTGAGTATGAATTAGGTAATATATTGATTAATACTTAACACCCGGATTGCTGAGCGTAACATGAATCAAGTTCTGGGACACATGATCTCCAAAATAGTAGCAAATCCAATTAGATAAAAACAATTATTCTTATCTTACAGATGTGGAAACTGGAGGACTCCAGGGCTGGTTGCAATCTGCGGAGCCCAGTACAAAATGAAAATGCAGAACCCCTCATCCAAAAAGTAGGAAAAAGTTTCTTTCCTGGTTTATTGGCCTGTCATATATTTCTTATTGGTATTTAGTCTGTTGCTCCCTCAATCACAGGAATACTGGTGGGGCTAGCGCACTCCCTCACAGGTGCCTAGGAGCCCTGCCCCAGCAATCAGGGAGGGGTGCCTGCGCTGGGCATAGACAGGGCTGTGGGAAGCCAAAGAACACAAATGGGAGGATGTGAGACCAAGCCCTTGATGTATGTTCCACTGCACTCACAAAACTCAGCTTCACAGATAAAAGTATTAACAATTTCAAGAGTCTGATGAAAAAACATTTAATCCAGGCCCACTACTGAACTCTGTCCAAGAGACAGCACTGTCTGGAGCCCATGCTCTTAACTACTGATTCTGTACTCAATTTACAGCAACTCATGATTTTTATTTGGATTAGGATTCTTTTGGTTTAATATATGACTTGAGCACAAATGAATTAATGGCTGACTTCCTTACAGTGTTACATAAAGGTAGTTTTTTTTTTTTTTTGCCATGAATAAACCATACACTGACTTATAATGGTCTCCTTATCCATCAGCTTCCCTTTTTAAAGATGAGCTCCTGCCCTAGCCAGTTTGGCTCAATGGATAGAGCATCGGCCTGCAGACTGAAGGGTCTCAGGTTCGATTCCAGTCAAGGGCACATGCCCCGGTTTAGGGCTCAATCCCCAGTAGGGGTGTGCAGGAGGCAGCTGATCAATGATTCTCATCATTCAGCGGGTAGTAGACACTACATACATAAATACCTAGGGAGAAAATAAAAAGAAAAAAACGTAAATACCTAGGAAAGGATGTTTTAAAGCTAAATGTAGAACTTTATGGAAAATGTGTTTTTTATTTGGGAGAAAGGTGTTGTTATGATTTCATAATGCTTCATAAAATGTATTCTTATTATGAAGTTTGTCTGTGGCTCTTAAAGGCTATAGTGTTTACTCATGACCACACCTCTTGTTTTGTAACACCTCATATTTCTAGCAACTACTGTCTCCTCAGACTTGTCCTTATATATTCTTTGATGAACAAATCATGTGACATTATACTTTAGTATGCTATCGTTTGTGTGTGTTTGCAGGAAGGAT
>NW_005353663.1:1624545-1632474 GCF_000412655.1 Myotis brandtii
GATGTGTCACATATATTTTTTATGTTTATTTTTTTAATCAAAAACTGAAATATTTCCTATTCAGAAAATATATTTGGATCTAAATATCTTCTATAATTTTAACCCTAAAATATCAATTTAAATATTTTAAAAATGGTTGGGATGTTTGTTTTTTTTAATAAGTTAGGTTACTGGAGTTCTACATGTTACTGGATCCCCTGGGGTAATTTTCTGATTGGAAAATTAAGAATTATAGTCAGAGGGGAGGACATGAGAATTTTTAAAGAACATATTCAATTTACTTTAGAAGCTGAACCTCTCTTATCATGTGACTTGTTTTGTATGTTTGTTAAACTATATTATCACATAAGCATTGCTGCTATTGGGACAAACAGTGACAGTTTTTTTGGGTCATTTGAATGTCCACTGTCTGTTTTAATTTGTATATTTGTTTTGACTCTGTCATACGCTCAATCTTCAGTGGAAATCATGAGAACCTATTATTTTTGCCTGCTCCCTCCTTTACGTTGGAAATATTCTTTTTTACTCAGAGGGACCTTAACTTTGATATAAGGGATTGTTTCCTTTGTCAACTTTTTTCTTCCTTGCCAAGTAAGAGAGTTGTTGTGAACTCTTCATTGATGCCTTTCCCAGGATATTTGCAGATGTGGTTGGGAAAAGTCATTTCATCCCCGACCTTTGCATGTCAGGTGCTGGGGTGCCCGGGTGCCGCCTTGCCTGCACCCGGGCTCTCCGATTGCGATCCCGATCCCGATTGCAGATCACGGGGCCGCAGGCACGGTGGCACCCGGTGCCCGGGGTGCCGCCGTGCCTTTGGCCCTGGCTCTCCCTTCGTGATCACCGGCTGAGGGTGGGCAAAGGCAGCCCCGGTTCTCCGATCCAGGGCTGGGGGGCAGGGCCCTGGGGGCCGCCTTTGCCCTGCCACCCGGCTCTTGCCTGCCGCCTGGTTTTCTGATCATCGTTCTTCCCTTATTCTCCTTTCGCCTCCCATCATTGCGCCTATGTATGCAAATTAGCTGCCATCTTTGTTGGCGGTTAACCGCCATCTTTCTTGGCAGTTAATTTGCATATCTCCCTGATTAGCCAATGGGAAGAGTAGCAAAGGTACGTTCAATTACCCTTTTTGTCTTTTATTAGATAGGATATATCTTATACAAATATATTACTCACATATACACACCATAAAACTGAGTTAAAATCAATGAAATAAGGTATAAACACAAAAAACAAAATTAGAATATTAGAATTAAATCAGGGGAGATTCATACTACTCATCTTTGCAAAGTCAAAAAGTTGGCCTTGAACTTTCCAATAGCCAAAGCTAAGGGTAAAATATTTGTCACAGTATCTAGTAAGAAAAGTACTTGAAGGCTTGATTACTTGAAATCTGACTCTGATATTTAAGAGAAGTTCTTCAGTTGTCTCACAGCCACTAAAATAAATACAATATTCGGTTTCCTTTAGCTGTTTCTGTGGGGGTCATTTAATTCAAGCGGAGAGAATGAAGTAAAAAATAAATATGCAAAAGTGCAATCTAAACTTGCTGATGACCAAATATGCTTCACATAAATTCAGTTTCCTAGGTTTCTTCCAAATGTATGAATTTTTGTCTGAAATACTGTTTTTATTTTATTTTATACAATCCAATTGCAATTATGGGTCTTCCTTTGCCTGTGTACATTCTGTGGGACTGAATTGTATTTGCATTCAAATAAAAAAACATATTCTAAATTTGACTCTTCTATTCACTACCTGGTTGGCCTGGGGTCCTTTATGTAAACTCACATTTATTTATAAATATAGATATTGACATACAGCTTCTAAGGTTACTGAGATGTTTAAATGACATGCAGAAGATGCCACTCAGGCACATAGTGAATACTTTGTAAATTTTAGCTGTTATTTTTATCTCTATTTGTTTATGGAAAGTTTGTTTTCCTTTGAAGGACATCTGGCCTTTCATTTACACCATGTAAGTAGACAGGCAATAGCAACAGAAATAATAGTACCTGGATTAGTGGGGTTTGTCATTATTTAAAATACCAGAGGCCTGGTGCACAAAATTCGTGCACTTGGGAGGAGTCCCTCAGCCCTGCCTGGCTGCCGGCCGCCATCTTGGCTGTCAGTTAATTTACATATCTCCCTGATTAGCCAATGGGAAGGGTAGCGGTCGTACGCCAATTACCATGTTTCTCTTTTATTAGTGTAGATGTTACATTTATTTGATTATATAGCATTTTTGTTCCCTGGAGGGGAAGTCAGTGGCTGGAAAACATAAGTATAGTATTTCTTCCTTGTTCCCTTTTGTATCTTTTAAATTTTGTACCATGTGGTAGTATACACTTTTAAAACAAAAATTAAAATATATTCTCATGTTGTTTTTTGTTACAATTGTCAATGGCATATGTTTTCTCATTTCTGCCTGTGTTAGCTGATAGTGCCAGTATAGATAGAAGCTACATATTTTTATTTTGGATATATTTGTAATGCAATCACTTATCCAAGTGTTTCGTTGTGTGTGTGTTTTTCTGAGGGAGAATTTTCCAAGTATATCATCATATTATCAGAAAGAGAATTACATCTATTTTTTAGTATTTATGCCAATTATTTTATTTTAGTGTATTATTATACTAGAAATTATAAAGCAATAAGTAGTAACAGTGATGGTGGATATCCCAATTTGTTCCTGATTTTAATGGGAATGGCTTTAACATTTCACTATTTGAAATGATATTTGTTGTTCGTTATGGTGAATAGTTTAATAAAATTCAGATAGTTTTATTTTTCTAGCAGCTTTTTTATGGGTAGAAATGGTTGCTGAATTTTATCATTTGTCTTTTTAATTTCCATTGCTTTGATCATATTGATTTTCCCCTTTAAAGAAATTCCCCCACATATGTTCTAATTTTATTGTAGCTATTAGAAAAGTATGGTTGTAGATGTTAGCATCAAGCGTGCCTATCTTCAGATTCCAGCAATGAGCTCACTCATCTGTGGACCCCGCCAGCTGACCTGTCCCTATCTCACTAGCTATCCGGCCTGTGGACCCTGCCATTTGGCCTATGCAGAATCTCTGGCCGAGGTGAGTGGGGAGTGACTTTGAGGGCCCTCACTTTAAACTCCCTGATGACTCCAGTCTGTAAGGTCTACCAGAGGTGAGAGCCTCTTCAGATGTGCAGCCAACAATTCAAGGCTACTAGGATCATGATAAGTCAGGGAAACACGAGACCACCAAAGTAACAAAATGAAGCTCCAGTAACCCGTCCAGAAGAAATGGAGAACTATGAACTGCCTGATAAAGATTTCAAAATAATCATCCTAAAGAATTTCAAAAAAACCCACACAAAGATATAAAACCAAATGGAATAAGGAAAACAATAAATGAACAAAATGGGAACTTCGACATCCTTTCTTGATAAAATCTCTAAACAAATTTGGTATAGAAGGAATGTACCTCAACATAATAAAGGCCGTATATGACGGTCCCACAGCTAACATCATACTCAGTGGTGGAAGATTGAAAGCTTTTCCTCTAATTTTAGGAATAAGACAAGGATGCCCACTGTCACTACACCTATTGGACATGGTACTAGAAGTCTTAGCCATAGCAATTTGGCAAGAAAGGGAAATGAAGGCATTCAAATTGGAAAAAAAAAGTTAAATCATCTCTGTTTGCAGGTGACATGATCTCATGTGTAAACAAATTCTAAAGATATAACAAAAAAAACCCCACCTATTTGAACTAATACACACATTCAGTAAGTTGCAGGATTAAAAAAAATCAACAAACAAAAATCAGTTGCGTTTCTACACAATTACAATGAACTATCCAAAAGGAAATTAAGATAACAATCCTATATATAATAGTATCAGAGAGAATAAAATACTCAAAAATAAATGTAATAGAAAAAATATTGTTGGGTGGGGATTAACAAAAACAAACAAACAAACAAACAAACAAATAAACATATCCCTGGGTGAGGATTTAAAGATAATGAAGAGAAATTTATGAGCTGGTACTAACAAGGTGATTGTAATGTTACACCTTTCTCTTACTTGGATGAGTCAGTAAAAGTTATTGGGAATCCTGTCTTTTGTTAAGCATATTTTCAATCTTTAGTACTCAAACTATCATTCGTAATTTACCTCACAACAGATTGCCACAAAACTGTGTGCTTCAATCCCTCCTGAGGACCTCTGCATTAAGTTTTTCAGTTATTTTGGCTCTGCCCTTTCAATCCTTTATCCCCTGGATGGCAGTGTTGTTCTCCAAATTTCACACTACAGTGGAAACTTTGAATGTTAGACAAAACAATCTAAATGAATGGATATGATAGCATTTTCTGAATTTGAAAGAAAATAGATCCCAGGTTTTATATTTCTTTAATATCTAAGATTAACCCCTCAGGTTTCAGTTTTTTATTTAAAGTAAATTACTAAATAATAATAAACCCAGTAATTGAACTACTAATGGATTTATTTAAGATTCAATGTTTTATGTTTATATAAATAAAACATACTGAAGGTTATAACTAGTTACTGTATAAGAGACAGGAAATTTTTAAGTCACTAGGCTAATATGTTTGCTAAATGAATTCTCCAGCATCTTTTTGTCTAAGTTTCATTTGAATTTTTATGGAGTATTTTGATTAGATTTGTCACTTTATATGTCTAGGAAATCTAAAGAAAAGTTTCTATTCTTGGAATTTTAGATCTTAAAATTTTGAAATAACTAGTTAATGTTATATAACCAAGTTTTACAGAATGTGAAAGGATGCAGCTGATACTTAGCAATTTAGCATTTTGACTAAGAACTTTGTTCTGGAATCAGAATAGCTGATATTAAATTCTAATTCTGTCTTTTAATATCTATGTGCCCTTGGGCAAAATATGTAAGCTCTATGTAACAAGATTATTTATGAAAATGGGTATGATAATCAACCTCATAAGATTATTTGGTGATTAAATGAAAATACAATGAAGAGACTTCCTGATAAATATATACCTCTCAATAATTCAAACTGTTATTATTTTCCATGATCTCATTTTATCTTGATCATGAATTTGTGAGATAGGCATAATACATATGAAGTATTCATTTCTTAAGAATAACAAATATGCTTGAGATCATAGAGTTATAGAGGGCAATCCAAGTCTCTTGACACAAAATCACTGATAGCAGATTTATAACACTATGATAAGAATGTATAAATTATACTAATAATCCTATCTAATAAAGAGGGAATATGCTAATTGACCCTTGTGCCATCACAAACATGGTGGCACCCACAGCCAATATGGAGGGAATATGCTAATTGACTGCCATGCCCTCAAAGATGACGGCGCCCACAGCCACAAGATGGTGATGCCCAGTCCCCTCAGCCCCACAGGGCGGCAGGTGCGTGCTCCCCTCATCCCCTGGGGGCGGGCCTGGCCGCTCTGTGCTCCTGCCTACGGAGTACCCCAGTCCCCTCAGCCCCACAGCTGCCCAGGGCCACCCGAGGCTCAGGTAACCAGGGCCGGCCGAGGCTTGCGCTGCTGGCAGTGGCAGCAGCAGAGGGGTTATGGGGCGTTGCCTTCCCCTGATCGCCGGGTCGCCTCCCACCCCTGAGGGCTCCCAGACTGTGAGAGGAGGCAGGCCGGGCTGATGAACCGCCCCCATCCCTCCAGTGCATGAATTTTCAAGCACTGGGACTCTAGTTTATGATAACCATGTTATTCTTTCTCATTCATCTAATTACTTATCGAATGTTCAGTAATTAATGAGCTAATGTATTTTATGAACTATAAATCCCTTCATATATATAATTTATTTCTTGCCAATTAACCCAAGATAGGCTACAGATTATGTAACAAAGTCTATAATAATTTAAAGGTAAATTCAGAAAACATTATTAAAGCCCAATTCAGATTAATTTTCAAGATAGTGATTGGCTTTGATTCATTTTAATAAACATTTAAAGGCAACTCTCTCTCTGATGGCTGAGGACAATTGTAAGACTCTACAACAGCTGTTCTCAACCTGTGGGTCGCGACCCCTTTGGCGGTTGAATGACCCTTTCACAGGGGTCGCCTAAGACCATCCTGCATATCAGATATTTACATTACGATTCATAACACTAGCAACATTACAGTTATGAAGTAGCAATGAAAATAATTTTATGGTTGGGTCACAACATGAGGAACAGTATTTAAAAGGCCAGAAGGTTGAGAACCACTGCTCTACAAATAGAAAGTAAGGAAGTTGAACAGAGATTTGATTTTTAATGTGAAAAGAAACCTTGCATCTATTCAAGGTAAGGCCAATGAAAATGGTTTGATACTATACATAGAGCAGAACTGTTTTGAAGTATAGAAACAATGTGTTATAAGTTAAAATTAGAAAAATGAGGCAAAGGGAAATAAAGGCAGGAAAATAAGATAGAACCAAAAGAAGGGTAATATATAAATGGATGTCACAATGTCCTATACCTTATTTTAGGGATGAGCTCTAGATTAAACTCTAAGATTATAGTGCTAATCTATCTATATAAAAGCCTAAGTGACCATTGCAACTGAATGAACAACCGAACAGGCTATGTGGGGTGACCAGGCCGGCAGGGGGTCAGTGAGGGGCGACCAAATGACCGAGCAGCAGGCTGTGTGGGGCGACCAGGCTGGGAGGGGGGTCAGTGAGGGGCAACCAGACAACGGAGCAGCAGGCTGTGTGGGGCGACCAGGCCGGCAGGGGGGGCAGTGAGGGGTGACCAGATGACCAAATTGCAGGCTATGTGGGGCGACCAGGCTGGCACGGGGGGTAGTTGGGGGCAACCAGGCCAGCAGGGGAGGGCTGTTGAGGGCGATCAGGCCGGCAGGCACAGGCAGTTAGGGGCGACCAGGCCAGCAGGGGGGGCAGTGAGGAGCTATCAAGCCAGCAGGCAGAGGCGGTTAGGGGTGATCAGGCTGACAGGCAGGTGAGGGGGGCAGTTAGGGGCGATCAGGCAGGCAGGCAGGTGAGCGATTAGGAGCCAGCTGTCCAGGATTGTCAGAGGGATGTCTGACTGCCGGTTTAGCCCCAATCCCCGGGATCTGGCCTAAACCGGCAGTTGGACATCCCCTGAGGGGTCCCAGATTGGAGAGGGTGCAGGCTGGGCTGAAGGGACCCTCCCCCTGTGCACAAATTTCATGCACTGGGCCACTAGTCCTATATAATAAAACCCTAATATGCAAATCGACCAAACGGTGGACCAACCGGCGTAATGACCAGTCCCTATGACACGTATTGACCACCAGGGGGCAGACACTCAAACCCCCCCCAGAGGGAGGTGACTAGTGGTGGCAGTCGGGGGGCGGAGCTGGCCAGCAGGCAGTGCCAGGCTGCCAGCCAAGGCGGGTGCCAGCAGGGGCCCCCCCAATCGCCCCGCCTGCCAGTCACCCCACAGACAGCCCTGATCACCAGCCAGGCCTTGGGACCCTACCCTATATATTGGCAACAGTCTCTTAGATTTAAAAATTAAAACCTGGCGAGGCTACTCTAACACTGAAAAAACAAGATGATCCAGCGATGACATGCATGGACTCTGGCTTGTACATTTTGTGGTCAGCCCTGATTCTGACACTTATAACTGTGTGACAAAGCCAATTACTTAACTTCAGTAATTCCACCCATAAGATGGGGAAAATGGTACTACTGCCTCAGAAGGCTCATGTTATGTACTACTTTTTATAATTAGGGCAAAAAAATGTAGCTGCCCCTACAACAGCAAGATGCCTTTCACCTGTATGAAAAGTATGGTCACTGATGTATGCAGCATCCCGGATTGTGAGAGGGATGTCCAATTGCCGGTTTAGGCCTGACATCCCCTGACGGGTCCCGGATTGCAAGAGGACACAGGCTGGGCTGAGGGACCCCACCCCCCGTGCAAGAATTTCATGCACGGGCCATATATA
>NW_005353663.1:1632679-1638745 GCF_000412655.1 Myotis brandtii
TGCAGTAATTTTGATGCTCTGAATGTCTATAACTTAAATTATGTCTTGTTTTTAGAAAGGCATTTAATGTGATATTAAGATCAGAGAAGTACATCTACTAGGTCTTCCTCTTGGAAACCATCATGTCATAGAAGACAATCTCAACATCTTTACAATAAACAGTGATTTTTTTCTGTTTACTATGTATCTGTCATTAAAAGATACTTATATTTTTATTTTCTACTAGGGGCCTGGTGCACAAATTCATGTACCTGAAAAGGGACTGTGGGCCACGAAGCTGCGGTGGGCACAGGGGCATATCTTGGCCCATCCTCTGTGCCCTCGCCCAGCCCCTCTTGCCACGGCCCCCAGTCCCCTGTCTGCTGGCAGCCCCACACCCGCCTCCGCCACTCCCATGCACTGACAGTGCCAGCCCCATTTGCACCCGCTGAGGGCGTGGAGCTATTGGGGCCGACACTGTCAGTGGGTGTGAGTGGGTCTGGTGCCATCAGCAGGTGCAAGTAGCAGCTGCTGCCCTGATTGCCCCTCAGGAGCAGGGGGAGGTGGAGAAGCTCTCAGGGGCGATAGAGGCCGGCCACCACTGCTCACACCCACCGATGGTGCTGAGCGATAGGGACCGGCACCGGGCACCAGCAGCAGGTGCAAGCGGGGCAGGCACAGGCAGTGGGTGCGAGCAGTGGCTCCGTTGCTGTCAGTGGGTGTGAGCAGCCCTGATCACCCCTCAGGAGCAGGGGGAGGTGGAGAAATCCTGAGGGGTGATCTGGGCCGACAGCCGCCGTTTGCACCCACTGATGGCACTGAGTGATCGGGGCCAGTGCCAGGCACTGGCAGCGGGTGTGAGTGCCAGGTGAAACTGCGGTGCATGGGAGCAAAGAATTTTCAGTAACCACCAGAGGCTTGCCCCAATAACAGCGACCAGTGCCCTGCCTTGGTCTGGTGCCCCAGCTCACCTCCATCATCCCACCACAGCCAACACCTGCCATGTTTTGTGCTCTGCCGCCTGCTGCCAATGCCCACCATGTTCCGTGTGCGCCCCCTGGTGGTCAGCGCATGTCATAGCGACCGGTGTTTGGTTGTTTGGTGTGGAGAGAAACTACAGCGTTTGGACAGGATCAAGCCTTGGACTGACGAGAGGGCACGTTCCTTTTGTGCCAAAGCCACATACAAGTCCCAGCTTGGAGGGCAAAGCCCTCCCAGCACAATTATAGCCAAAGGCTATGTTTGTATATAAGCTTGACCTTACAGTCTGACCTTGTAGTCCTAGGTAGCTGAGGGATGTGGGCTGCAGGAGGTATCAAACAAAGCTTGATAGAGTTCAGAGGATTGCAATAACAGGAAAGAAGCAGATTTGAAACTCGCAAGAACATTGTAAATATCTTGACCACTCCCTTGTTTTGCTTTGTGTGATCTGACTACAGAATAAAGATTCGGCTTACAGGTGGGGTCCCTGTGTCCCTATCCAGACGCAGTGATCTACCTGGCCCCAACTATATTCTCTTGTCTGTTTTTTTTTAATCCTTCACCGCCCCTCCTCAGGTTCACCACTGGCCGTGCTGGATGTGGTTCAGTCCAGTTGTTCTGTTGTTCAGTCTATTTGCATATTAGCCTTTTATTATATAGGATAGCTGGAGGGCATTCTAGGTTTTGATTCACCAAAGTTTTGTTTCAAAATATTAAAGATCAAGTTTTAATAAACAGGAAGAGTGGTTCATCTCCCAGTCTTGAGAGACTAACAGTGTCTGGGATTACATTTTGCTGTAAACAACTAGAAAACTGGATTAAATGTATGGAATTTCACATATAATTCATAAATAACTTTTGTACATTGAACAACAGGCAGCAGAGGGTTGTGATCCCTGAAAGAAAACAAACAAATGAATATAAACCTATTTAAGGTGTTATTCTATGCTCTCAGTGTCACTATTAATTATACTTGTTCTTAAAAAAAGATATATTTTGTTATGAAGTTTTTTTTTCAATCTTTAATTTCAATCTTAATTTTATTGATTAAGGTATTACATATGTGACCTCATTCTCCCCATAACCCCCCCCCCCACTCATGCCCTCACCCCCCTGTTGTCTGTGTCCATTGGTTGGGCTTATATGCATGCATACAAGTCCTTTGGTTGATCTCTCCCCCTTACCCCCACCCTCCCGTACTTTCCCTCTGAGGTTTGACAGTCTTATCGTTGCTTCTGTCTCTGGATCTATCCCTGTTCATTAGCCTATGTTGTTCACTATATTCCACAAATGAGTGAGATCATGTGGTATTTATCTTTCTCTGACTGGCTTATTTCACTTAGCATAATGCTCTCCAGTTCCATCCATGCTGTTGCAAATGGTAAGAATTCCTTCTTTTTTACCGCAGCATAGTATTCCATTGTGTAGATGTACCACAGTTTTCTAATCCACTCATCTGCTGATGGGCACTTAGGCTGTTTCCAAATCTTAGCTATGGTGAATTGTGCTGCTATGAACATAGGGGTGCATATATCCTTTCTGATTGGCGTTTCTGGTTTCTTGGGATATATTCCTAGAAGTGGGATCACTGGGTCAAATGGGAGTTCAGTCTGCATTCCCACCAGCAGTGCACAAGTGTTCCTTTTTCTCCACATCCTCTCCAGCACTTGTCGTTTGTTGATTTGTTGATGATAGCCATTCTGACAGGTGTGAGATGGTACCTCATTGTTGTTTTGATTTGCATCTCTCGGATGATTAGCGACTTTGAGCATGTTTTCATATGTCTCTTGGCTTTCTGAATGTCCTCTTTTGAAAGGTGTCTATTTAGGTCCTTTGCCCATTTTTTGATTGGATTGTTTATCTTCCTTTTGTTAAGTTGTATGAGTTCCCTATAAATGTTGGAGATTAGGCCCTTATCAGATATAATGTTGGCAAATATGTTCTCCCATGTAGTGGGCTTTCTTGTTGTTTTGTTGATGGTTTCTTTTGCTGTGCAGAAACTTTTTATTTTGATGTAGTCCCATTTGTTTATTTTCTCTTTAGTTTCCAATGCCCTAGGATCTGTATCGGTGAAGAAATTGCTTCGGCATATGTCTGAGATTTTGTTGCCTTTGGATTCTTCTAGTATTTTTATGGTTTCCCGTCGTATATTTAAGTCCTTTATCCATTTTGAGTTTATTTTTGTGTATGGTGTAAGTTGGTGGTCTAGTTTCATTTTCTTGCATGTATCTGTCCAATTTTCCCAACACCATTTATTGAAGAGACTGTCTTGACTCCATTGTATGCTAGTTATGAAGTTTTGAGTTTTAAAATTATTCTATTACTAGAGGCCCCGTGCACGAAATTCTTGCACAGGTAGGGTCGCTAGGCCTGGCCGATTGGGGCCTTCTGGCTGCCAGCCGGGGCCTGCCTTTGTTCCGCACCACGCCCTGGTGGTCAGCGCACATCATAGTGAGCGATCAAAGTCCCAGTCTCCTGACTGACCTCCTGAGGGGACACGTTGCATAGTAGCCTTATATCTATACTAATATAAGGTAATATGCTAATTAGACTGGGAGACCTTCTGGGAGACCTTCCGGACGTCCTTCCAGACAAAGCAATGGTGGCGGGGCAGAGGTGGTTATTATGTTTGATTATATGCTGATTTGAGTGCTGTGGTTTGGGGTGATCAGGCCAGGAAGGGAGGGCAGTTGGGGGTGATCAGGCTGGCAGGGGGTCCAGTTGGGGGTGAGCAGGCTGGCGGGGGGGAAAAAAAAAGGCCAGTGGGGGGGAGGCCAGTTGAGGGCAAACAGGCCAGCAGGGGGGGCCAGTTGGGGGCGAGCAGGCCAGCAGTGGGGGGCAGTTGAGGGTGATCAGGCTGGCGGGGGTGGGCAGTTGGGGGTGAGCAGGCCAGCAGGCAGAGTGGTTAGGGGCGATCAGGCCGGCAGGCAGGTGAGCGGTTAGGAGCCAGCGGTCCCGGATTGCGAGAGGGATGTCCCCCGAGGGGTCCCAGATTGGAAAGGGTGCAGGCTGGGCTGAGGGACACCCCCCCCATGCATGAATTTTGTGCACTGGGCCACTAGTATATATAGAGATTGTATTATTTTAAGCACTAAAATCACCCCTAAATACCATGGTGCCATTTATTTTGTTCCCTAACACCTATATTTCCTGTGATTTGGTACTTATAAAACATTTCATTGATAATATTGTGTACTTCCATGAGAAGGCATGAATATGTGACTCTTTCTGGAACATCAGTACCTATTATGATCATTGTCTAGCTCCATTAATTTCTTAATGGTTCCAAAATGGTGATATTTTAATTCTGTCATTTCTCTTTCTTTTAGGAGTTGTTCTGAAGAAAAACTTTTCCTTTTCAATTACTTGGTTATTAGGGTACAGTTGTATTGGAGAGGCAGAATAAATACTTGATAGCCTTTATCGGTTTTAAAAATGAATTGGTTTCCTAGCATGCTTAACAAATTGACTAAGGAGTTTTCTGGGTTTTTAAGAAATGCTTGTTTTAGAAAATAAGTACCAGCTTTGGGGAAAATAATCTACATCATTGAGGTTTTAATCCCAGTCAGTTGCTCAGTTGGTCAGGGGATTAGAAAAGGTAGATCATATATAATATCCTGTAGCTATCAGAAGTTACATGTAGGCTATTAAACTACTTCCTCTCTTTTCCTAGATTCATTTCAACAAATCAAAGTGTTCCTGCTGCTTAATGTTTTTTTTTTCTTTTTCCCTAGGAGAGAAACAAAGGCCAAGAGCAAGAATCCTAAGGGGGCGGGAAATGGGATAGACAGAGGGTTATATATTATTTTAAGGTGAAATTCACAAACCCATTAGGTTGTTTGGGGAGGTTGTAGATAGGCTGCTGTTTGATTAAGCATATTGATTTCCCAGAATGAACTAGAGTAAGAAGACCCAGAGACACATCAAAGTTAAAAAAAGAAAAACCCCTAGCTGGTTTGGCTCAGTGGATAGAGCATCGGCCTGTGGACTGAAGGATTCTGGGTTCAATTCCAGTCAAGGGCACATGCCTGGGTTGATCCCAGTAGAGGGCATGCAGGAGGCAGCCCATCAGTGATTCTCTCTCATCATTTATGTTTCTATCTCTCCCTTCCTCTCTGAAATAAATAAAAACATATATTTTAAAAAATTCTTTAAAAAAGAAGGAAAGTTCTATTACTAAGTTGAGGAAGTGATTTCTGATCTGGAAACTAGACATAATGGAAAGAATGTTAGAGGCTGCATAAGCTCTAGGATGAAGAGAAAACAAGACCAATGATAAAATCAAAAGTTCCAACATAATTGTTTTTAAAAAATTAGAGTCCAATGGGTCATTTTCATTGAGCCATTTATGCAAGACTTGAGCAAAAAGAGAGGAAGAAAGAGATTTTTAAAATACTAAGTGCTCAGTTCTTAATTTATTCTTGGGTGACCTAATTTGTTTTAGATTTGAGGGAGGTGGTTATTATGTTTGATTATATGCTGATTTGAGTGCTGTGTATATCTTTATCAGAATAGAACTTAGTTTTAAATGGAGTTACTCTCATTTTTTTCTATTTGGATGATAAAAGCACTATTAATTCTAACAGTTCTTAAATTAAGCAACCATTAATAATAACTTCTTCTCAGAAATTCTAGATAGGAGGATAACAATTGCTTGACAACCTCATTAGCCTGCCATTTACAAATTACCTGCGTTATCTTCAGCTTTGAGATTCAGCAGCACTATTGCAGGGCTACAGCCCGACTATAAATTAAAGAAGCTGCTAGAATTCTTACAGTTGCCTCAGTTTTGAAACATATCTTGTAGCTAAAAGAGGATTATATCTTACTTAGCATATGACCTGTTATTAATATAAGAAACACTAATAACTAAATAAATTTAAAAACCCTGAAACTGAAAATTCAGTGGAACCCAAGGAACAATCTACACTAATAAAAGGCAACATGCAAATTGATTGCCCCTTTGCTATGCCATAAGCCACGCCCACCAGCCAATCAGAGCAACTATATGCAAATTAACCCAACCAAGATGGCGGCCAGCAGCCACGGAGCTGGAGCAAGCAGGAGGCTTGGTTGCCCCAATGATGGAGGAAGCCAAGCTTCCCG
>NW_005353663.1:1639541-1642751 GCF_000412655.1 Myotis brandtii
GAGGGACCCCCCCGAGTGCACAAATTTTTGTGCACCGGGCCTCTAGTCCTATATAATAAAAGGCTAATATGCAAATTGACCGAACAGTGAAACGACCAGTCGCTATGATGCACATTGACCACAAGGGGGCAGACGCGCAACACAGGAGCTGCCTCCTGGTGGTCAGTGCGCTCCCACAGAGGGAGCGCAGCTCAGCCACAAGCCGGGCTCAAGGCTGGTGAGCACAGCAGTGGTGGCAGAAGCCTCTCCTGCCTCCACGGCAGCGTGAAGGATCCTGCAGGGAGCGGGCCTAAGCCGGCAGGCAGACATCCCCTGAGGGGTCCTGGACTGCGAGAGGGTGCAGACCAGGCTGAGGGACTCCCCCCATACCAGTGCACGAATGTCGTTCACCAGGCCTCTAGCAGTATAAATAATCTTCTATCAGTGGGGTTTAAGTTCATTCTTCATTGGCTTTGTATTACAAGACTGAACTGTTAGAACAAAAATAGACATTTTTTAAAAGTTTTAAAAGAAATTGTATTTTGTGTAAGAATAATAAATATGTCTTTACTAACTCTGATAGTGTGTCAAGTTTAAGTACTGACAGATGTGGTTTAACAAATGTCAACTTTGATTAGAATTTTGACAGTGTTCTAGCATTTAATGATTTTATGTCCATGTAGTCTAGAATACTGTATCTAACCAGGACTGGGGAAAACAGACACATGAAATTGACAGAATGGTGAATAACCCATATATAACCATTTTTTTGTCCAAAAAAAAGCCCAAAGCTATAGTTTCAGGATTCTATTTTGCTTTATAATTAATGCTTTTGCAAGATAGTTTCCATATGAAGTAAAGAAATGGTCTTTCCTCTTGGAAAAAATGAATTTCTTTTCAGTTTTCAGAAAGTGAACTTTTCATTTTCATAATCTATATATATAAAAACCTAAGTGACCGTCACAACCGAACAGATGACCGAACAGGCTGCGTGGGGCGACCAGGCCGGCAGAGGGGGCAGTAAGGGCTGACCAAACGACTGAGCAGCAGGCTGCATGGGGTGACCAGGCTGGCAGGGGGGGCAGTTCAGAGTGATCAGACCAGCAGGGGGGTAGGAGTGAGGGGCAATCAGACCAGCAGAGGTGGGCAGTGAGGGGCGACCAGGCTTGCAGGGGGGGGGGGCAGTTAGGGGTGACCAAACAGGCAGGGGCGGCAGTAAGAGGTGACCAGGTCAGTGGGGGAGGCAGTTAGTGGTGACCAGGCTGGTGAGGGGGGGCAGTTGGGGGTGACCAGGTCAGCAGTGGGGGCAGTTTGGGGCAATCAGGCAGGCAGGCAGGTGAGCAGTTAGGAGCCAGTGGTCCTGGATTGTGAGAGGGATGTCCGACTGTCGGTTATCCCCTGAGGGGTCCTGGATTGGAGAGGGTGCAGGCTCAGCTGAGGGGAACCCCTCCTCCCCCATGCACAGTATATATAACACTAGAGGCCTGGTGCACGAAATTCATGCAAGAGTAGGTCTTCCTTCCCCTCGCTGCTGGCACCAGCTTCCCTCTGGCACCCGGGACCCAGACTTCCCTTGCAGAGGGAGGCACCGCCCACCCGCCACAGCCTGCTGGCCAGTGGCCTGGGCCTCTCTCTGCGGGGCGATCATGGGGCAAAGTCCGGGCCTCAATCATATTGCACCCGCCTTGGCTGGCCTGGTGCCACTGGATGTCATAGCGTGGTCCTGGATGGTCATACAGATGGTCATCTAGAAGGTCGTCGGACGGTCGTTCCGCTGTTTGGCCGTCCAGTCTAATTAGCATATTATGCTTTTATTATTATAGATAAGAACTCATAACATTAATAATTTTAAATGTAGAAATCGATTGCAATGTATGTTTGTATATTCTTAATGAAACTCATTTCTCCATGGATCCACTGATTGGAGAAATTTTATGCCCTAAGTGTAGTGGAACATAATACCAAAAATAAAAATGTATTTATGAAATCATTCTTAATTTTTTTAAGAAGGAGTCATTTATGGTCATGCATATTTAATATATTCATTAGGGTGTAAGTTTATTCTTCATTGGCTTTGTATTGTGGTTTTCATAATAGTACCACTGTGGGGCCATAGCCAAAAAAAAGTAGGTCATCACTGCTTGTGGAATAAAGAAGCCATATGAGTTCCTAGGTTAATGCCAGCAAATGATTTGGAATACATTAAGTTTTGTTTAATCAAACTCAGTAACTGTTCTAAGAAAGCAAAGACTGTTTCCAATTTTGTTGACTCCATATTGCATTGGGGTATATAATAGTAATAGGCTCATAATTACAATGTTATAGCTCCTGAAAGTATTACTAAATAAAAAATAGATAATATATCAAACTACTCTTTTCTAGCTATTGGCATATATTAACTTATTATTTAACCCACATTTTTTTCAAGTCAGAATGTCTTATAATGTGTTAATCTTGTAAATCTCTCTTGATTTTCCTGCTTCTGTCCTGCTAATTTGCATTCTTTTATTATAATGTTTGGGTTAGCAGTAATGGTGAGGCAGTGATCAGATTTTAGTACAGTATTTAAAACTGCTAAAAGCTGTTTAGCAATCCACACTCATTCCCTGATTCTATAACCCAAATTGTTACCATACATTTGCATTCAACCTCATGGTACAAAAGCAATTCATTATACCCTGGTATTTCCCCTGATCCAAGTACTCTCAACTTTCAAATGCTCTCAGCTCTTATTACATCCTGTATAGTAACTGGCTCCATAATCATCTCAGAAACTCAAGATGGTTGTGAATTTTTCCCTTTATCTTCAACTAGAGGCCCGGTGAACAAAATTCATGCACTGGGGGGACGTGTCCCTCAGCCCAGCCTGCACCCTCTCCAATCTGGGACCCCTTGGGGGATGTCCGACTGCTGATTTAGGCCCGAAGGGATTGGGCCTAAACCGGCAGTTGGACATCCTTCTCACAATCTGGGACTACTGGCTCCCAACCACTCGCCTGCCTGCCTGCCTGATTGCCCCTAACCACTTCTGCCTGCCAGCCTGATCACCCCCTAACCACTCCCCTGCCAGCCTGATCAACACCTAACTGCTCCTCTGCCGACCCGATTGCCCCCAACTGTCCTCCCTGCAGGCCTGGTCGCCCCCAAGTGCCCTACCCTGCAGGCCTGGTCCCCCCCAACTGCCCTCCCCTGCTGGCCTTATTTCCCCTAACTGCCCTCCCCTGCCGGCCC
>NW_005353663.1:1662504-1682386 GCF_000412655.1 Myotis brandtii
CCCCCAACTGCCCTCCCTCCCCTGCAGGCCCAGTCACCCCCAACTGCCCTCCCCTGCTGGCCTGGTCACCCCTAACTGCTCTCCCTTGCTGGCCTGATCTCCCAGAACTGCCCTCCCCTGCCAGGCATCTTGTGGCTGTGGGTGCTGCCATCTCTGAGGGTGTGGCAGTCAATTAGCATATTCCTTCCTTATTGGCTGTGGGCACCGCCATCTTTGAGGGCGGGGCAGTAAATTAGCATATTCCTTCCTTATTGGCTGTGGGCGCCGCCATCTTTGTGACAGCACGAGGGTCAATTAGCATATTCCCTCTTTATTAGATAGGATGGTTCCTCACTGCTTATAGGATCATTTAAAACTCTGTCCAGTTGGCATATAAGACCTGAAGCTTCAAATATTAGAGCTCCCATCCTTGCACTTATGTACCACAAATACTTAATGAACTATACTTGTAATCCCTGGAACATTCTATTGTCACAGCCCCTAAGCCTTTGCCCAGGCTGTTCCCACTGCTTGGAAATCCTTTCCCCAACTGTCTGCCTACTTTTCACAGGATACCCACATCTTCTTTCCCCTTCCATCATTCAAAACTTCATCACCTTGTTGGTCTCTGAGACTACAAAGACTATACCCATCACACCTTTGGTTTCTGTGTATTTTATTCCCCACCAGAAGCCCCAGACTCTCATCCTTAGACGGGTTGTGTTTAACCTTGTTTGTCTTCATTTCCTATTCCTAGTCCTAATTTTATTCCCTAAACTCTGCTGGTGCACTCTCTGTAACTTGTGATTTGTCCTTATCAAAACCTCCTATATCTTTCATCTCTCCATTAAACATTTCCTTTACCTTTGTGCTCTCACCAAGACTTGATTGTATACTTACCATGCTATATTTTATGTAGCTTTCTCAGGTAGTGGCTAATTTTCCTCCTATGGCCCTTGTGTCTCTGAGCCTGAAACTGAAATAGATGCCCTTTTTGTTTCTATCTGCTGTATTCAGAACATTGTTCATCCCTCCTTCTAAAAAGCCTCCATCATTGAAGCTTCTGCCATCAAACTATGTTATTGATTATTATTGTTTCTGTTAGCTATACACAGTCCAGTCTCTCTTATTCCTCAAATATTTGAGTATTGGTTGTCTAGTACAAACAGATATAGAATTTGGATGATTTCAATATCCATATAGATTCAAGTAAACAAACCTTCCAGTTCCCTGCCCTGGTTTCTCAATTCCTTGATTTTCCTTTATTTACCCCATTTTTCACCCTAAAACAGCCAACCATTCTCATGTTACTCTAAATTAGCCATAACCAGCAACTACCCTTTTTCCTCCATAATTTCAATTGTAAGCATCCAGCTTTATTTTCCTTACTGGCATTTTATTATAAAAAGTTTTCAAGCATGAAATATTTTAAAGAATTTTACAGAAAAAAAACCCTGTATTCACAGCACCTAGATTATACCATTAATATTTTACTGTGTTTGTTTGCCTGTCTATCTATCTATCTATCTATCTATCTATCTATCTATCTATCTATTAACCATCCATCCATCCATCCATCCATCCATCCATCATTAATTCATTTTATTCTAGGTGCATGTCAAAGTAAATTACAGATATCAGTAAACTTCCTCTTTAATACTTTATAATTAATATAATTAACTACAGTTTAAATATTTGTTTGCAATGGTAGTAATTCTCTCTCTCTCTCTCTCTCTCTCTCTCTCTCTCTCTCACACACACACACACACACACACACACACACATATTTATTTGCATTCTGCTTTACCACTGGACTATGATCTTCCTGAGGGCATGCACAATGATACACTTATATTTATATCCCCAGTGGCTAGCACAAGAGCATTTAGTTATTGGTAAAAAAAAAAGCTAGTTGAATGGATGAAGATCTCTCCTTATAGTAATATTAATTTAGTCAGTTAAGATCACAAAATAAATCCCATTGGATTACTCATATTCAGACTTAGATTATCTTGACAAATCAGGCAGGGAGCATTGCCAGAATGTCAGGACACAGACTGACTTTATAGACAAGTCAGCTTTTTTTTTTTTGAAACCCTTTTCTTACATTTCATTATATTCTAAAGAAGTGACAAAATTGAAATTTATTGTATGAGCAAAAGTTATAATGCCTAGTTGCTTTCTTCAGAAAGGCATGCTTATGCTGACACATTTATTTTCTATCATGGCTAAACATAGGCTAATATTTTTATTATTAGTTTACTATGCTGAGGATAATTATAGTTATGTCTCTTAGTAAATAATTACTTCCAGAATGCATTTTACCTTTGAGCTTAGTTTAACCAAACTCTATCATATATAGCATAAAGACACCATTAAGAAATTAAATGTTCACATCAAATCTTGCTAAGTTACATAGATTGGATATTTAATAAACTGGATGCAATGTGACATGGCTTTTACACGTGTGTTGATTTTTTCTGGTTGCCTATAGTGTTATACAGATGTCATAATGTTAATAAGAAAATTAAGACTCTGTGATATACCTTACTCCCAACAATGTAACTGGATAATTTATCCCTCCTGCTAAGAGAATCAGTAATCATACTGAACAGATGCAAAGGAAAAAGAAATATATGATATGCTCTGACAGCATAACACCATTCACAATATTAAACAAGAAGCATGTGCCATAAATGTGAACCTTAACAACACCTTTTAAAACACAAGTGTGATCATAAGACCATCTGTTTTATAATGAGCTTGCAAAGTACATCTGGTATTGCTCTATTGGCTCACCAAATATTTCCTAAATGCATTTTAAAAACATAAAGTACATACAGATAGTCTATGGATTGTAAGATTAAATATCCAGATGGCATCCTTTAGTACCTTTGCTAATTTCATCATTGTATTTCTTAATTAAGCTCTCTCAGTAAGCATGTAACTGTTACCATTAAAAATGCATACTGATTAAATAGGTGTTTGAAGGACACTTAGGTAACTGGCGGCTCCAATATAGTTGTGTAAGTTGAGTATAATTTCATTTTTACTTAATTATTACTTATTAAAATAACATAAAATATGACATCACTGGAGTCTTTCAATCTTAATATCAATGTATCATATACAATTTGACTATATTGCTACAGGAAGTGGCAAAGCTTAAAGTGGTAAATTAGTATAGAGCAGACAGTGGGTTCTGGCTTCAAACAGATTTTAATAAGGCAGTGAAAAGCTTTATCTTAAATCAGAAGACACCCTTACCTTTTATTATCATTGACATCAGAACATTTGTAATTATATCTTTAGTAATAGTAATATTTGATTTAAAAATAATTACCAGGTTGGTCAATATTTCACAGCAAATTTCTTCTTTATACTAGTTGGCAAAAAACTGCAAATAATTTATGGATATTAGATTATTTTAATTATCATGCAAACTTATTTTCTTAAATTTAAGTGTATTGGAGTGTCATTACTTAATAAGATTAGATAGGCTTCAAGTGTAAAATTCTATGATACATGATCTGTATGTTTCAATGTGTGCCTACCACCCAAAATCAAATCATCATCTGTCACCAGATATTTGACCCCTTTATCCTTTACTACTCCCTCCCCTCTTCCCTCTGGCCACCACCATACTGTAGTATGTGTCTATGAGTTTTTGTTTTTCTTGTTTGTTCATTTGTAGCTTTCAGTTTTATTCCCACTTGTGAGTGAATAATATTGTTCTTAACTTTTTCTAACTTATTTTGCTTATCATGATATTCTCAATATCCATACATGTAGTTGCAAATGGCAGTATTTCACCTTTTCTTATGTCTGAGTAGTACAGTGGTTCCCAAACTTATTTGGCCTACCGCCCCCTTTCCAGAAAAAATATTACTCAGCGCCCCCTGGAAATTAATTTTTAAAAAATTTTAATAGCAATTAAACAGAAAGATATATGTATTAATGTTTCTACCTTTTTCGTAAAATATAGTAAAGAAAGGTGTAAATTAGAAACATTGAAGTTTGAAATTATGAAACTATTTATTGAACTCAGAATAGAAAGGTAATACAAAAAAAGTTAAAACAAATGCACCTGTGGCCATCACCGCCCCCCCCCCATCGCTGCAGCGCCCACCAGGGGGCGGTAGCGCCCACTTTGGGAATCACTGGAGTAGTATTCCAAAAATCATCTATCAAAGGACACTTCAGTTGTCTCCATGTCTTGGCCACCATGAATAATGTTGCAGTAAACATAGGGCTGCATATATATTTGCAGATAAATATTTTCAGATTTTTCAGGTAGGTACCCATAAGAGGAACTGCTGGGTCATATGGTAACTTAATGGTATTCTTAATTTTTTGAGAAGCCTCCATACTGTTTTTCATAGTGGCTGTACCAGTTTACATTCCCACCAACAGTGAATGAGAGTTCCTTTTTCTCCACAACCTCTCCAATACTTGTTATTACTTGTCTTGTTGATAATAGCCATTCTAACAGATGTGAGGTGGAATCTCATTGTAGCTTTGATTTGCATGTCCCTGATAGCTAATAAAGTTGAGCATTTTTTTCATATATGTGTTGGCCATTTGTATGTCTTCGTGGGAGAAGTGTCTGTTCGGATCTGCCCATTTTTTAATTGTATTGTTTGTTTGGTGTTGAGTTATATGAGTTCTTTATATATTTTAGATATTAACCCCTTGTCAAAGCTAATATTTGTAAATATCTTCTTTCATTCAGTTGGTTGCCTTTTTGTTTTGTTGGCAGCTTCTTTTGCTCTGCCAAAGCTTTCTAGCAAACAGACAAGAGAAAGAAAGAAAAGGCATCCAAATTGGGAATAAGGAAGTAAAATTGTCACGTTTTTGCAGATGGCATGATTCTTTCTTTATATAGTAAACCCCAAAGACTCCACCAAAAAAACTTTTAGAAACAAATACTGTAAAACTGCAAGATAAAAAGTCAATGTACAAAAATCTACTGAATTCCTTTATACTAACAATGAAATTTCAGAAAAAAGAAATGAAAAAACAATTCCTTTTGCAAATGCAACCAAAAGAATAAAATACTTAGGTATAAACTTAACAAAGGATATGAAGGACCTAATCATGAAAACTACAAAGAATTATTTTTTTAAAATATATTTTATTGATTTTTTACAGAGAGGAAGGGAGAGAGGTAGAGAGTTAGAAACATCGATGAGAGAGACACATCGATCAGCTGCCTCATGCACATCTCCCACTGGGGATGTGCCCACAACCCAGGTACATGCCCCTGACCGGAATCGAACCTGGGACCTCTCAGTCCGCAGGTCGACGCTCCATCCACTGAGCCAAACCGGTTTTGGCAAGAATTATTAAAAGAGATTGAAAAAGGCACAATGAAATGGAAATATACTTTGTGTTCATGGATTGGAAGAATCAACATAGTTAAAATGTGCATATTACCCAAAGCAATATACAGATTTATTGTAATTCCCATAAAAATCCCAATGAAATTTTTTAAAGAAATAGAAAAAGAATCATCCCATTTGTATGGAACCACAAAAGACTCCAAATAGCTGAAACAATTCAGAGAAAAAAGAACCAAGTGGAAGTATTATATTTCAAATTATACTACAAAGTGACAATAATCAAGATAGCATGGTATTAGCAGAAAAACAGATACACAGAATAGGACAGAATTGAGAACCCAGAAATAAACCCACATGTATATAGGCAAATAATTTTGACAAAGGAATAAAAGACATACAGTGGGGAAAAGAAAGCTTCTTTAATAAATGGTGCTGGGAAAATTGGAAAGCCTCATGCAAAAGAATGAAACTAGACTACTGTTTGTCCCCATGTACAAAAATTAACTCAAAATGGATCAAATTTCTAAATATAAGATCTGAAACAATAAGTTGCAGAGGAGAAAACATAGGTACTAAACTTATGGATCTTGGGTGTTAGGATTTTATGAATTTGACCCCAAAGGCGAGGGAGTAAAGGCAAAAATAAATGAATGGACTACATCAAACTGAACTAACCTTTTTATCATAACCCTTCTCCTTTGAGAGTTTGAACTGTTTCCTTAGTTAAGATTTTAGGATTTATATTTGCATGTGTTTCTCTCTCCTGTCAATACTGTTATTTTCAGTTTAATCCTATTCCTTTTGTTATTCTAGGGGAGAGGAACAAATGTTTCCAGTATAATGTTTTAACACCTCTTTAAATCAACATTTAAAAATATTTCATTTCTTAACCAGTGTTGATGACAGTATGGGCAAAAGGCCAGTACTTTTGGTAGATGTGTAATACTGTAATCTAATAATTTTTAGAGAAATTTGGTAATATGTATCCAAATGTAAAATGTTTTTACCCTCTTCAGCAATCTATTTTGAGAAACATAGGTACACTTTGCAAATGTGCACAGATATATTTACTATATAGCCACATATTCATTGAGAGTATTCACTGTACTCTCATTTGCAAATTGTGAAATGTTGAAAACAAGAAAATTGTTGCCTAATAAGGGACAAGTTAAATAAATTATTTCTTACCTAAGCTCATCTTTTTGTTAAAAAGAACCCAAAATTATAAATGGTATAAATGCATAAACACAAACATAAAACACTGTAAAAGTATTTTCTTACTTTGGATTTGGATCCTGGAAGACTTCTTTTTATGTTATATAGTTTTGTTATACTTAAATATTTTACAACCAGCATGCATTCCTCTAGCAAACTGACAAGTAATAAGATAATGAACCATTTCAATGTTTGGAGTGATTTTAATTCTTTTATCCCTTACCCCTACATACAGCAGTGTTAACCCTAGCATTTCATACTACTTTTGAAAGCTTTCCCTTCTTTTGCTATTTTAAAACCCAATTCTTCCCATTACTTAGCTCTTAACCTTTCAATGCCAATATGATATTCTACATAATTGCATTTTTAAGAGTTATTAATTTTACTCTGATTTCCACTGTAGATTTTTTAAAAATTTATTTTGGGTCTGGAACAATTTATTTTCTGTATAGAATCAACAGACATGACTTTGGAGGGCTTATTCTGTCACTTCTGCCATGTGGTTAATCCAGCATGAAGTAGGCTCTTTCCAGAAGTCTTTGCTATGAAAAATGTAGAATTTGTCATACAATTAAATCTCATTAGATTGATAATATAGTCTATTTTAGAGAACTGAATTTTTTTAAGCTAATAGACCCTGAAATACTTTGAAATAATAAAACAGTGCAGGATTTAAGCAGTATGTTTATTTATTATTTCTAAGTAAATTCCAATTGAAGTCACCATCTTTTTCACATTCACTCAACAGAGAGTAGGGGAATTGGCCTCTATAGCTTCACAAACAAGCATTCTATATTTCCGTACAGAAAAATATGGAGTAAATGCAATTAGAATGTTTAATTTAAAACCAATAAGGATAAAAGAGCAAAAAGGCACAAGTGAAAAGTTACTAAACAAGACTTAAAAAACAGAAAGCATAGTGAAAAATACAAAATGAAATAGCAGTGAGAAATACAAACATTTCAGTAACCACAGTAAACATGAATGCTAAATAAAGCTATTAAAATAAAATAGGGGCTCAAATTAACTTAAAAAAACCTTAAATCAAGATAAATGCTGCTCGGCTGGTGTGGCTCACTGGTTGAGCATCCACCTATGAACCAGGAGGTCATGGTTAGATTCCCAGTCAGGGCACATGCCCAGGTTGTGGGCTCAATCCTCAGTAGGGGGTGAGCAGGAGGCAGTCAATGGATGTTTCACTCTCATCAGTGTATCTTTGTCCCTCTTTCCGCCTCTCTGAAATCCATGAAAAACTATTTTAAAAAAAGATAAATACTTATTATAAGAGACATTACATGTATATTCATTACAATACTGAATAAGCAGAGGAAAATGGAGGTATGTTTCCTAGTTGAAAGAACAATTCATCATGAACAACAAGAAGATGCAGCAGTTGTAACCTTTATGCACCCAACAAATTTGCCTGAAATTTATTATACAATCTTAGAAATATAAAATCTATAATCATAGTGAGACATTTTAATATCCATCACTCAGAAATGACAGATTAAAAGGTTAAAGATAAGTAAGATTACTGAAAATTACAACTGTAAAGTTTTCTTTCAAACAAGTATCTTTTCCAAAATTATTTATGTTTAGGCCTTGGAGTGAATCTTAATAAACAGGAAAATTTGTTTTTCTGCAGGTCACATTCCCTGATTGCAGTAAAATATAGATTTCAATAGTCAAAAAAGTACACAACTAAAAACAAAAACACACTCAAAATAACATTTGTGTTCAAGAATAAATGGAAATGCTAATTATGAACTGTTCATAATTGAACAACAACATGTGCCTCCCATATCGAAATTTGTGGTTATGGCTAAAGCAGTACACTCAAAATATATATGGCTTTAGTACATTATAAAACTAATGAAATATTGAAAACAAATAAAATGGACTTCAGGAGATTAAAAATAAAAACAAAATATATCTTTATCCACTTTAAAAATTTTAGAAGATTTTATCAGTGAATCTAATATTATTTCTTTGAAAATAACAAAAGAATCTTTTTAAATATCATCAAAATGAAAGCAGAAAGCAGAAATAACTTCAGGTAGTTATTATCTCTAGTGATAACAGGTAGCAGTGCAAAGGTGATGACAAATTTTATGGAAATAAATTAGAACAATTAGAGGAAATGCCAAATTTCTAAGGCCATATATAGGATCAAAATTACTCAAGAATAAATTAAAATGAGTAGACAATAGAAATATTAGTGTGTATTGGAGAGTTCATCAAATTGGAAAAATATGAGGCCAACATTAAAAAATTAATCGCTTTTCTGTACCTCACCTATAACTATTGAGAAAATGTTGAGTGGAAACAGAAAGTATTCTACAATGTAATGCTATTTATGTAAACACTCTCCCCAATTAAACGATCATTTTTTTTATACTGTTACATATATATGTAGGTAAATGTAATAAAAAAATTGTCTGGATGGTTTTATGCCAAACTAAATGTAATGATTATTCTGGAATAGGAAAGGGAACTAGGATTGTTGTTGATGTTCAAGTTTCAATCACTACAGATAAGACGATAAGTAGTCTAATCAATAAGATAAAAGCAGATATCTGTAATTTAAATAAAATTTATAGTAGATTGTCTTTTTTGCTTTCATAACTAAATATTAAGTTGAAAAGTAAACAAAAAGCCAAACAGAGTAAACATTAATAATAGTCTGCTATGAGGATATTTTATTAAGATAATGTGATGAAATGCGTAGTCCTCCATTGCAGTTTGTCTGTAGTAAACTGTTGTAAATCAAGACTGTAAGCAAAGTGGGATGTATGGCCACCACAATTATATGAATAGAGTTTCAAATGCTAGCGGGTAATTCTAGTTGGAGGTCAGTAAGATTCAGTGATATTTCCCAGTCTCAATAAATAGCTTCCAGCTGCAGGACAACAGAAAGGTTTTGGAGAAAAAGCAGAGTCACAGTACAGTATAGGGACCAGGTGCTCTTCATTTTTTTTTTAAAGTTTTTTGTTGTTAATCCTCACCCGAGGATATGTTTTCCATTGACTCTGTGTTTTAGAGAGAGTGGAAGGGAGGAGGAGAGACAGAGAGAGAAACATTGATGTGAGAGAGACACATCAATTGGTTGCCGCTCACATGAGCCCCAATCAGGGCCCCAGGATCAAGCTTGCACACTGAGGTAAATGCCCTTGACCGGAATCGAACCCGGGACCCTTTAGTCCTCAGGTCCACGCTCTATCTACTGAACCAAACTGGCTAGGGCTGCTCTTCATTTTTAATACCAATTCCCTGTACTGGTTTTGCATTCAAAGTTTAAAGGTCCAAATTGAGAATTCCCAGCCAGAAGTCAGAAAGTTGTGCGTTTATTATATACTTGCCTTCTGATATTAGAATCTTGGTTTGCTTTTGTACAGTCTTTTTGAATCATACCAAGCATAAATTGGATCTTTATGAATAAATTGGGGATCTTTATCTCTGACCTCATGCTCAAACTTACCAGTTTTAAGTTGTTCATTCAAAAAAATATTTGAGTTTGCACTGTATTTACGTCATTCACTATTTTAGAAAATTCGACAGGAGTTATTGTCACTACTCTCAAAGAACCAAGAACTAAAATTCTTTAAGAATAGTCATTTGAGGAGGCTTCATTAAGAAAGTGATGTGTCAGTTGGCTAATCTATTTTTTAATTTTTTATTGTTTAAAGTATTACATATAGTGTTGCATATGTCTCCCTTTCCCCCCATTAACCTCTCCCTAGCCACACCCACTCTCCGCACATGCCCTCCAGGGGTCCTCAAACTACGGCCCGCGGGCCACATGCAAATACAAATATTGTATTTGTTCCCGTTTTGTTTTTTTACCTCAAAATAAGATATGTGCAATGTGCATAGGAATTTGTTCATAGTTTTTTTTAAAACTATAGTCCGGCCCTCCAAAGGTCTGAGGGACAGTGAACTGGCCCCCTGTTTAAAAAGTTTGAGGACCCCTGCACCCCTTAATGTCTGTGTCCATTGGTTATGCTTATATGCATGCATACAAGTCCTTTGGTTGATCTCTTACCCCCCTCCCCTGCCTTCCCTCTGAAGTTTGACGGTCTGTTCAATGCTTCTCTGTCTCTGGATCTATTTTTGTTCATCAGTTTATGTTGTTCATTATATTGCAAAAATGAGTAATATCATGTGATATTTATCTTTCTCCAACTGGCTTATTTCACTTAGCATGATGCTCTCCATGTCCATCCATGCTGTTGTGAATGGTAGGAGTTCTTTTCTTTTTTTTTTTTTTATAGTGTTCCATTGTGTAGATGTACCACAGTTTTCTAATCCACTCATCTGCTGATGGGCACTTTGGCTGTTTCCAAATCTTAGCTATTGTAAATTGTGCTGCTATGAACCCAGGGGGGCATATGTCCTTTATGATTGGTGTTTCTGATTTCTTGGAATATATTCTTAGAAGTGGGATTACTGGGTCAAATGGGAGTTCCATTTTTAACTTTTTGAGGAAACTCCATACTGTTCTCCACAGTGGCTGCACCAGTCCGCATTCCCACCAGCAGTGCAGGAGGGTTCCTTTTTCCCCACATCCTTGTCAGCACTTGTTTGTTGATTTGTTGATGATAGCCATTCTGACAGGTGTGACATGGTATCTCATTGTTGCTTTGATTTGCATCTCTCGGATGATTAGTGACTTTGAGCATGTTTTCATATGTCTCTTGGCTTTCTGAATGTCCTCTTTTGAAAGGTGTCTATTTAGGTCCTTTGCCCATTTTTTGATTGGATTGTTTATCTTCCTTTGGTTAAGATGTATGAGTTCCCTATAAATTTTGGAGATTAGGCCCTTATCAGATAAACATTGGCAAATATGTTCTTCCATGCAGTGGGCTTTCTTATTGTTTTGTTGATGGTTTCTTTAGTTGTGCAGAAGCTTTTTATTTTGATGTAGTCCCATTTGTTTATTTTCTCCTTAGTTTCCATTGCCCTAGGAGCTGTATCGGTTAAGATATGTTATGACATATGTCTGATATTTTGCTGCCTATGGTTTCTTCTAAGATTTTTATGGTTTCCTGTCTTACATATAAGTCCTTTATCCATTTTGAGTTTATTTTTGTGTATGGTGTAAGTTGGTGGTCTAGTTTCATTTTTTTGCATGTATCTGTCCAATTTTCCCAACACCATTTATTGAAGAGACTGTCTTGACTCCATTGTATGCTTTTACCTCCTTTGTCAAATATTAATTGAGCATAATGGCTTGGGTCGATTTTTGGGTTCTGTGTTCTGTTTTTGATACTTATAGTTTTTGAGGAGATCCAAAATGTAGAGTGCCAAAAAAAAAAAGGCACAAAAGTGGGATTTCAAGCAAGATGAGACATGAAAAATTTAATATTGAGTACTTTTTACCAAGCACTATTCTAGGCATTATCCATTCATATTATTTAATCCTCACAACAGCTATACATGGTAAGTCAGCTCAATCCATATTTTTTCTGAGTACAGACTCTACATTTTCTTGTAATTCTAAATTCAAGTCCCTGGTGGGGACTTGGTGGTAGTACGATTAAACTATAATAGAGAATCCTTATAGTAAAGAAATGGGAGAAAAGACTGCACATCTTTGTTAAAATCAATTTTTAATACTTTTATCATCAAACTACAGAACTTGAATTTTAGTCTAGAGATGTTATAGTCAGATCTGTAACATCTTCTATTGTTGACACAGAATAAGCCATTGGGGCTCATAGGGAAAGGTAAAAGAGCAGGAAAAAGGAGAGTAAAAGTATCTCCTTAAAGTACTAAAATTTCCAGTAGCAATATTTGTTTGACATTTCATATGTATCCTTAGGAACTCATTAAATATGACCTGTGCAGCTATCTGGACCAATGATATCTCCCTAATTTTTCAGAAGATAAAGGACAGTGAAAAAGTGCATGGGAAGAAGATAATTTGACAGTCTTTTTTTCCGGTTAAAGGTTAGTTGTGAAAGATTAACTAAATGCTTTATTCATTATGTACATTTTTCTCACTTTCAAAAATGAAAGTACTTTAATTTGATATGGGCTTAAGGGTTAAAAGAGCTAGAAAGAATAAATTATTTCAGAATCAGCAGGTTGAATGGTTAAACCACAGCAACAGCCTCATATTGCTAATATTTTTATCTCCCAAGAAGACTGGTTACTGTTAGGGGTATTGGATACCATAAATGTGCCAATTGCATACTTTGGAATACTATACAGAGGACAGAAGGAGTAAACTTATGTTGTATAGCAATATACAAATCAAGAAAATAATTTGAATAGAAAGAGTAAGAAACAGAAGATTTATTGAACCACCATTTTTTAAATTATAAGTTATGGTCACACAAAACACTATTAAATTTCATAGCAAAATCTGTATGCAACTTAACACCTGGATGTTTGGTTGAAGGGAATAAATGAATGGGGCTTGGAATAACCAACGAAGCAGATATAACAAGAAATACAATACCGAGGAGGCCTTATAAGGACTGGTGATCATGATAGTTATGAGCAGTAACCTATAAACAACTGAATGTAGTCAGAAAGAAACAAAAAAGAAATAAAGAGAAGGAAGGAAGAAAGGAAGGAAGGAAGGAAGGAAGGAAGGAAGGAAGGAAGGAAGGAAGGAAGGAAGGAAGGAGGAAGGGAGGGAAGGAAGAAAGGGAGGGAGGAAGGAAGGAAGAACAGGAGGGAATAAGGAAAAGAGGAGGGAAGGAAGGAACGAACAAAAAAAGGAAAAAAGAATAGAAAAAGTAGATTTAAAGAACCATGTAAGAAGGAGGAATAAATATTTATAAATAAAATATCATAATGTTAAAAATGACTGTATCCAAACCCTACTTGCATAAATTGAAGGCAGACAGAATTTTTGTCTTCAGTCCCTCCCACTGGTGCATAGTGGAGAGGGAGGGCAAGATGTTGAGTTTCTAATAATAACTATTGTTGTGTGTACATGTTGTGTATCTTTAACAATTAGTCTCAGTGACTTTGCCAATCCCTTTGCTGTATCAAAGCTGTATAATTTACTTTCACGGGACATATATCTGATTAATGTTGCAAGCTGACAAGTGCCTGAGGCTCAGCTCTCTAATTTCCACCCACCCCAGCTACTGTCTGTCACAATTTTTATGCCAAAGCCTTTTAAAGTATAATTTGTTGTTTAAAGTATAATTTTCTGTCAGCACTCACCATTACCAAGAGTTAGCTACTTCTGTAATTCTCCTACCGGTTTTACTATATTTTCCTGTTTTTTAAAGAGTTTTGTTTATTGAAGTACCATTTAATACAGTAAATTATGCAAATTTTATGTGTAGAATCATGTATGTCTTATTTGTTTCTGAATTATTATATTGTTGATGTTTGGTATTGAAGTACATGTGTCTAAAATACTCTAATGTAGTTTATATTTAATTTATATTTATTTTATTTATAATTTGACATTTAAAAAAGAAATAATAGCTCAAACTGGAAGCTCATGTCCAAATAAATGACATTTTAATTAAAGAATTTTATTTTTAAGAATTAATTTTATTAAATTTCCCCCTAGTAAGTTTTAAAAAGCCACAAATTCTCACAATTTGAGACAGCTAAGAATGGACAGAATTCAGAACTATACCTAATCTGATTTACAGATATCCTACCATGTTTTGCTTTATGCCAGTTAAATGGAATCTACTTTGTCTCAAATTCTTATTATTATGTAACATCAGAGTGGAATCTACTTTACTTTTAGTTTTGCTTTATTTTACATGGTTCATAATATTTCTGGCTCAAATAAATTCCCAGAAAACCTTTTAGGAAGCACTTATAAATCTTTTCAGGCCGTTGGTATTTATTGTTCTTACAGAGTAAAGCACATATATGAGTAGGTGAAAAATCTATAAATATTATACATTATTTAAAATGCAGCACATTTTATTTCTTGGCTTCATTTTTAAAAGTTAATGCTTCGAATGTCACATTGAATAAAACATTAGCATTTAGATGTGCCTGAAGATATTATCCTCTAATATGGAAACTAATTATTCTTTTTTAAAGTTCGATAACAGTTATGAATTAGTTAAAGTAATTTAGGTTGGCCTAAATTGATGCTTATTTTGAGACTACAGTCAAATTATTTTAAAATTATATTACTGTTTTCAAACTTAAGCAATTCTTATAGAATTTTAATAAGTTTTGCTTTGTCTATTTACCCACCCTCCTTTTATTTACTTGATATTTTCTGTTGAAAGGATTCTTAAAAAGAAAACAGCCCTGGCTGGTGTGGATCAGTTGGTGGGAGCATCATCCTGTGCACTGAAAGATTTTGGGTTTGATTCCCAGTTGGGGGCATGCGGGAGGTGGCTGATCAATGTTTTACTCTTGCATCCATGTTTCTCTCTCTTTCTCTCCCTTTCTACCTTCCTCTCTTTCTAAAATCAATAAGTCATATCCTTAGGTGAGGATTAAGAAAAAGAAAAAGAAAAAAGCTTACATACTATTTTATCTTTACCTTTATAATAGTATCACAGTTTTTTATATTTTTTTTATTGATTTCAGAGAGAGAGAGAGAGAGAGAGAGAGAGAGAAGAGAAGAGAGAGAGAGAGAAGGAGAAATAGAAGCATCAATGATGAGAGAGAATCTTGATCGGCTGCCTCCTGCACTCCCTGCACTAGGGATCGAGCCAGAAACCTGGGCATGTGCCCCAACTGGGAATCGAATTCTGACCTCCTGGTTCATGGGTTGATGCTCAACCACTGAGCCATACTGACTGGGTAGTATCACAGTTTTGATGCATTAGTAATATGTTTATATATATTTAATAAACACATTACTATTACAATTTAAATGTTTATCTTCATACTAACTAACTGTTTCAAGTACTCAGTGTTAAGTGTACCACATTTTGGAAATGACTATTAAATGATGAGTTATGTTATGAAGAAATGAGGTTGTTTGGGCATATTTCTAGCCACCAAGTAAAGTCCATATAGGTCTACAGTCTCAGCATCTGGCAATCATGGGGCAACTAAAACCCGGTAAAAGGATCAACCAGTTGGAATCAGAGGTTTCAGTGTGCAGAAATTATAGATGAATATGGATAAACTATTTTAATTTCTGTTTAAAAGATGGCATGTTAGATTAAAATCTAAGTTAAGATACTATAGTGTGGACAAATGGTCCCACAAAAATGAATATTATTTTCATGGAAATCCTGAATGCAAAACCTTGCCTGCTAACAGTATCGGCATATTTAAGTATTTGTGGGCAGAAATAAGAATCAGAAAAAAGGGAGATAAAGCTTCTCAAAATTGGAAAAATGACCATCTTGTATATTGATAAATACACAATAGACCATCATGAAGTTTTCATGAAAGCCAGATTTTCATGTGCTTCTTAATTTTCCATTTCTGTAGATGTGAGAAGAATTAAGTATAGACACTACAAATAACAGAGGTTGTATTCTCTAAGTTCTAAATATGAAGTCAGAATTCCAAAATGCTCAGGAAGGTAATTAACAATGCGTTTGATGTAAAGCAGTCTTTTAAAAAACTCAGTAAATTAGAGACTTGAGGAAAGCCTATTGGAAATGTTGTGCTTGATTTAAGAGATTTAGGATGTATTAGACATCATCAAACTTAGAGAGAACTATGCCGAACCATGGATTCTTTGAAACTTGTTAATGTTTTTGTTGAGATTTGATCTTATGAGTATGAGATTTTCTCTTCTTTTCTAAATAATATATTGGTGTCTATAATTTAGAAATTATGTTCAGTATTTATTATATAGTTATGTTTTAATAAAGCATCTATTTCTATAGAATAAGCTGAATTGAAAAGGAAAACCTGCTTTGATCTTTGGTATAATAGGATCTTATGACGTAATTTGATCTTTGATATAAGACTTTATTATGTAAATTGCTAATAGTAACACTCTGAAAAGATCAAAATTTCTACAGTAGTTTTGCTCAATAAAGCTATTGCCTTTCTGCATTTCAGGAATTGCATTTTCATGTTTATAGTCTAACTTACAATAATATAAAATGAATATTTTTACGAATGACAGTAATCATTAAAATGAGATTTTGAATGGTATGGTCACATTCTTTATTCTAGTAATGCAATATGTGGCCAAGACTGTGAGTTCAGAAATCAGATAGCTCAGAAATTCTTTTTTAAGCCTCAGTTTTCTCATCTATAAAATAAAGATAATAAGAGCACCTATTTAAATTTGGTTGTTGCAGGGATTAAATGAGATAATTTCCATAAAGTTCTTAGTATTGTGCTAGGGACATAATAAGTACTCTACAAAAAGCTATTATTTTAAATAATATGATAATAGTGACAATAAAATAAACTAAAACTGATGACATGATTTTAAAATATGAAATTTGTGTATAAGTAACTGAAGAGATATTTCTGGTTAAGATTATTATTACCATGTTGAAAAAATTCATTAGCAGTGGCTCTAAAACATTCATTTATCATATAAACAAACTCCCCTGTGGGGAGCCAGGAGGATAGCTCCCAGAATTTTTGTAATTTATCAACATCCTTTGATGACTGTTGAGAAGAGGTCAAAATGAGCTTTTTATTTTCCAGTTGATGGCCATGAGTCTCTTTAGGTTGTCACCCAGTGACATTTTGAGCAATGGTCAATTAAATTCTGCTATGCAGTGATGACTCACTATACCCTTACTTACACATCATGACCCTTTCTATTTACATAATATGTACAATCAAATTTGCTGCTTTCATACCTCTCATCAAATTTATAGTTGCCCCAAGCAGTTCAAAATGTTAGAGAAAATTATATTTAATTCCTAAACAACTAATTTTTCTGATACATTTTACATTTTTAGAAATAAATATGAAAATAAATAACCACCAATAAGGACAATATACAAGACATATCTTAAAGTGATTTCTGTATCATGTGCTTCAGCAAAAAGGACTTAGGGATATCTTAATAAAGGTGTTAATTATTTCAGTACTCCTGCCATTAAATTAATATTCAATACTAGAGGCCCAGTGCATGAAAATTCATGCACTGGAGGGGGGGTTCCTCAGCCCAGCCTGCTCACAGTCTGGGAGTCCTCAGGGGCAGGAGGCGACCCGGCCATCAGGGGAAGGTGCCATCACCCCTCTGCTGCTGCCACTTCTGGCAGCGCAAGCCTTGGCCGGCCCTGGTTACCTGAGCCTCAGGCTGGCCCTGGGCAGCTGGGGGGCTGAGGGTAGGTCTGGCCACACCATGTGCCTGCTCCCCGCTCCCCCCAAGCAAGGCTGAAAAGACTGGGGGACTCCAGCAGGGCTGAGGGGACTGGGCGCTGCCATCTTGTGGCTATGGGTGCCGCCATCTCTGTGACAGTGTGATGGTCAATTTGCATATTTTGTCTTTCTTAGATAGGATTCCATGGTTCTCTACTTAAACCTCAACAGACCTAGTATATTGTTAGAGAATTGAAGAACCAGTGCTATTGTATGACATACTTAATAGCCTTAGGGAGGAAATTTGTTAAGTGGTACAGATTTGTTAAGTTTGGGGAGAACATTAGATGTGAACTAAGTAGGACATAAACAGTGTCTTCATCCTGGCCAGTATTGCTCAGTGGTTGAGCATTGACTCATGAACCTGGAGGTTATGGTTCGATTCCTAGTCAGGGCACATGCCTGGGTTTTGACTCCATCCCCAGTAAGGGACATGCCAGAGGTAGCTTATCAATGAGTCTCATCATTGATGCTTTTTTTTTAAAAAATATATTTTATTGATTTTTTACAGAGAGGAAGGGAGAGAGATAGAGAGTTAGAAACATCGATGAGAGAGAAACATCGATCAGCTGCCTCCTGCACATCTCCTACTGGGGATGTGCCCGCAACCCAGGTACATGCCCCTGACCGGAATCGAACCTGGGACCCTTCAGTCCGCAGGCCGACGCTCTATCCACTGAGCCAAACCGGTTTCGGCCATCATTGATGGTTTTATCTCTCTCTCCTTCTCCCTTCCTCTCTGAAATCAATAAAAATATACTTTTTTAAAAAGTGTCTTCTAATTCAAGTTACCTGGTACATTTAATATATATCATGCAAGTTCTAGAATTATTTTAGTTTCAATATATATTAATTTACTCAACAAGCAGTTATTGAGTACCAGCTATATATGAGGTACTTAAGGCTCTGGAGATACAAAGGTAGAAACTGTTTTCTGACTTAAAGGAGCTTACTGTAGAGTGAAGGATGTTCATGACAGTAATAATGACCTTTCTAAAGATCATTCTCCAAAAACTGAAAGGATAAAAAAGCTGTGGTACTTTTACACAATGGAATACTACAGGGCAGGAATAAAGAAGGAACTCTTATCTTTTGCAACATCATGGATGGACCTAGAGATTATTATGCTAAGTGAAATAAGTCAGAGAAAGACAAATACCATATGATCTCATTCATATGTGTAATCTAATGAACAAAATAAACTGACAAACAAAATAGAAACAGAAGCATGGATACATGGAACAGACTGACAGCTGTCAGAGGGGAGGGAAGAGGGGGACTGGATGAAAGAAGGTGAAAGGATTAGCCAAAGAACATATATGCATAACACATAGACACAGACAACAGTATGGGCTTGGCCAGAGGGAAGAGAGGCTGAGGGCTGGGTGGAAGTAGGCAAAGGGTGGAGGATAGGACATCTGTAATAGTTTAAACAGTAAAAAGAGAAAAGAAACTCCATGAATTTTTAAAACCTTGTTTATTGACATAGTGTTTGTTATATATGTGAACCTTTCATTATTTCAAAACATATTTGACGACCTACTATATGGGCCAAACATTTTGTGAGATGTAGAGCTACCATGTAAATAAGATTTAATTCTTGCTTTCAAGGAACTAGTCATATAGTACATTATAGAGCTAAATAAATGACAATTTAAAAATGTATTAATAAGTGAATTCAATGTCAGAGAAAGGAAAAAAAAACCCCACATTATTTATAGTCTTCCTTTCTTCTTCTCTAACCTCTTCTAAACTCTTGAGTGCTTTTTGGTCTTTGATGTTTGTGTGAGTTTGGTTAGTTTTGTTTGTATTAGTACATCAATCAGGATTATTGGTGATGACCAATAGAAACTGACTTTGATTAACTTAAGCAAAAAACATAATCTATAGAAAGGTTAATATATTACTCTTAATATAAAATGATTCAACAAGGATTCAGGAAATATCAGAAATCCACTGTAGCTCCAGGGACCATTTTCCTTGGAAATACCTCAATTCTGTATATTCTATTTTTAAAAAAATATATATATTTATTGATTTTTTACAGAGAGGAAGGGAGAGGGACAGAGAGTTAGAAACATCGATGAGAGAGAAACATTGATCAG
>NW_005353663.1:1683374-1689073 GCF_000412655.1 Myotis brandtii
CGCCGCGCGCACTCCGCACCTTAGTATTTTACTTCAGCACTGCGCCTCCTCTGATTCTCGGTTCCTCCTAGTTGTAGAACTTCCACTCAGCCAGCCTTCCTGTGGTTCTGGATGATGTCCATTCCGTCTTTTAGTTGTATTTTTGAAGTGGTTGTTCGAGGCAGCAAACTCCGGCGTTAACCTATGCCGCCATCTTGGTTTTCACTTAAAAATTATCTTGACTAGAATTCATATACCCTACTTGAGAAACACTGTTCAGGCAATCTGGTTGTAGGGACAGGTGAAGGATGGAAGGACAGAAATATAATCACTGTGGGCAGGACATGGGTTATATCTCTACTCAGCTCTCTCCTCTCTCCCTGACTTAATTTGGTCCAGCATTGGCTATATTTTCTTTTTCTCTTACAAAGGTTTTAATTAGGTGGCCAGGGATGTGAAAAAAATGATTTATTATATAATACTTATTGATGCAGATTGGGAAAGCACTGCTTCTCCAAATTAAAGAAGTAGACTTTCATTCATTTGTCACAGAAGATAGTAATCATGATATTTTATCTGCAGTAGATTGTTTCACACTTGGATGGTACTCCAACAATTATTCATGAAAACTGTTTCAATTTTGAACTTTGTATAAATTAGTATTTTCACACATGGTAATAGAGTATCCAGTTCCTTAGTAGTAAATATACTACCCCTTTTACAGGGATGTTGATTAGGGAAGAATGAAAAATGGTTACATTTCAAGGAAATGAATTTAGTATGCTGAATTCCCATGTTTATTTAAGCATCCACTATAACTCATTGTGTGTTTTAATGTATTTTAATATGGCTCTTTGACTATATTCATAATAGTCAAAATATGGATACAACCTAAATGTTCTTCATTGAATGAATGGATAAAAATACTCTCTTATCTGTGGTTCCATTTTCTGTGGTTTCAGTTACCTATGGTCACAGTCTGAAAATATTAAATGGAAAATTCCAGAAATAAAATTCATAAGTTTTTAAATTATACATATGTATTTTAAATATATTTTTTATTGATTTCAGAGAGAAAGGGAGAGGGAGAGAGAGATAGAAACATCAATGATGAGAGAGAATCATTGACTGCCTCCTGTAGGTCCCCCCTGGGGATTGAAACCACAACTCAGGCATGTGCCCTGACCAGGAATCTAACCGTGACATCCTGGTTCATAGGTTGATGCTCAACCACTGAGCACACTGGCTGGGCACAATTCATAAGTTTTAAATTGTGTGTGGTTCTGAGTAGCGTGATGAAATCTTGAGTCATCCCAGTTCCTTTGTCCAGTGTACCCACCCACTATCACATCAGTTATCAGAAAGAAAGAGAGAGAGAGAGAGAGAGAGAGAGAGAGAGAGAAAGACAACATTCACATAACTTTTATTACAGTATAATGTTATAATTGTTCTATTTCTTATTGGTGTTGTTAATCTCTTTCAGTGCCTAATTTATAGATTAGACTTTACCATAGGTATGTATGTATAGGAAAAAAAAAACAATATATATTGGGTTTGCTACTACCCTTGATTTCAGGCATCCACTGGGGGTATGTGAACATATAGATTAGACTTTACCATAGGTATGTATGTATAGGAAAAAAACAATATATATTGGGTTTGCTACTATCCTTGATTTCAGGCATCCACTGGGGGTATGTGAACATATCCCTTATGGATAAAGGAGGAGAACGATTGTGGCCCTGGCTGGTTTGGCTTAGTGGATAGAGGGTTGGCCAGGAGACTGAAGGGTCCCAGGTTCAATTCTGATCAAGGGCACATACCTGGTCAGGGAGTGTGCTGCAGGCAACCAATCGATGTGTCTCTCTCATATCAGTGTTTCTCTCTCTGTTTCTCCCTGTTCCTTCCACTCTCTCTAAAAAAAATCAATGGAAAAAATATCATTGGGTGAGGAATAACCACAAAAATAAAAAAATAGCCCTAACTGGTTTGGCTCAGTGGATAGAGCGTCGGCCTGCAGACTGAAAGGTCCCAGGTTCGATTCCAGTCAAGGGCACGTACCTTGGTTGCGGGCACATCCCCAGTAGGAGGTGTGCAGAAGGCAGCTGATCGATGTTTCTCTCTCATTGATGTTTCTAACTCTCTATCCCTCTCTATTCCTCTCTGTAAAAAATCAATAAAATATATATTTAAAAAAACAAAGGACTACTGTGTGTGTGTGTGTATACTGTATATGAATTTTATTAAGCTATAAAAAGAAGAAAATCCTTCCATCATTTGTGACACATGGAAGGCATTATACTAAATGAAATAAGCCAGACAAAGACAAATACTGTATACTTTCATTTATATATGTGATCTAAAAAAAAATTGTTTCATAGAAATAGAGAATAGAATGGTGGTTTCCGGAGGCTGGGAAAGAAGGGAAAAGATGTAGGTGAAAGGGTACAAACTTTTATTTATAAGAAGAAGTTCTGAGGATCTAAAGTATAATATGGTGACTATAATTCATAGTATGATATTGTATATTTGAAAGTTTCTGAGAGTAGATCTTAAGCATTCTTAACCTCACAAAAAAGTTAACTATGTGAGGTGATGGATGTGTTAATTATCTTGATACTCATAATCATTCTAATGTATGTTTATATATAAAATGATCACTGTCCACTTTAAATATATGCAATTTTATTTGTCAATTATTCCTCAATAAAATTGGGGGGAAAGAAAAATGGTTGCCTAAGTATTCTTTTAAAGCAATATGAAAAATTGTCTCTAATTACAGTAATGTTAGGTTTATATTGACTTGGCCTGTGTTGCCACTCCAAATGCACATATAATTTGGATAAACACCTATTATGAAATTGCATCTTCAAGACAAGTCCCATAGCTATACTCAATGGTATTGCTCTGTTTTCATTTAGAAATTCCAGAGCTGTTGTGGACATTCTAAAGCTTCTGACACATTGTTGACCCTTAAGAAAAGCTTGTATGGACTTGCTATGGGGTGATCCACAGATCTAGCAAATATTTCATGTTGCTGAAAACATTTTGTCTTTTAGCACACACATATATTTCTATGTGAATAAGTCTAGTACATATAAAAGACTTTGGAAGGAATTTCAACTATACAAATGTAAAATAAACTCAATTTGCAGGGTACACACAATAAACATAAAAATGAATTTATTTTGAAGTGATTAGAGAATTCAAGGTCGAAGACCTCTTTATTGAAATGGCAGAAACTGTAAATTTCACTTGTTCTCACTTAGACAAGAATTTATACTGATTATCTGAAGTCGGAGCTAATAAAGCCAATCTGCCAAAGGTCAGTTTTTATGTTTGGGTTTTACAGTGTGAAAAAGCATCCATTCAATGATTTTCCCACTAGATTAAACAAACATTCACTGGATATGAGCTGCACAGATTTGTGCAAGGTGCTGTCAGGGAGACAACGGTGAATAAAGCAAGAAGGCTACAGGTAAGATGCGTGCACACATCATAATGCTACAGTTCTGCAGTGCACATTTTGAGTGAGCTACTCTGGGAAGAGAAGAAATGCACATAGGAGATAAGAAGGGGGGATGATTGCTGTAGCCCCAGGTGTTGGGAATACAGAGAATAAATAGATACCAGTCTTTGCCTTTAGCATAAACAGAATTACACAAGTAATTATGCAAATATTTAATTAATCATACATGCTATGAGCTCTACAAAGGAGAAATATAGATGTTAGGAGAATATGAAACAGTGGAGCTAACCTATTCTGATTTTCAACAAAGACTATCCTGAGGAGACAGAATCTGAACAGAGACCTGAAGGAGGCCAGGTGGCAAAGAATTGCAAGGAATTCGTTGATGGCATTGTTGAGGAGGCTGACCATGTGAAGAGAAACATCACAGGCAGTGGATACAGTGGACTTGGCAGGACAGATCCAGGAGAGCCGGGCAATCTTTTGGATCATAGCATGATTTGAAAAAGTATGGGAGCTGTTGGGTTCAGATCAGAGCGGGAATTTGAAAGCCTTCCTTGGATTCTTACTGAGGTACTTGGACTTTATTTCCTAGGCTTTTAGGAACTGCTGAAGCCATTTGAGCAGAGGATATAACCAGAAGCAGGGCATGGAAAGATTACCCTCAGGAATGTGCATTTCCATAGGAAGGTGTCAGAGTCAGAGAAGCTGCCGTGAAGGCTGGTACCAGGCCTGAGAGCATCTGAATGGGAATAACCCCAGTGGTAATGGGGGGAGGGCTGGGACCAGATGCAAGGGTGAATGAAGTGGCAAAATATCATAGAACCGTACACTTGAAACCTATATAATTTTATTAACCAACTAGGAGCCCAGCACATGATTCGAAATCGCATGGAGCGGCCCACCCACCTGCAGCCCTGCCTTGACACCTGAACCTGTCCACTCAGAGCTCCAGCGTGCCTGGCCTAGCCCCCAAACCCTCTGGCCTTCTCTGGCCACCTCAAGCCCCGCCCTCAGACCCTCGAGTTGCCTCAGGCTGGCCCTGCCTTCTCTGGGTGCCTCCCACTTTCCCCCCCAATCCCTGTCTCCAGAGCAATGCAGCAGCTCCGCCCCGTCATGGCGCCGGAGGAGAGCGTGGAAGCCTCCTGCCTGCTGCACTGTGCTTCTTCCCCTGGCAGGTGGGCCACGGGGCACTCAGAGTGTGAGAGGTGGGTGGCGAAGGACTGGTGAGGGGGGCGCTATGGGCTCTCACCCCTGCCCTCCCTGGCACGGGATGGTCCCGCCTCCTCCAGGCACCTCCCTGCTTCTGCCCCTTCTCTGGAGCAATGCCCCAGCTAATATGCTAATGACCTGGTCATTACCATTACAGCATATTGACCATTAGCATATTAGCTCTTTATTAGTATAGATGTCACCCAAATAAATTTAATTTAAAAGAAAATAAAATATTGTGGTATGTAAATATCTAATCACTATATTGTATACCTGAAACTAATATAATATTGTAAATCAACTGTAATTAAAAATCCTATATAATAAAGAGCTAATATGCAAATTAACCCTCACGCCCTCACAAAATGGCTGCCTATGACCAGGCCAGCAGGGGGGTTAGTGAGGGACAACCAAATAACTGAACAACAGGCTGCGTGGGGCGGCCAGGCCGGCAGGGGGTTAGTGAGGGGCAACCAAACAACTGAGCAGCAGGCTGCATGGGGTGACCAGGTCAATGGGGGGCTGTGAGGGGCGACCAGGCCAGCAGAGGGAGGCAGTTGGGGGTGACCAGGCCAGCAGGGGTGGCAGGGGGTGGCAGTTAGGAGCAACCAGGCTGGCAGGGAAGGGGCAGTTGGGGACAACCTGGCCGGCAGCAGGGGGCAGTTAGGGGCGACCAGGCCGGCACGGGGGGGCAGTTAGGTGTGGTCAGGCTGGCAGACAGAGGCAGTGAGGGGCAATCAGGCTGGCGGGTGGGGGCAGTTAGTGGTGACCAGGCAGGCAGGCAGGTGAGTGATTAGAAGCCAGTGGTCCAGGACTGTGAGAGAGATGTCCAGGACCCCTCACTCCTTACTGCCCACTTGCTCGCTGCTCCTTATCGCTTGTCTCACTGCTCCTTAGTGCTGCCGTGAAGGCGGGAGAGGCTCCCACCACTGCCACTGCACTTGCCAGCGTGAGCCCGGCTTCTGGCTGAACAGCGCTCCCCCTATGGGAGTGCACTGACCACCAGGGGGCAGCTCCTGCATTGAGCATCTGCCCCCTG
>NW_005353663.1:1689393-1697653 GCF_000412655.1 Myotis brandtii
GCGGGCTGGGGGGACCCCCCCCCCAGTGCACAAATTTCATGCACTGGGCCTCTAGTAAATAATAGTAAAAAGAATACCCCACAAGGAAAAAGAAAAGTGACTCAAAGTTTTGAATTTGGATGGTTGTTTGGTGCTGGTCAGAATTAAAGGAACACACCCCAAAGAGTAAATTTTTGCCCAGACATGAATGTGGTTTATGAACTTCAGCTAGTAAATACTTATTTTTAAAGGAAACAGTAACACCTAATCATAGATGAGTAGATTTGTATGACAAATTTTATTTAATGCAAATGTAGAAAAAAAATCTAGGGTGTTTTTTTCCCCCTGCAAATATGCTTATTTGAATGAAATATAAATTATCTTTGTCTAAAAAATCACATTAATTTTTTGACCTTTCTTTTTTATTATTATTATTATTTTTTGTTTCTCAATGATGTTAACACACTAGGGCTGTGAACGAGGTAGAGAAGAAATATGTAGAAAAGGCTGTTTATACTGTAATTCCTGCCATTCAGCCAGCAGCCTAAATGGCTATCCTCCAGGGAGAGTCCTGGCAGCTGGTCAATAGTGTGAGTCACAGGCCCAGACTGGAGCCAGGTAACTTGGCTGTCTCTTTAATGAGGCATCTTCATAGTGGCTTGTTTATTTTCTTTCCAGATGCTTGATTTGTAACTCCAATCAATTTCTGAGTGTTTATGTAATTCATTTAAAAAGAAGAAAGGATCAACTAATCCCACTTCTGCCTAGAATAACCAGGTTGAACCAATTCCAGTTCTCTTTAAAACATTAAATTGCACTTGTACCGTTTAAGAAGAATATCTTGCTATTCCAAAATTGCCTTTTATTTGTTCTTGAAAGTCTCATTCTGCTTACCCTGCAGTATGGACAGAGTGAACATGCTCACTCAATCTTCATTCACATTTTATCTTCAATTGTGGAAACTGCTTAATGAATTGACTCTCAGTTACTGGATTGGAGTGTGCTAAGTTCCAAGCCTCATCCTAAAGCTGTCCAGAAAATACACTGGATTCTGATCTTTTGAGGTTGGGGAGAATGAATGGTTTGAAGTAGAGGAAAGGTGGATATTTTCTCATTTCCAGTACACCTATGTGTTCATCTCCTAAAAGAATAAATAACCCTAAGTTTAACAGTTCACTTGGGTTGGACACGAGGGGCCAAATAATCAGAGATGCCCTCATTACTTAGGAGTGCATCTTTTGAATCCTTGAAAGAAAAGATACAACCACTACAATTAATTGAAATTTTCAGGTCAGCTTTACACCAGTAATAAACCTTATTTCGAACTGAGATTTCCATACTGTCGTGTGTTAGTAGTAGAAACTCTCAACCAGCTAAACAAGACAAATCATGTGTTTTTGTCTTTGCTATTTTTCCATTTTGAAGATGACACAGATGAAATTATGTATGACTTGAAGAGAACAGGACCAGGTTAAAAAAAATTTGTCTAATCCTTACTGCACATGAACTTGAACTGTCTCTCCTCTCACCTCTGTGGCACTTACCTTCTCTGTGAGCTGAGGGTAATAATCACGCTTCACGTGGCTGAGGAAACAACTTTATGAAAATTTACTTTAAAGGCACATTTGGCAGACATAGAATTTTCCTTCCTTAAAAGTGCTTCCAGTACTCCTGATGATAAATTTTTTTTTTCTTAAAAATATATTTTATTGATTTTTTACAGAGAGGAAGGGAGAGAGATAGAGAGTTAGAAACATCAATGAGAGAGAAACATCGATCAGCTGCCTCCTGCACACCTCCTACTGGGGATGTTCCTGCAACCAAGGTACATGCCCTTGACCGGAATCGAACCTGGGACCCTTGAGTCCGCAGGCCGACGCTCTATCCACTGAGCCAAACCGGTTTCGGCCTGATGATAAAATTTTAAAAGGAGAGGCTCAAAACGTAAAACCTCAAGAATTTCCATAGACTGGAATCTGCTGAAAGATCACTGGCAAAAAGCACTGTAGCTTTAAGCAGTTTTCAGAGATTAAGAGTTGAATTGGGACATTGATAAAAATAAAATGATATTCAATGAACTAGTGATAAAGAAGGTAAGTATAAGCTCTATATATCTCTAAGCATCAGGTTTCGACTTATTTTGCTGTCTGCATTGTGGTGTGGGAAGGAATTTTACTTTACTATTAGATATTCCATAACAAAATGATTTTCTCTGAAATGTAGGCAGCTGTTGGTGAAAGAATGTGCTCTCTGGCTTACCGTAGGGACAATGTGAAGCTCTGCAGCTTTGACAATATGTGCTAATACCTTATCAAAACATACTTTCTCTCTGATGCTCTATAGCCGTAAGCACTGTAAAAAAACATGTAATCTAGGGTGCAAGAGTGGAAAACATGTTATATTTTAACTTTTGTTTGCATCATAAATACCCTGATGAAACTACATGGAGAAATGTGTTTGTAGTATGTCCTATAGGATCATGTATTGTGTTGTTAGGGTCCAAACGTTTCACGGATACTTCCTTGTCTATTCAGAAGGATCAAATTAGAACATCGCCTATAAAACTGGGTTAAAATTTTCTTATCTCTTTTTAAAAATGACTTGGTCTACGTTAGTGGAATTCAAATGAAGTTTTTTTTTTTAATTTTTAGGTATTTCATTTCTTTCACTTAGCCTTGAGACAATTTTTCTACTCTGCAATTCAGAAAATGGCCTGGCAAGGGTTCTTTATGAAGACAAATTGCCACTAGGTCTTGCCAGGCATTAGATTTAAAATGACGTTATTTTTAAAAAGCTCAGATAGGGTATGTGGCCACAACTGAATGACAGTTGAGATTATAAAATAAAATCTCTTCAGGTATATAAAGTGCCAATAAATGTAAAAAATCATTCCCTGCTTTGAAAGTTAGCTGACTTTTTAAATCTCTGTCTTGAAGAGTAAGTCTTATTCTGAGGAGATGCAGTCTTCCTGCTGTGTCCATATAATTAGCAGTAATGGGAATTAGACAAGCACGTGTCCTGCAAGCTCGTCTTTGCTTTAAGTTGTGCTTGTCAAGTGGGGATATGAAATGAGATGTGCTGTTAATGCTCCAGTGCCTGTGGACATATGGCAGGCTGTTAGCACAGGGGCCCTGGGAGGATATTTGCTTATTCTTCGTACATGGCACTGAGACTCTCAGCACCCTCTCTCTCCTAATGTCTAATAGAGGGCAGTAAGAAAAACAAGTGCCTCAATTTATGACCTAACAAAGAGTTATAAATTTATCATAAATTATGGCGAATACGAACCTTCATAATTGAAGTTCATTTGATGCATTTTAATTCATAGTATTGTCCCCTGTCCTACATTTTTCTAGAAAAGGCTATAATCTCAAAAAATAAACAATAAACTCCTGTTACAGAAAGACGGGACTATATGATGGAGGAGTGCACGTGACTTATTTTTTGGAGAATCTGCTATGATTTCCAATAATGTTTTAATGTTATTTCATTTCATCTTTACCATATACTTTGAGGTAGGAATTATTCCCAATTCACACACCAGGTTGTAATTAAACCCAAAATCTGTGGGACCATACTTTTCTCATTATCAGTTTTGCTCAATGCTCTTCATTCACTTTTACCTTCTGCTTCTCCTGGCCTAGAGGGATGCAGTTAAAGTCTACTAACTCTGTCCCATGATTCTCTTCTCCTGTTACAAAATATTAACCTATGAAAAAGCACATCCTTGATTATACAGTTATTGACTCCCAGTTTTCCCCCAAATTCAGAAAGGATTTTGGCTGGAGTTTAGCATCCATTCTTTGCAAACCCTATTATTAACCTGAATGATTTTAGTGTCCATCCAGCTTCCTCACCTCAAGCATTTCCAAGCTCTTCAACATCGTTATCTTTTATGCTCTCTACACTTTAGCAAACTAGTACTCCTAGAAATCATTATCACCTAGAACTGTTCTATCCCTAAAATGTTAAGTACTAACAGAATCATGGCAGAGGATTCTAGTTACCTATTTCCAACATTTTTTATCCTTCACCTTAGAACTCATGATTTGCAGTAAATGTGATTATCTAGAAAAAAATATATATTTTCCAGCTTCTCTTATAACTAGCCTTATCCAAATGACTAAATTCTTGTCTAGGAGATATATGCAAAAGTTTGTGTAAAACTGTCCTTAAAAGAATATATATTTTCCAGCTTCTCTTATAACTGGCCTTATCCAAATGACTAAGTTCTTGTCTAGGAGTATATGCAAAAGTTTGTGTAAAACTGTCCTTAAAAGAAGTTGGGGAAAGAAATTGCTCTGGTTTTGTTGTTTTGACAGCAAATGTGATGCTTGGAGCTTTGGCAGCTGTTTTGGACCATGAGGAGGGAAGCATGAGCTGAAGATGATTGAAAGACAAGGTAAAAGACTTGTTCACTGATTCTGTGGAGTGCTCTACCAGCCCTGGACTATCTATTTCTAGACTTGTTTTACATGAGAGAAAGAAAAAACAACAACTCTATTTTGTTTAAACCAGTATTATTTTATTTCCTCAAATTCAGCAAAACTTACACCTGATATATTCTCAGAATCAAGTTGTTCATTTTCTCACACTTTGCTCTATTCTGATGTCTATTCCTTTTCTACTCAGCCTGGCACCCACATTAATCACATGAACAACTATTTCACCAGAACTGTGCCTACTACTTTTTAGAAAATTTAAAGAGTTCCATCCCAGACTTAACCCAGCAATCTGGGACTGTATAGGTTTTCTAGAGTATACCACATATTTGCACATATTTTTCCTTGGTCTAGAATGCCAGCCTCCCTCACTCTTTGGAAAAATCCTGTTCTCTTAAATATGACATGTTTGATTATATCTTTACTAGAGGCCTGGTGCATGAAATTCTTGCAAGGGTAGGATCCCTAGGCCTGGCCAGCTATTAGGGCCGATTGGGGCCTTCCTTCGTTCTGCACCACCCCCTGGTGGTCAGTGCACATCATAGTGAGCGATCGAACTCTCAGTCTCCCAGTCGAACTCCTGAAGGGACACTTTGCATATTAGCCTTTTATATATATAGGTTGAATAATGACATGTTAACCCAGACAAAGATTCAGGAAGATTCCATAATTTATGCCACTTTCTCCTGGCCTAGGGCACCTAGATATTTACATTGTCAGGCTTACTGGTCTTCACAATTCATTTTTCCTGGGTTTCATGTTTTAAACCAATCTGACATTTTTAAGTTGTCAGCTAAATAGCCTGGAAATTTAATTGATACTAATAGAAGAGATATATAAATATAAATATTTCTATATATTTGTTTGTCTGTCTGTCTGTCATGTATCCCTTACAGAATTTTTGGAAGGAGGGTTGCTATGGTAGGAGAATGTTGAGGGATCTTTCAAATACAATGTTTAATATTTTCAAATCTGACAGACTTCTTCCTCTTTCATCTCTAAGGAATTGAAACTTTTCAAATGACATATTGAAATAAGAATGACAACTTCAAAAAATTGCCCTAACTGGTTTGGCTCAGTAGATAGAGCTTTGGCCTGTGGACTGAAAGGTCCCAGGTTCAATTCCGGTCAGGGACTAGAAAATTTAAAGAGTTCCATCCCAGACTTAACCCAGCAATCTGGGACTGTATAGGTTTTCTAGAGTATACCACATATTTGCACATATTTTTCCTTGGTCTAGAATGCCAGCCTCCCTCACTCTTTGGAAAAATCCTGTTCTCTTAAATATGACATGTTTGATTATATCTTTATTAGAGGCCTGGTGCATGAAATTCTTGCAAGGGTAGGATCCCTAGGCCTGGCCAGCTATTAGGGCCGATTGGGGCCTTCCTTCGTTCTGCACCACCCCCTGGTGGTCAGTGCACATCATAGTGAGCGATCGAACTCTCAGTCTCCCAGTCGAACTCCTGAAGGGACACTTTGCATATTAGCCTTTTATATATATAGGTTGAATAATGACATGTTAACCCAGACAAAGATTCAGGAAGATTCCATAATTTATGCCACTTTCTCCTGGCCTAGGGCACCTAGATATTTACATTGTCAGGCTTACTGGTCTTCACAATTCATTTTTCCTGGGTTTCATGTTTTAAACCAATCTGACATTTTTAAGTTGTCAGCTAAATAGCCTGGAAATTTAATTGATACTAATAGAAGAGATATATAAATATAAATATTTCTATATATTTGTTTGTCTGTCTGTCTGTCATTTATCCCTTACAGAGTTTTTGGAAGGAGGGTTGCTATGGTAGGAGAATGTTAAGGGATCTTTCAAATACAATGTTTAATATTTTCAAATCTGACAGACTTCTTCCTCTTTCATCTCTAAGGAATTGAAACTTTTCAAATGACATATTGAAATAAGAATGACAACTTCAAAAAATTGCCCTAACTGGTTTGGCTCAGTAGATAGAGCTTTGGCCTGTGGACTGAAAGGTCCCAGGTTCAATTCCGGTCAGGGACCCGTGCCCGTGTGGGGAGCGTGCAGAAGGCAACCGATCGATGGTTCTTTCTCATCATTGATGTTTCTATCTCTGTTTCCCTCTCCCTTCCTCTCTGAAATCAATAAAAATATATTTATAAAAATGTATATGTCCATGCTTTATTTCAATCTTGTTGTTAATGTAAAGTTATTCAAATATAGTTGGAAGGCGGAAAGTGTCTTTCTTAAAAATATGTTTTTATTGATTTCAGAAGAGGGAGAGAGAGGGATAGAAAGATCAATGATGAGAGAGAATCATTGATTGCCTATCTCCTGCACACCTCCTCCTAGGGATCGAGCCCACAACCCGGCATGTGCCCTGATCGGGAATCAGACTGTGACCTCCTGGTTCATGGGTCGACGCTAAAACACTGAGACACACCGGCCGAGCAAAAGTCTTTTAATTTAATCTTGTATAACATTAAAAAATACAGCATAGTATTAATGAAGACAAGATTCTCATAAAAATATTTATTATACAATATTTATAAAATTCTGGTTTAAAAAGCTATGAGACAAGATTGGATCCAACCTCACGTCTATGGAATCAAAGTCTTTCAGGTTAAAACCCAGAATACCAACCTTATAAGCAGCTGTCTAGTCACTGACATTGGAGAACTACTTCTTTAGGTAAACTCCTTGTCAATACTCAGCATACTGGCTTTACCTAATGTTCAAAACTGTGATGTTCACTTGACATGCTTTCTGTACACAGAAGGGAGAGTATCTTACCTGAGATGTAGGCTAGCTATCTCTAGAGAGAGATGAGTACATCAGCACTAGTACAGAAATCTCTATAATTGAGGTTATAAGAGTGAGACCTTTGCAGGCATTTCATCGATCTAATTAAAATGAACATTGTTTATCTAAGCCCCAAACTGTTTATTTGGTTGACTAAATCTTTATTTTGTACCATTTTTTTCAGATAAAGGAGAAAATGAATTAGCTAGTTGTATTACATTCAGCTATCGAGAATCAAAGCTGGATGTTATATATGTTCAGATGTTCAAAAGGAAACAATTATCATTTGTCATTTCCCAGTCTCTACTAAAAATGATGCCAATTTAGAATGGGGGAATATGATTACACATAAACATTTGGCATATCTCTTTCTAATAACTAACCAAAGATTGCTTTCACATCATTGGTGCTTGATGAGTATCTACTGATATTTCATATTTTTACACTCAAATAATAATACGGGAGCACAACCATTCTTTCTGTTTTCCTTTTGAAAAAAAAACACACAAAAACAGTTTCCTAAGTAAATATTAGAATTTCTGATGATAGTTTTTGATGATGAGAAACTAACAGCTATTAAACTGGGTGCTATGTGATATTAATAAACTTCTCTATATGAGCACATATCTGGGTTCACGCTTGGTCTCATGTCCTGTGCTATGATACCATTCTTCAGGAAAAAATAATGTATCAAAATCTTTGTCTTTAAGAGGCTGCATGAGAAGGTCATGCCTTAATCACTTTTGATTTAATAAGAAAGTAATACAATTATATTTTGAAGTTTGTTTTAGATATCTCATTGAGATCATTGACTGAAAAATATATTAATGTTATAACAAATTTCAGATGATCCACTTTAAAAATGAAGGTAATAAAGAATACTTAAGAAACATTTTCATTAAAAAATATTTGAATTTTATTAAAATGTATTTTTGTAGAAAATTTATTTATTTATTTATTTTTTAGATTTTTTCCCCCTTTATTGAATAAGATATTACAAATGTGTCCTTATCCCCCCCCATGTCCCCCCCATCCCCCCACCCCCCCCCCCCCCCTC
>NW_005353663.1:1699547-1701907 GCF_000412655.1 Myotis brandtii
TTTGAGTCTGGGTCCCTAGAGACTCGCCCAGAACTGGAGCTCAGAGTCTGAGACTCCCTCCCGATTAAAAACGACAACCACGCCCTCAGCCACCAGCCCGCTCCGCGCGTACCTCCGCACCTTTGTATTTTCCGCACTGCGCCTCCTCTGAGTCTCGGCACGCTGTTCTCCTTCCTTCTAGTTGAAGAATTTCCCCTCAGCCAGCCTTCCTGTGGTTCTGGGTGACGTCCGTTCCGTATTTTAGTTGTATTTTTGAAGTGGTTGTGCGAGGCAGCAAACTCCGGTGTTTACCTATGCCGCCATCTTGGTTTCCTCCTCTGCAGAAGTCTTTGAAACATTATTTAAATATGCTTGTATTGACTGTAGTGTTCACAGAAAACAGATATTTTAGTCAGTAATTAAAATTAGTATTCAGTTTGATTTTATTTAGTAGTTGCCCATTAAAAGAATGTATCAGATATTATTCAAATAAATTTGTATGATATTTAATGATTAAATAAATATATATTCAATAAATCAATGCAATAATTTAATAGAAAAGAAAAAAACCATTTCCCCTTTATTTTCTTTAAAAAATACATGTTTATTGATTTCAGAGAAGAAGGAAGAGGGAGAGAGAGATAAAAACATCAATGAGAGAGAATCATCAATTGGCTGTCTCAGGCATGCCCCACATTGGGTATCGATCAGGGCATGTGCCCTGACCAGGAATCAGACCGTGACCTCCTATTTCATAGGTCAATGCTCAACCACTGAGACACACCAGCCGGGCTTCCCCTTAATTTTCACCTTCCCATAACTTATTAAATACTCAGCATCTTTTCAAAATACACAAAAGGACTCTCTCAGAATATCATAAAAATTTAATCAGATCCCCTGCAGGAACATTTAGAGATAATTGCTATATGCCGTAATCACTTCCTTTAGTCCTGGTCCTTTAGGTGTGTATGAGGTAACATTGTTAATGTTTTTTGTCTTTTGGGATGTATGTGTAATTATTCTGTGCCTCACTGGTCTGACTATATGCTCAACACTTTAATGAGAATTGCCCTTGCCTTGTCTACACAATGCACTAAAAGAGAGCCAAATCCCCTTTCTGAACTTCAGGGACCCATTCCTTGCCATGTATTATTCATTTTAGGTAAGTTCATGTCATTGGGAGATGGAGTTCTACTTTGCATGATAAAAGATTTTAACTGAGGTGCAGTTAATTATTATTGCCTATGCCCTGGTGTGCTTTCCCATATGGTCTTTTTTCTTTTAGCATATGAGTGACAAGAAGTCATCAGGGCAAAGTCATAAGCAGAACTTTATATTAAAACTTTAATGTTTCAGTGCCTGGGGCACTAGCTATTTTCAGTTTTCTAGTTACAGAACCTGAGCGAATAATTTAGCATCTAGTGCTTCTCAACATGCACTTATTTTAGTTTGTCTGTCTCTTAAATCAAATCAGAATTATCTCTCAAGTGCTTCAATTGCATGTGTCACTGACCTTGAAATGAAAGTTTTATTAGCAGGAATGCCTGTGTTCTCACAGGAAACATACCAAAACTTTTAAACCGCAACTGTGGGTCTGATTTTGGAGTGATGGAAACCCAAAATGTGCATGATGGAAAGAAAATTACATTTCTTTTAGTTGTCTTGGGTTATACAAAAGAAGACAAAATGCTTTCTTCACATTTTCTAATTATGAAGGTATGCTTTAAAATGATCCTTGATTGATAAATACTTGTTCTGATTACAAGCCTTGTAAATCAATACATGTAATGATTATTGGAAATGAAGAATAAAAAATGTGAGCAGTTCAGCTCTAGAATGTGTACATCAGGAAGGCTGAGGCCAGCAACTTTGCTGGGTGGGTTGCCTGTGACTTTGCAAGCCGCACTTGCGTAGTAGCCCACAGTTTTGTTTTGTTTGGGTTTTTTTGTGTGTTTTAAAGAATAATCTTTATTTAAAGCTTTTTTTCCTTATATGAATTTAATATAAACATTGAATTTTAGAGGTAGAAGGAATTTTGAGTAATTGCAGTCAGAGAAAATCAAGTCACTTGCTAAGGATCACTTAACAAGTTAGTGGTAGCCCACAATTTTTACGTCATTGGTCTGCGGTCTGAGTGCTTTTGGAAATTTGATATAAAGCTTCTCTGTGCTAGGCCTCAGTATGGCCATTTCATATGAAAATATTAGAAAAAGAAAGGACTTCAAAATTATTTTAGAGTAACTCTTTTTATAGTTGAGAAGACAGTGCTAGAAATTAGAGTGATTCAGTTAAGGTTACAGTTTAATTCTTACTTTATTTTATTTTATCTTTTAAATTTTATTTTATTGTTTAAAGTATTACAGATAGTAGTACATATGTCT
>NW_005353663.1:1701959-1732350 GCF_000412655.1 Myotis brandtii
TTGCTTTTCTTCCTTCAATCTCTCTTAATATTAAAATAAATTGTAAACAAGCATGAATCATTTGCTATTCATAAATAGGTATAAAAAACATAATTCTAGCACAATTTTTAATTTTTCCTTGTTAAACTATTAGAAATGCTTCCTGTGTACTAGTAAGAATATGATTATCAAAAAAGCTGGTAGCGATATACTAAAGCAGAAATTTGATATAATTTAAACACAAATGTTAGATGCATTATGGTTTCATAATTTACATATTATGTATTAGTGAAATTGATTTGCTATACAAAAGGGAATATATACTTGGAAAAAGATTTTCACCAGTATTACACTTGTCTTATATTTTTATGATACTTAATGTTACTATTCTTTTTTTTTAAATAAAAGGATACTTAACTATAATCTTATTTGCCTTATACTACAGTTATAATTTTATTTAAAAATGATTTTCGCATATTGCCATTTTAGAAGGTGATGTTTGGCAGAAGGTAGAAAAAAAAGAAGTTTAGTATATTACTAATGAAATAAAATTGGCCAAGACTTCAAGACCAAGCCCAATTTAGTAGTAATTAAATAGCAATTATAATTTTAGAGCTATTAAGACAGCAGTGTGAATGGATTTGATTTCAATTCAGTCCCATGGAGGGACAGATGCACACTGTGCTGACAGATGCAGTCACTCCGCTGTATTATGCTCTTGAGTGGGAATCAGGAGAGCTGAGTCCATGTTCAGTTTTACACGTAATTTTGCAGAGCTCCTACTTTGTATCGCAAATTTTTAATCTATGGCTATTGCAATTCTTGCCTTTTCCTTGTAGAGAGATTTTGATAGTCAATGAATTCTATAAGAGAGTGCTCAATACAATGCTTTGTATGTTTTTTAAATTTAAGTATAGTTGGCATACAATATTATATTAGCTATATTAGTTTCAGGTCTACAATATAGTGATTCACATTTTTATACCTTACAATGTGATCACCCCACTAATTCTAGTAATCATCTGTCACTATGCAAACTTACCACCATCTTATTCAGTATATTCCCCTTTACCTTTTTCATTCATTCCTCCCATCCCTCTATGACCCCTTTGGTCTCTGTTTCTGAGACTTTCTGTTTGTTTGTTCATTTGTTTTGTTTTGTGTTTAGATTCTACATATAAGTGAAACCATTATTTGTCTTTCTCTGACTTATTTTATTTAGCAAAATACCCTCTATGTCCATCCATGTTGTCACAGTCATAAATGGCAAGATTTCATTCTTTTTTATTGCTTCATAATATTCCTATATATACATATTATGAATAAATGTATATATGAATATACACACATATATGTACATATATACACATCATCTTTATCCATTCATTTATTGATGAACACCTAGGTTGCTTCCATTTTCAATATTGTAAATAATGCCGCAATGATTTTTGTACTGCAAATTGATTGGTACAGTCACTATGGAAAACAGTATGGAGATTCTTCAAAAACTAAAAACAGATCTACCATATAATGAACAATTCTATTTCTGGGTATTTAGCCAAAGAAAATGAAAGCACTAATTCAAAAAGATATATGCACCTCTATGTTCATTACTTTGCATTTGTTTATGTTGTTATTTATTTATTTTTCAATTACTTTTGGCATTCAATATCATTTTATTTTAGTTTCAGGTATACAGCATAGTGGTTAGATAATTATGTAATTGCAAAGTGATCCCTGATAATTCTAGTACCCTCCTGGCACCATACATAGCTACTACAATATTATTGACTATATTCCCTATGCTGTACTTGACATCCCCAGGACAGTTTTGTAACTAACAATTTGTACTTCTTAATCCCTTTACCTTTTTTACCCAGCCCTCCAACCTCGCTCTTATCTGGCAACACTCAGTTTATTTCTCAATCCATGAGTCTGTTTCTGTTTTATTTGTTCACTTATTATGTTCTTTTGATCCCACATATAAGTAAAATCATGTGGTATTTGTCTTTCTCTGTCTGACTTATATCACTTAGCAAAATACCCTCTAGGTCCATTGTGTTGTTGCAAATGGTCAGATTTTATTCTTTTTTATGGCTGAGTAACATTCCATTTTATATATATACCACCTCTCCTTTATCCAATTGTCTAAAGATGGGCACTTGGGTTGCTTCCATATCTTGGCTACTGTTAATAATGCTGCAATGAACATAGGGGTGCATATCTCCTTTTGAATTTGTTTTTTATGAAAAAAATATTTTTATTAATTTCAGTGAGGAAGGGAGAGGGAGAGAAATAGAAACATCAATGATGAGAGAGAATCATTGATTAGCTGCTTCCTGCATGCCCCCTACTGGGGATGGAGCCTGCAGCCCGAGTATGTGCCCTGACTAGGAATCGAACCGTGACCTCCTGGTTTATAGGTTGACGCTCAACCACTGAGCAGCACCACGTGGGCATTAATTTGTGTTTTTGATTACTGCAAATATTTAAGCAGAAGTGGAATTGCTGAGTAATAAGATAGTTCTACTTTTTATTTTTTGAGGAACTTTCATACTGTTTTCAATAGTGGCTGCACCAATTTGCATTCCCACCAACAGTGCAGGAGGGTTCCCTTTTCTCCACATCCTTACCATCACTTGTTTGTTGATTTATTGGTGATAACCAATTGGATCTTTCTAGAAGGATGTCCTAGAGGCACATGCCACCAACTCTTCAAAATGTTATCTTTCTCATCAAACACCCTTCTTTCACCCAGAAGCTCATTATTCATGCTAAGAAATTTAGAATTGCTTTTACCATCTTTCTTTTTTCACATGGCCCATGTTCAAGACATGGGTAAATCCCAAATATCAAATGTTTTTAGACTCAATCATCTACTCTTAATTTACATTGCCAAAACCATTATTTAGGTTCTTATTGTTAAGTGTATTAAATTAATGCCATATAACTGTTTGGGAAGTTGTGGAAAGAATGAGGGCTTTAGTGCCCAATAGATTGAGATGTTTGAAGACTCAGCTCTGCCTCTTACCAGCTGTGTTTGTTTGGGAGATTACTTAAACTTCTTGACCTTGGTTCAATGTATAATGGCAAATCATTATTTTTCAAGGTTGCTTTAAAGATACAGTTTTTAGCACAGTTCCTAATACATCATTGGCTTTAAATAACTTGCTGTGGTATCTTTATGTGTATAGTCAAAGCCTTTAAATAAATCTGGCTGTAACAGTTATCTCATCTTTAGCTCAAATAGCCTTTATAATGCTGCCCAAGTCTTCTAAAAAGTATGTCTAGTTGAGCCCCTCTTAAACTTAAAACCTTCAATTTTTGGAATTTTAACCTACATGGTTATATATTTACTTCCCACCACTTTTGGAAAACAAGTTACTTCCCATTAGAATACATCAGGAACCTCTATGTCCCTCGAGCTTTTTTGTTTTGTTTTTCCCTGATTGAACTGCCCTTTCTTCATTTTCCTTCGTAACAAAACTTTGGGCCTAACCATTATCCCTGCTTTGAAGCCTTCCCTGACTCCTTCCCTTGTCATATATAAAAGTAATTACTCTCTGCTTTGGAAAGCCTTGGTCTTTTCTTTGGTTCACACAGCTAACTATCATAGTTAACTTTTGTTGGATTTTATTATATTCTCTACACTCTTACAATTATTTTAAATGTATAAATTTATACTTTTGGGTAAGGCACCATTATTATCCACATTTTACAGATCAGAAATTCAGGTACAAGGTAGCTAAAGAACTTTGCCCAAGATCAGTGGGCGGTGGAATCAGGCTTTTACTTAGGCAGCCTGGCTCCTGTGTCTATGCGATTTCCACTTATTCTTATTGCCTCCTGATAGTATTTAACACTGATGTACTGTCATATGCCCCAGTCATCTCCTTCAACTAGGAAAGACCCAGCCCCATGTTGTACATAGATTGGTTTGGCAGTAACAAGTGCAATTACAGGCAATTAGGAAGTAAGTCCTCCAGGACTATGTAAGGGATAGCAGTTTGCAAATGATTTTTATTGTTAAAGTGCTTTTGAAGTGGCAACTATCCATAATGCTGCACAATCAACTTATATTACTTAAGGAGTGATTATTCATTTTTGTGACTTGCTTTTTTGTCATTTACTGACTTCACCTCTGGCCCATCATTTCTGCTTTTTGCTATTTTTCTGCTCATTACCATGTCCAATAGGAGAAGAAAGAGGAGTTGAATTCTAATCACTCCAGATTAAGGAAAAGTTAAATTGTTGGAAAACATAATGTTTAGGGTTATACTGTGAAATTTTACGCACACATTTATTTTTAATTATCATCAAAAACTCATTTACATTTTAAGACCCATATTTTGTATACTTATTATGTGCTAAGCTCTGTGAGCTGCATTAATTGCTCCTTTAGGCAGTATAAGCTTTATCTTATATTTTCAACCTTTTAATACAGGTCCAATCTGAGAAATCCTCATGAAATAATTTTTGACAATGTGCATTAATTAATTTAGCAGTATACATAAATGCACCTGTGTAAAAAATTCTGGCTTTGGGAAACTTTGTTCATTTCTCCTGGGCTGAATATAAACCTTCTCCTATCTTATTTCAACATTATACTTCAACTGCAAGTCCCAGAATCGTCCCCAAGAGTATCCTTCTGGCCACAGGGAGGTGGTTCCCAAACATATCATATGCGTGTGCCTTATGACCTTTGTCACACCTGTGTACTCTCCCTCCCTCACTTCTATTGGGAGCTTTCCTCTGCCTTTGAAGCCCAAGCAGCAAGATCTCAAGGAAGGTGTCTGTGGGGAACTGCCTTGTTCCTGTCTTTTCCTCCTGCTATAAACTCCTACAACGCTTCTTACCTCTACTGCTGGCGGCACTTAGTCTCAATGTTTATCTCCACTTCTGTCCTGTCTCACTTACTGGTTTCATATAATAACGATAATAAAAACTGCCACTTAGCGAGCATTTTCTGAAGACCTGGCACTGTACTAAGGTTTAACAAACTTTATCTCATTGGCTGTTCACAGCAAACCTAGGGGGTGGGCATTACTTAGGAAGTAACAGAGGCTCAGAGAGGATAAGGTACTTGCCCTGAATCATACAGCGTGTGATTGGTAGCCACTGCTTTTTATCATGTTTCTCTTTGAGACCAGAGATCATGTCTTTCTCTGAGGAGTATTGTGAAGCGTTAGTGAGATAAAACTTGTAGTATCTAAATGCACAGAAGGGACCTGAATCATCTGTGGATAATGATACTGTATCTTAAGGTACAAATAAAAAGTGTACAAATAAATAAGAATAAAAACACCAAGTCGATACTTCTTTATTTGTATAAATTAAAATATCTTTCTAATCATAGAGCACCCTAAATAGCAGGTTACTGGGAGAAATGATATGAGAATACCATAATTTTATAACTTATTGATAACCATATCATTGGAAGCATTAACAGTACATTTTATACCATTAGGTGGTCACTTAAATCATCACCATATTACAGAAAGAATAGTTGTTGAAAATTTTAAATTCTCAAATTAATTTTATTGTTTATATCACCCAATTTCTTATATCATCAATTAACCATTTTGTAATGCACTATTATTGCTGTTGCCTTCCAGGTTTTGAGATTATTCAACTTAAAAGATGTTATTTTCCAGTTTTTACTAACATCTTTAACAATCTACAATGTCCAAACTAATGGGGAGTAACTTGTAAAATGTTGGCTATTACTAGAACTGACCCTGAATTAGAATATATATTTCAGTATATATATTCTTTATCTAATTGTTATGCCCCATGGTTTTTCAACTGATTACTCACTTTGTAAAGTATAGACAAGCAACTGTAGTAGTAAAACCAGGTTATCATGTGTAGGCTTTAGTGCTGATTTTAAAGTGATAGCCATTTGTAAGGTGTCTACTAAAATAATATTTCTCTCTTGTAACATAATGATCTATGACACCTTTCTTTTCTTTGACAGATAACCTAGAATATTTTCAGCTCATCTAATATATGTCTAATAAAAATCTATTCATGTCTCCGTGGGTGGGCACAGCCAAGGCATGAAGTAGTGCTGAGTGTCAGCAGTGCTGCTTCCGTTAATAAAGATCCTGGAGGAAAAAAAATCGACTCAAGCAGCAGGGACTGGGGCTCTCTTTCTAGCCTCTTTTGAAATCTACCAAGACATTTTTATTGCTACATTTTAATGTTGCTAAGAAGTTAAATAGGTATCTTACCATGGATTACAGCAATCTTTTCACTGTGGGGGAGTTTTATATGGTTATTATTGAGTTTAAAGTCTCTCAACTCGGTGTTTTTGGTCCAGTAGATGTATTTTTCCTGTGTTTGCTAAAAAAGTGTATCTTTCATTATTTAATCAACTATACAAATACAAATAGTTGATTAAATTCTCTATTGCTATTGTTTTGAGAAATTGTTTTAAAATAGTAATAATCTTAAACTACATTTTATTTAAAGGGATTAAGTTTGATGTTTTTCCAGTTTGGTTTTAGGTTGTTCAATGAGCTGAGGGGCATGTCATCCAGTTATATGATGCTTGTGCCTTTTCAGGCCATCCTCTGCCGCTCTTCTAGAAGACTCCTCCAGATTCAGGAAAGATTTGGGCAGTGGAGACAAGATTGTCCTCTTCACTCCATCCACTGCCTTCAGCTGGCTTTGCTCTGTAAAGTCAATTTAAAAAAAAAAATAGTAATAATCTTAAACTACATTTTATTTAAAGGGATTAAGTTTGATGTTTTTCCAGTTTGGTTTTAGGTTGTTCAATGAGCTGAGGGGCATGTCATCCAGTTATATGATGCTTGTGCCTTTTCAGGCCATCCTCTGCCGCTCTTCTAGAAGACTCCTCCAGATTCAGGAAAGATTTGGGCAGTGGAGACAAGATTGTCCTCTTCACTCCATCCACTGCCTTCAGCTGGCTTTGCTCTGTATGACCTTTTCAAAATGCTAGCGTCATGGCCTTTCGACATTCTCCAATTCAAAAATCTTAGATATCTGTTCAAGTTCAGCAATTCTCACTCAACATTTAACTGCTCAGTTTTATAGATTTCATGTCTTTATTTCAAATTTTTATTCTTTTTATTCCTGTCATGGAGTCTATCTTTTTCCTCCATTTAACCATCAGTCACTTCACTGCATTACTATTCTCCCAGCTGTCTGGCCATTTCTAGATTTCACTTGTCTCTCTCTTCAACCTAGACTCTTCTAGTCACTCTATCATGTTCTCTCATCCTCAAACTTTTGGTATTCCTTCTTCATTATTACTCAACCCTAGAGCATCCACATGTCTGATTTACTTATACTTGCTTTCTAGTCTTATTTTGTGACACAAACTCACATAACTTGATAAATGATCTCTAGTACAAATACCATGATTTCCAAATAGAAAAAAGTGCAGGAAATCAAACAGCATTAAAATAATTTTTTTTCTGGGAAGGGTGAGTATTTCAGCTTGTTGGGCTTAGTGAGGAATGAAGGAGAATGTAGCTGGAAAGGTGAATTAGATCGAGGTCATATAAGGGTCCAAAGTATCGTGCTAAGGAGTTTAAACTCATCCTACAGGTAGTACAGATGCGTTGAGAAAAATTGAAGTAGATACATGTTCTTTTTTTTAAATAAATATATTTTTATTGATCTCAGAGAGGAAGGAAGAGGGAGAGAGAGAGATAGAAACATCCATGATGAGAGAGAATCATGGATTGGCTGCCTCCTGCTAGTCCCCCACTGGGGATCGAGCCCACAACCCAGGCATGTGCCCTTGACTGGAATTGAATCTGGGACTTTCAGTTTGCAGGCCAACGCTCTATCTACTGAGCCAAACTGGCCAGGGCATAGATACATATTCTTAAAGCTACATTTTTAGAAATAAAATGTTGGCAACAGTGGGGAAGATTACTGGCATATGAGAATAATTGGAGGCCATCAGACTAAGTTGGAAGCTATTGAGATTGTGAGTCATGAGACCCAATGGCCTAAGCTGGGCGGCTGGAGTAGGAATGAAGAACTGATTGTCCTTCACTGTGTTCTTCAGTGAACTAGTATCTCCCATAGCATTCATTATGGTCTCTGGTGCTGTAGGACACTTTCAGCAAAATCTCTGCATCTTTAACAGGATGGCATGTCAATTCATCTTTCTCATAGGAAACAAATAAGTTTACCAAGCCAACTATATTTCCTAGACAAAGTTTATTGTGTGTCTTTACACAGATGGAATTATTATACATACTGCAACAACGGATGTAATATGTCATGTTTGCAAAATTTATTTGAGAACTATTCCTTTGTGTAGAAGTTATACCAGCATGTTGTTTAATTTCTATCAAAGAACAGAGATGGTTTTTCCCTTCTGTGCTCTAAATGCCCCAAATTATTTAAGAATGTTATAATTGAATTGTCACCAAGATCATACAGTCTCTGCCAGGAAGGTAATAACAATGTTTGGAAATGCTTTCTACTATTAAAGCAGCCACTGAGCTTGGCCACACAGCCTGGCTAAGAGTTGCAGATCTCTCTGAGTTGCCCTTATAAACCCCAGTGAATTAGGCAAGTTGAAGGTCACAGATAACTCCGCTTGAGCACTTAGAACTATGGAAGAAGGATGGAAGCAGCAAGAATCAAGTCTAAATAGCCCTTGACATTGCCTTGGATAAGAAATAAAGGTATAGTGCCTTCTTTGTCTCTTTTTTATTTTTTGGTACCTTACATTTTCAACTTATTATAAAAAAAGATTTTAAGGTCTAGGCTGCAAAGAAGTTTTGTCAAATACTGTAGCATTTCTTATAGTGAAGTGTTTTTTCCCTAATTTAAGATGATTTGTGGTCTGTGCTGGTAGAAGCTAGAACCTTTCAAATGGCAGCTTCTCTTGAAGAGATTAGCAATAAATCAAAATTATATTCTGACTACTCTGACTCAAGTCCCTTGCTACATAACCTGAGTTTCATATTTTTTCTGTCATTTTGAAGGCTTTAAGAGGGTGCATAAGTCAGGATTTCTTTTGTTCGGTTAGCCACTGTGGAGCAGAAATTCAATTATTAACTTTAACAAAGTCTATGAAGCAGACATTTACTAATTTAGCCTGCTTTAATTAGAATGAAATTGATGTTTTACATAAAACTTTGTTCACTAATTTAGCCTGCTTTCATTAGAATGAAATTGATGTTTTACATAAAATTTTTACCACTAACCAGTATAGTAGTTCTCTTTTTCTGCTTTGTATTAAGGTTGGTGCATACTTGGTTTATTCTTCTCAGCCTCCTGCTATATTAACTTTTGGAAGGCAAGGAATGAATTTCTCATTTTTGTATCAGTGCAGCCTCTAAAGACTATTGCCATATTTGTCTCATTTAATAGGCTCAGATATATTTGTGTGCAATCTAGCAACTCTTAGCCCAGGTAATATCATAAGTCACTTGAACTTATGTCAACATGGTCATGTAAATATCAACAGGGCATCTTTTCAATTTTGTTTTATTCAAAACACTTCATTAAGTACTTATATTTCAAAGAATTTTAGGTACTTTAAATACAAAGAGAGAGAAAATGAAGTCCTGGTTGTCTAATAGTTAATTAGAAAATGGAAATACATTCAATTTTTCTAAAAATGTAATCTTCGATTATTCACTTTAGTAGCTCCATATTGTGATAACACTAGGCATTTACTCTATAGTGGACTTCAGCATGATAGAAATACAATATTTAATTTTTGCCTTGTGAGTTGTATGAAAATAAAGTGGTTAAACTGAGCAGGGAAGAGAAATGAATTCTGATAATTTTCAATATTCCAGATCTTTCACTTATCTCTCTCTCTCACACACACACAAAACTGTACAAAAATTTCTCTCTCTCCCTACATACACACACACACACACAAACACACACACACAGAGGGTGGGTCAAAAGTGGGTTTACAGCTGTGAGAACATGAAACACAGAGTTTATTCTTGTATTATCATTTATTAATTATTGTATTAGTTTCCATGCAAACAACTATAAATCTGTAAATATACTTTTGCCCCACTATATACATATATAGGTATATATGTATATCTATACCTATCTATACATATATATATCTATATCTATCTATATCTATATCTATATATCTATAAGCTTTTGGACAAAGCATATCAATTCTAGCATTCTCTTTGGGATAGAAAGGAATATGAGAAGAATGTCTGTTCTTACTTCCAACAATCCAACTGTAGGCTGTATAAGATCCATGGTATTAAAGAAGTAAAGGTAAGATGTACTGGGGGTGGAGGAGAGAAAATATCTGTTGAAAATTTTCTAGATTTCCATTTCTAAAAGAGTGGGAATCAACTTGGTTCAGTGGTTAAATTGACCCCAAAGAACAGATACTATAGTCACTCATTTTTGGTTATGATGCTTCATGTTTTTCATTTCAGCAATTCTCCATGGGTCTCTTGTATATCTACATATCTTAGGATCAAAGGCACTGTCTCTCTTATCTAAGACTATCTGCTTAAGGATGTTTGCATACAAACAGCCTTGGGAGAGAAGGACAATGTCTAGCTCCAGATGGAAGGGCAGGTTGGTTTACTGTTTACTATAATAAAGATAACATCTACCTGGGTCAAAGTTCAAGCAGGCTTACTGCCTCTTACAAAAGATTTAGTTTCCTAAAGTCAGGAGTCCCTTTCCTGTAATATGCCCCACTCTATATAGAGGTGTCACCTCATCCTCTTTCCAGTGACCCATGGGAATTGAGATTCAGAGAACAAAAATGATGGTAGTTTAACTACTGCTAGTGCTGTGAGTAAAGAATTGGATTTTGTTTCTGACTCAGGAGTATACCTTGAAACTGTGCCCATGAAACTGTGGCAGGCTAACTTGTAGGCTTCCAAGTAGGAAACAAATGGAACCCTGCCAAGTTTTTGACAGATACAAAAGGTTAGAACTGATTCCCTATTATAGAACCAAGTGACATGAATATGTGGACCCTCCAAAATTATTCAGCAGTGACAGGATACCAAATTGTTTCTAACTATCTTTTCTTCAAAAGTCATACAGCTTTATTACTATTATTATTATGGATATAATAAAACAAGAACAATGCTTTGAATGCTGCAGATAGAAATGTTCCTCCAAGGAATATTATAATAGGATAATTGCAGGTTGATTTTTTGTTTGTTTGTTGTTTTGGTTAACTTCCAATCTCCTAACCTTCCACACAGAACTCTTATTTTATCATTTTTACCTCTTCACAAGGCTCCAGAGGACCACATACAATCTCCAATTCCGTTGGAGATTTCAGCCTAGGAGCATATAGCTAGTTAGGGCTATAAATACAGAGAGTATTTGCAGGCCCAGCCTCCTTCACAACTCTGTGGGAAATCAAGCAAATGGCAAGTGTTCTAAATGTATTGCTTATAATTTTAGTTCTTTGTTTGGTTATCTTTATACTGGAGCTGATTTTCATCACCTATTACACTAGAGTCTATATTGAAGTCAAACTTTGCTGAGTATTTTATTGAACTTTTTGTGAGATTAAAATCAAAACACTGAATGCCTTTCATGGTATGTGTGTGTGTGTGTGTGTGTGTGTGTGTGTGTGTGTGTGTGTGTGTGGTGATCCCACATAAGAAGCTTGGAATGATTTCCCTTTATCTATAATCAACATCTCCCTTCACAAAGAGAGTTCTTAACAGACAAAAACATGGAAATACAATTATTTACCTCTCTTCTTTCTCTGTAATGGAATGTTCGCTAACACATTGTAAATTAAGCCTGTGAATAAGTTAGCAATTTTTTGTGTAATTTGGTTCTGTGCAAATACCAATTTCCTTTTAGATCATTAACTTCTTGAGGTCAGAGTATTTATTGTTCAAAAGTCACACCTAGTGTGAATTTTATATAAGGAAATTGATGGCTTCAAATGTGTGTGTGTGTGTGTGTGTGTGTGTGTGTGTGTGGTGATCCCACATAAGAAGCTTGGAATGATTTCCCTTTATCTATAATCAACATCTCCCTTCACAAAGAGAGTTCTTAACAGACAAAAACATGGAAATACAATTATTTACCTCTCTTCTTTCTCTGTAATGGAATGTTCGCTAACACATTGTAAATTAAGCCTGTGAATAAGTTAGCAATTTTTTGTGTAATTTGGTTCTGTGCAAATACCAATTTCCTTTTAGATCATTAACTTCTTGAGGTCAGAGTATTTATTGTTCAAAAGTCACACCTAGTGTGAATTTTATATAAGGAAATTGATGGCTTCAAATTGGTAGCTCTTACTGAATTCTTGTAGTTTTAATTTTTATAATAAATCTAATGGGGTTCAGGAATTTTTCAGAAAGACAGAATGACCTCTAATTTTTAAAAATTTCAAATGAAAATCTAAAATTACTTGATATAAACATATTTTGGATCATCCAGAGGACCACATACAATCAAGTGCTAAATAGAATTTGACATTTGGCATTTGGTATTTGCCTGGGCTGGATTTTTCAACATCCACACTACTGACATTTTGGACCAGATGATTCTTTGTTGTGGGAATATGTCCTGTACTCTGTAGGGTATTCAGCAGCATCCCTAGATTTTCATATTAGATTATATACTGGTGCCCTCTCTTCCTAGTTGTAGTAACCAAAAATATCTCCCGATGTTACTAAATGGGCCGTGGAGGGCAAAATTGCCCCAATGGAGAACCACTGTGCATTGGTGTCTATCAATGTGTTTAATTGAAGAGATAGTTTTAAATGGGGATAATATAAAAAGAATAGAGGTGGAACTTAATACATAAATGATGCATTTTATACCAGGTAAAGGGCAAATGACATAACAGTGAAAGCACAATTGAAGGCTTCACAATAGTTTTAATAGAGAAATGTGTTAGAACTCTAATCATCAGATCTCACAGGATAGTATAAGCATTTTGAACTAAGATGCCGACCCTGTGCTGAAGCAGTTTAGTGTCATATTGATATTTAATTACAGCACAAAATACCATCTATCACACTAAATTAATGTGGTTAATTTGAATTTTACTTATTTTTAAATTTTATTTATGTATATTGGTAAATTTGTTTTGGTTTCAAGATTAAATCACTAAGCATAAGCTTTAAACATAAGGAGTGTATACTTAGTTTTGTGTTTATACATATTTAACAAACATAATAATAAAAATAACTTGTCAACACCAGAAAGCCTCAAATATTGATTTTTGTTTTCCATTGAAAGAGATCAGTACATTTGTGTAGTTTAAGAGACAATGAATTTGGGGTGTGGAAGGCTGAATGGAGGGAGGGGCAGCAAGCCAATGAGGAGAAATTTGGGGAAAACTCCAAACTTAGATGCTGGACTTCTGCCACATCATTTAAATTTGTGTCAAATACAGAAGAAATAAAAATCAATGTTCCCTTTTAAAACTGGCTCACAAAACAGAAACTGCTAACTGGGTTATTCTATTTTTTTCCTTTTGACAAAATAAAGTTTGTACACACACCTTTTCCTTACCTACACTGCTGTGTGGAAAGCATGATTATTCAAGTAGATCATTTCAATTCTGATTAGAACTGATGACCTAAGAATCAGGGATGGAATGAGATATGTTTTCAGGTAATTTTGACAATTTATTGTGTTGCACTGTACAAAACAAGTGTGAAACGGCCTCGCAGGCTGCAGAACAAGCTCCCATTGCTTGATATGCTACCATTTCATCATCTGCTGGAAAACCCTCCCCTCCCACCATGATCCTTTGCTTGCTTTTTTCTCTTATTCTCTTCCATTGGAAGGTGTTTTGGAATGGTGCTGAGTAAAGTAAAAGAGTGCAATTGATCATTACTGGTCATGGTTTCAATGGTTGAAGTGGAAAAGCCCAACCCTTCCTCCTGAACCCATTTCTCTCCATTCCCAGAATGGGGAGACTCCTAAGTGACTGGTTTCTGTATACTCTGCTCTGAGCTGCAGGGCAGAGGATGTGGAAAAGTCATTAGGGGTTGGATAGCACTTCCTAGCTTTCTGAAAGAAAGGGACTTCCTTCTAACCTGTGTACCGTGGAGATGACTGGCTCCTCTCCCTCACTCCTCGTCCAAAAAGGCCTGAGTGTCTGCATTTCCATAGGGACAGCAAGGCCAGCGTTCCTCAGGTTAATCTAAACTCTAATAAAGCAGCACTGCTTTTGAAGACTATAGAGATAAAACCCTGGAAAAGAGAGAGAAGGGAACTTTCTGAAGGTAGAATTTTGGAAAGCATTTGGGGTGCATTGGAAATTTTATTTCCTCTCTCCATTTAAGGGGAAGTAGAATGATCAATTGTTTCATGTGCCTTTATGGAATTTGGGGCCATCTGAAAATTTGTAGTGTATTGTATTTCTAAAGAGACAGTAAAAATGCAAGCAATAAATTAGATTAAAATTTCACTACATTAGGATGACACTCTGCTAATTAGAATCAATCCTTTCTTCAAAAAAGTTAGATTTCTCAGTTATATTTTAGATCTAACTTTTGGAAAGGAATATTGTTTGGTACTTAATGTGACATTATCACAAAGTCTTAATGAAATGAAGATGGTTTATGCAGGAAGTTTCATCTGTCATGTATAAGCTCTAATGTATAGCATTTATGCTTTGAGGTTCTGATGTTTGAAAAAGGAAATCCTTCAAATTGCTGTGATTTTGGAATCAAGTTTGTCACTCTTAGCAGCATTATTTGATGGGAAACTTTGAGTTGCTGTTTTGTAATGTCAAACTCTAGTCTGATAAGTGAAAATGTTAGCCTAGTTTCTTGTAAACTGCCAACGCACTTGATGGTGCAACTTGTACTGAGCCTGTTAAAGTTATAGATAGGAAGAATCCCCAAAGAAATAGGAATAGGAGACTTTAACCTTCTGAAAGTGAATAATCTCATTGAAACAATTGTTTGGACATGTTTCTGATTATCTTTGTAAAATGAAGCAGGGTCTGATTTTTTCTGAAAGGCCACTCTTCCAGGACAGGCACAAATGTGCTTTACACATCGATATGTTTTTCAGGATTCTACGTGACTTAAACCAAGTTTATCTGAAATTTTATGAAACAAATTCTCTCTCGACTATTTTATTTGTTGTCTCTTGAACTTGTATATATGTTTTAAAGGAATAGACTGTCATGGTTATTTTAAAATTGCATTTTTAAATTCACTTACATTATGAGTGAATCTGGTTCTATTTAGCTGAGATAAAAAAAAAGTTAAATGATGCATAAATCACTCCTTTTAAAACTTTTTAAATTTTGTGTCTTAAATAGAAGTTACTTCTAAATGGAATACTTTCAGGTATGCACATTACCAGCTAGCTATTATTCTTTATTATTGAGGAAGAATTCTTTCCTAAAAAGATAATGCTGATGACCGTGTGCATTGCAAGCTGGAATTTCAGGTATCAGAGGAGAAAAATTCTTTTCAAGCCTTTGATCTGGAATAAAGAGCCATCTAAATGAAGCAGAGAATGATACTTCATCAACCACAGAGAATCTAGACTCCCCTCTCCCATAGTCGGTTTTTATAGGAAAGGGGCCTATGCGATCCATCTCCAGCATGGTTGGCTTTTGATGGAAGCGGTTGCTGAATTTCTCCAGGGCAAACAGAATGTAGGTAGGAGGGAAGAGGATGTCAGAGCAAGGAACTGTGGATGTGGGCCAGCGCCTGGCTCAGCTAGACAGGGGGAGGTGGAGGCAAGGAGAAAAGACCTCAGCCCATTTTTTTAAAATGGCCCAATGGAAGACAGCAAGACGTAGGTGACATATGAGGAAACAGGTGACCCCATAGTACTCAGTCAATGAAGAACTGGAGGAGGGACTGAATAAATAGGCTGGGTTCGCTGCCCCAGCTGTGCCTGTACAACCCGGCGGACACCCGCTCTTGAGAACGTATTAAGAGTCTTGTTGTCGTTATACTTCTGTCTCTGAGTCTGTTATTTGAATTCAAACAGGTGAGCATTTCTCACAGTTTTGGTGCACTTAAACACATTTTCTTTTTCATTGCAACTGATATGCTTGTTATTCATATTTTCCAAATACCAACTAGAATGCCATGTTGTTTTATTCCATTTATACTATACCATAGAGGCATGCCTAAGGAATATGAAATATATTTCCATTGCTGAGTTTTGAGACATATACTTCCTCTCCCCTCACTTCTTTGCATTTTCTTTCCTTTCTCCTCCTTTTGGGGAGATTTTACATCCATCAGTAGTAGAATTGATTTTGTATGTAAAGGAGAGCACACAGTATCTCAGATGATAATGAAGTTTAATTTCCAGCTGAAGCATTTTTCATGAATACTTAAAACATTAAAGAGAGATCTAAATAATTTCAGCCAGAGAGAGCTACACTCTTCATGAACTTGGCATTCATTCATTCAACAACTATTCCCTGAATGCCTGCAATGTGCAGTGCACAGTGCACAGACCCATGGATTAATTAGAAATTGTTCATGCCTTCCTGTAGAAGGAATAGATACTTAACTATAATTAGAATTATGTAAAAATATCATAAACCCATTTGTAGAGCCAAGAATTCTTTTGAGAATTTAAATGGCATTTGAGCTAGATCTAAAAGCAATCTTACCAAGGAAGAATAAAGGGAAGGACAACTCAAGGACATAGAAGAGTGCATTCAAATGCAGGGATGTAGTTTCTTGGGGTAAATATCTTGGTAGATTATATATTTAAACATTTTTTTCAGTTCAAGACACAGCTCATCACTGACTTTCTCCACTTTTAACAAACCATCTTTATCCTGTTTTGGCCTGCTTCTCCCAGCCCCAGCTGGTCACCCCAGCCAGAAGATCTGCACACCAAGTGCACCTTTGCCCAGCCCTCAGGCCGTTCCTAACGTTAACTGTGTTGGTCTCAACAGAGTCTGGAATTAGTCGTCTTAGGCTGGATCCACAGTCAGCTATGGCAGGGTGAGCCCTGACCATTAGGATGTCCCTGAGCTACAGTCCACCTCCATCATCTTCTTTGGTCCTTTGTGCTGACCTTCAGCCCATGGGATCACTAATATTCTGCTAGTCTCTTCCTCTGGCCAGGGGTCTATTCCCACATCCTTATTCCCACTGTCCTATTTTGAAAGGATTGATTGTTCCATGACAACATAATTGCTCATATAAAAGTATAGGTCCTGCTATTTGTTCTCTTTCTAATGTGCATTTTCTTTCCCTGAAGCGAACTTCCTTTGATGTAAAGGCTTGACAGAACCATGAAGGATGTGGCCTCATCCCTTTGTTACTGCTCTTGGAACACTGACTTGGGCTCCTTGCATCCCTTCCCTCTACTTTGAGGCCAGTTCTGGACTCAAGCCAGCTCCTCAAGGAAACACTTACGACATTTTGTGAGAGCTAACAGAAACATATTTAAGCTAATGTAAGAGTGAGACAAAGATATATTTATTGGAAGACTATTTAAGTATCTCACACATAGACAGAAAAAGCAATAGGATCAGGTCTTAGAAAAGGCAATTCTGAGGCTAAAGGCAGCAGGAACTACCACCACTGGAATGAATCAGCTCCACCACTTTTCTTCTGTTGCAACCCAGAGCTCAATTTCTGAGAGGGTTAAATTCCTGAGAGTAGTTGTATATGTTTGATTAGTCTAGATTGATCTATGTTTTACCCTTCCCTTTGGCTAGGGCAAGGCAGGGCCCCTTAATTGACATCCTGCCAAGACCACAATCAGTGGGAACAGAATAATCCTCCAAACAAAATAGCACTGCTGCATACAAAAGAAGTTGGAATGAATATTGGGCAAGCAAAAGCAATCCTGTCAACTGTACTTAGCCTCTGCTCTAAGTTGTCATCCCCTCCTCACTGGCTGATGCTATTTGGGTCCCGTGCCCATTGAGACAAACCCCTCCCAATTTATGACAGTAGAGGAATCTCTAACGTTATTATTTTCTTATGAAACCTCTTCTTGGAGGATTATCATTTAAAGTTTGAATTAAACCAGAATTAGGTTGCTTGTCTAATGTAGTCAGAATCCAAAATCTTCTAGCCAAGGGACTACATTTGCCTTATTTCTATTTGACTTGAAAGAAATAGCAAGATATAATATATCTACCTATAGTTACAAAAATGCAACCATGATTTTAAAATCTTAATATCTTAAACACAGTATCAAGACTCCCTAAGCCTCTAAATTTAGATTGGATTAAAATTCATTATAACTAATTCTGGTAATGTTTACTGAAGCCTAAAAATGAAAACGTAGGTTTAACACAAATTATATCTGTGCCCATTATAGTTTAAAATATTTTGTAACCATGAATTATTTAATTAGTGACATTCAGTATTCTTTATTGTTACTTTAAAATTCAATAAATATTTTCAAATTTTTTTTCTTAATAACACTGTCACACTTAAAATATATGCAGTTCCTGTTTAAAAAGAGATTTTTAATACCTATCCTAAACCAGTTCTCAATCTGATCAGCTATGGATTTATTTATTCTTTGCTTTTACTTGAACAAAAGACGAGTGGTTAAAATACAAGTACAAGATGGTATTTAGGGACATTTTCAGTTAAAATAGTCAATGATTCTGTGACTCTTTAGTATATTGTTTGTATTTTCTCTTGTGATGGGCATCTTGCTACACACATGAGAGTGCTTAGTTCAATAAATTATACCCTACTCTGTCTCTTAATTTAGTTCAAATGTTATGCTAATTGTCAAAATAATTGATTTTAATAGTATGAGAAACAGACATTTTTGTAAAGACCTTTCTTCTTTGACCATTCTCCAATTACATACCTCCTCTATCCCACTTTCTAGATTCTAATGCAGTGGTTCCCAACCTTCTGGTCCTTTAAATACAGTTCCTCATGTTGTGACCCAACCATAAAACTATTTTCATTGCTACTTCATAACTGTAATGTTGCTACTGTTATGAATCGTAATGTAAATATCTGATATGCAGGATGGTCTTAGACGACCCCTGTGAAAGGGTCGTTCGACCGCCAAAGGGGTCGCGACCCACAGGTTGAGAACCGCTGTTCTAATGTGTGTTCCCTGTCATAGTGAAGAATGAGTATCAGATAGGTGAACAACTCATATAACTTATAACCAAGACTAGAGAAAAAGCAACTTAGAGTTGCTTTTCTTTTTTTTTCTCTACTGATGGTCCTGCAGTATTATCTCAGCTGTTGGATTGTGGAACACAAGTGAACTGGTAGAACTGTCGGAACTTCAATAAAAAAGTAAACAATAAGACATTTTCAATGTATTTATTTTGTTTTAGCTGCTGTTTATAGCCATAATCATCTGGTGCCCTTGATCAAACTTCAGCTTCCTGTGCAATACATTTTATAAATATTCCAAAAGAATAAGAAAAGATATTGAATTGATTTGGGTTAAAGGACAGTGCACATATTGGGAGGTGGGAGGTGAGAGAGGCCCCTGATGTTAAATGTAAAATGTTTTATGACTGGAGTTCTCAGAAACCAATGAAGCATTCTCAATCCAGCTAAGCTCCATTGCTTTCAATGAAGAATTCTTAATATAAACACACTGGATCAATCTGGATTCAATTGAAAGCAGTACTGTAATATGCAGCATATCTTTGCTGCCAATGAATCATCTCATGATAGAATGCACTATTGATTTCAATAAAAAGTTAAGTGCATAGTGTGAGTATATAAAAGCAGTTTTTAAAATATTAGCATAATCAAGGAGCAAAAAATACTAACATTTGAAATGATTGAAAGATATATATATGTAGGAAGTACCTCAAGAATATGTCTTACTGAAAAGCACATGACTCTTTTGCCATGACTTTTATTGACATGAAAGTGATAGAATAGATGGAAAATCCTTTTGAAATTCACAAATCCATATTAAGTGCCTAGAGCTTGACATTGTACTAACATGCTAGGCTAATGATTTTCAAGGGTAGGGATGATATACAACAGGATATATCATGGATTTTTTTTTAAATAACTGCTCCTAGAGGATTTTATCAGTAGCAGAGGCTATGTGACACAGAGAGAGGATCTTGAAGCAGTTACCACTTCACTATACCCACTTGTTATTTTGAGAACTTCAAAGTCCCGGGCCTGGATCAATTTACAAAGTATAGCAGGAGGTAACATTTTAAGAATTAGATTAAGGGGTAGATATTCAAGCAGCCGATCTGTAATTGATCTTGGATTTCCACGAATAACTCCATACACAACACCTTCTAATGACATAGTCAACCAATACAATTAAAAATTTCAAAATAAAAACCACATTTAACCACTTCATCTAAATAGTGTTATATAAGGTGCAGAGGGCAACTATAGGCTATGTTATTAACCCTGAACAATCAGTTGGCAATCACCTAAAATCAGCTGTCATGGAAACTGAAATTTTGAAAATGAATGTTAAATTAAAGAATGCAGTCTACTAGAAAAGAGTATTTTATCTAAAATTTAAGCCCTTTAATTGCTTATTCAGGATATTGCATAAGAAAACTAGAGCAAGCACAAAAACTATAGACAGTTTGAAATGTTATACTGATATAAAAGTCAGAAAAATAAACACAAATTTTGGGGAAAAATTGGATTATGTCCCTAAATGTTACCTTCGACTTTTTTTTAGTGTGAATAATGTGATCCAGTTATAATTGATGAGAAAAATATGAAATAAAGTCTAAACGAGTTCAAATATTAGGCATGTAATAAATCCCCCAGTCTGTATATGAAAAAAGAGGTTTATGCCTCTTATGAGCATAAAAAAACAACAACACGTTTTCTCCTCTGAGATAAATACTGAATTCATATTTCAAGATTTTGGATCTGACGGAATCTAGACTTTTAGCTTCCTTGGGCTCTCTTGATTTGCCCCTGACTTACAGACAAGGGATAAAAAGTACAAGATGGCCTGGTACAGTCATTTGTAATTGTGATACATAAGAAAGAATCCAGAGAAATGTTGAGGACTGAGCTGGACCCTAACAGGAGTTTAGGATTTTAATTAGAAAAGAAAAAAAAAGGGTAATGGGGGAGGGGCAGGTTGACATTTTCTGGGAGTATGTTTTGTCCCTTTGAAATGATTTTGTTTTAGTTAACTAAATTTTGAGTTCAATGAGTTTTATGTATGGTTGAAAACAGTAAATGATCACATTTCCAAATAGCCAATTGGCATTTTTTAAATATTTTATTTTTTACTTCTTTTTTTGTTAATTCCCACCCAGGGATATTTTTCCATTAATTTTTTAGGGAGAGTGGGAGAGAGAGGGAAAGACAGAGAGAAACATCGATGTGAGAGAAACACATCAATTGGTTGCCTCCTGCACGAGCCCCAACCAGGGCCAAGGCCAGGGAGGAGCCTGCAACCAAGGTACATGCCCTTGACTGAAATTGAACCCAGGACCCTTTGGTCCACAGGCTGACATTCTATCTATTGAGCCAAACCTCTAGGGCTCTTTTTAAAAGATTTATATAGTATAAAGAGAAAAACTAAGAGCTATCTTTTATATTTCTCTAGGTCCTTCACCAAGACACCTGTGACTAAACTATTTAAGCAATCTGCTGAACCTTGACTTATCACATTTACCACAGCAGCCTCAAATCCATTATGGGGAAAGTAAGTCACCTTTGTAAGTCAAAGAGTCTCATAAATTATTTTCATTATCGACTAATGGTCTGTGAAGATTTAAATCTTTTGGCGAGTTGAATGTATTGTTTCCTGTGTACTATGGTGCAGTTGTGAAATTACAATTTGTTTTAAAGCTTCAGTCATTTAGAGGACATCCATTCAAACTTCATAAAAATATCATTTAAGTCTTCTTCTGATGAGATATTTTGTGGGCATCGATGCAGAACAGCATTACTTCTTTTACAAATATTATGAATGATGAATATTTCACATTCTGGTCTATTTTCAAGTTTGGGAGGAGGACAAATTAAATTGCATCCATTTATAATAATTATGATAAACTACCATTTTTTTTTTTTTTGCTATACTACATTTGACATAGCCCAGTCACTGTGATAAATGCTTCACACACACTAATTTAGCATTCTTCAGAACTCAGAGGAAAATGAGAAAGCCAAGGTAGAGAAAGCTCAATAACGGACCCAAAATAACACAATTGGTAAGTGAAGATGTCAGAATTCAAACCCAGACCAGTTTGATCAAAACCTGTATTTTTAATTCCTCCTCCATTAAGTGGATGTAATGACTTTCCCAGAGTTATATGGCTGGTATGTTAGCTATTATGCTTTGTTGCAAGCAAGAGAACCCAGTTTAAAATAGCTTACTAAAAGAAAAATGTGTTGGAAGAATATAAAGATGATGCTTGGAATTTTAAAAATTTAAAAAAAAATCACAGTTGTTTCAGAGGTCAGGGATTAGTACGAGGATCTGGAATAAAATCAAATCTGTTTATCTTTTCATTTCCTATATCATGGTAGGAGCAGAAATTTTACCCATACTACTTTATATCTTTGCAAAAATTCTCCAGATAACCTGCTATTATTTCTTTTAACAGCTGTGATGACTGAGGTATAAAAAGTGAATTGATTTGTCCAAGATGGTTGGCTGATTGGCCCCAGGAGCTGGATTAGAGCCCAGCCCTCTAAACACTTGTACAGTGCTCTGATGATCTGCATGTGTTTTATAAAGCCCAATTGTATAATATGCTCACAAGTATTAAAGCCTCGTTTTAAAATTTCAGATATAGTAGTAGGCTAATGGAGATAATAATACTTTTTGAAGAGAAAACCTATATGATATTTGAATTCTAATATACCTCAAATATTCTAATGAATATTGATCATATGAAACCCAGAACAAGCCTAGCCAGTGTTGTTCAGTGGTTGAGCATTGACGCATGAACCAAGAGGTCACCAATTCAATTCCCCATCAGGGCACATGCCTGGGGTTACGGGTTCAATCCCCAGTAGGGGGCGTGCAGGAAGTAGTTGATCAATGATGTTTCTTTCTCATTGATGTTTCTATCTCTCTATCCCTCTCCCTTCCTCTCTCTCTAAAAACAAATAAAACTTAATTTAAAAAGTGTAAGAAAAAAAAAAGAAACCCAGAACAATACATGGGTAATGAATCCACATCTAAAAAGTATTCAGCACTACATTATAGTGGTAAATGACAGGTTACCTTTACTAATATGGATTTCATGAATTCTTTGTAAAAAAATTATTAAAACGTTTTTCTAGCAGATACCCATTTCAGAATATAACATTTGGCTTATAGATGATGCACAATGAGAAAAGGGCTCTTTTGATGAAAATTAATCAGTACTTTCTTTTACCTTACTTACCCTTAAGCATATCTACTTAAATAAAGGTGAAGATATTGATTAATTTCTATTATACTTAAAACATTTTTGCCTTTTGCTATGTGATTTCAAAAAGGTTTCAAATAGATGTCTTATCCACAAGATGGTGTCCTAACATTAGCAACAAATAGGTTGAGCTTACAAAAAAAAATTGAATTTACTTAGCAAAATGTTTTTAAGTTGATAACGCCAAGTGCCCATGCATAAAAACAATTACTCCTCGGCCTGTGATTTTGTGCAAAATGTACTTGGGAAAATGTATTGTTCAACTCAATTTGATTAACTCTCTTTGTCATAGATTTCCATTTATTTATGTTAATGCTACACTGGAACACTCAGTTCATTAACTTCTAATTTAGCTAAAACAGAGAGGAAAAATGTTTTCCTTGCAAATCACAACAAATTTTCAAATGACTGTGTGTGATGCACATTTTATTTTATGTCTTCTGAGATACACGTAAGAACTTAAGATTTATTATGTTTTTTAAATTAACATAATGGTTTGCTTATAAAGTCAGGGTTGGTAACATCTATTTAATCTTGCATTTGACTGCATTTAAAATTTGAAAATTGTAAGTTGTATGTTGTTTTTTGAATTGAATATCATTGTTTCCTGCTTTCAAAAACCAACACTGATTTCCAGGATCCTGAGTGATCTCTCCCTTTTTTTCCATATCAATTTCTGATTTCTGGACAAATGTTGAAACTTTCTTATACCAAATTTTGGGGGAAAAGAGACTAGATGTGTTCTATTGCTTTTAAGAGAGTCTAAATAAAAAAAATATTGTTTTAGAAGAGATCAAGTAGACTAATAACTTCTAACTCCATTTTAACACTAACTTAAAAGAAAGCTAAACTTGTTCTTCAATTGAAAGTAGCACTTTTGCTTTTAAACAATATTTTTAATTTGTATGTTATCTCTACTACCAGTCCATGAGTTGTTAAAACTTTTTTTTGATAACTTTTTAATATTTTCATCATGAAAAGAAAGTTTATAAAAAATGTCAAGGGACAAGAAAGAAATATATCAAAGTGAGATATATAGAATCACCTCATTCATAAGTTATTCTCTCTATTAATGGTCCAAATGTGAAGTTTGACAATAAACAAATATGGCAATATACATTTTTGAACTTAGTCCCACCTCTGGAAACCTATTATATAGAAATAGAAGTGCCAGGCCTTAGGGCATAAATACAATGATGTTTATCCCAGCATTGTTCAAGGAAGCCAAAATAAAAGCAAAACAATATTGTGAACAAGATGAATGACCTTTGAAAGATGAACGATTAAACACATTATGATGTGTCTACATTACAAAATATTATTCAGCTGCTAAAAGAATGCACTGAAACTATGAAATTATACAAATTACATCGAGGAAATTATACTCTGTATTGTAAAATGGGAAAATTAAAGAATTTATAATAACCCATTTTAAAAACAGAAAAATCATATCTATTTACAATAGATATGCACAAGTATATGCCTATATGTTTGCCTATGATTAAATAGTCATGGAAAAATTCGTATTAGTTTATCCACCTGGGATCCTTCTTGAGGGCTCTCATAGTCAGATTCCCTGGAAAACAGATTCAGAGATAAATCTGAATAAAGATCAGCATGTAGGAAGTTTATGGGGGAATGTTCCTAAAATCAACCCTTAAATGGAAACAAAGGAAAGTAGATTAAGCTGAGGGAGGGGCTGGTGGCTCAGCTGATCCCATGAGGTTCCCTGGAGCTGGAATGTTCCTGCATAGTCATTCCAAACTGGAGCAAGAGGGCCTTTTTGTTCTCCCCTCTCTGTTTTCATTCCCTCCACCCAACCCTCTAGTCATTGGATGTGTGCTGCCTCCTGGAGGGGGTGTGATGTAGCTGCAGCTCTCTCCAACTAAGGGTAGTCCTTAAAAGGATTCAGCTGTGAGCCATCAACTGTCAACATTCCCAGCACCTGAGGGATAGTAGCACTTTAGTCCTGAAAGGGGTAAGGATATGTAGTTGGCAAACCATAACATCCGTTAAGAAACTGGGTGAAGACTAATGTGGTTGAAATGGGGGAGGAGAGAGAAAGAGGTAGCCACACAGGAAAAAATAGACATAGCTTCTATGAAAGCATTTAAACAAGTGATTAATATGCATCAATACAACAAGTGCTATGGGAGTAGCAATACTATTAAACATTAATAATGTTTTATGTGGAAAAACTTTCCAAAACCTTTGACCCAATTTTCTGGGTCATCCTTATGTTTCAAAGTAGTACTTGATCTTCTTTGACAACATGGGATAAATTTCTCAGCAAAGGAGGATTGAGAAATAAGCTTAAAGATTTTACTTTAAGAAGGAGTAAGTGGCTGATGAAGGAGATTACATCACTCTGTATACTTATTGCAGTATTATGGCCATCACTACAATGTTGTATTTGGAGAAAAAATGTTTTGGGTAAAATAGATAAGCATGTTGGTAATGTACTGTGCCTTAGTGTATTACAGTAGGGCCCTGAACTACTTTAGCTAGACTATATACACGGCTTTGTAGTTTGATTCATTTATTGAGTAGCTATCATATGTCACACAGTTTATTATGTCCTTGGGGACTAGAAAATAAACGCTTAGTGATTCAGAGCCTTGTAGAGACTTAATGAATAAATACAGAGTCAACCACAGAGGGGTAAAGGCTATTATATAGATAGAGTGCTATGAGAGCTCAAATGACTACCCAAACACAAACACAAAGGTTTTAGGTTGCAGATGTCAAAGGTTCATGGTGGAGGAAACTTCTGAATTTGGGTGTGAGTGAATATTAAGGCAGAAGTCCTGAATGTAATAAAGGCACGCTCAGGAAGATGTGATTAGACCAATGTTTTGCAGTTGAGACTGTGAACTGTATGGATTGGGATGAGGGCACTGGTATCAGATCACCTTGAAGAAAGAATCAAGGACAAGATCACAGGGTTCTGAGAGGGAACATAAGGCACAGTCAAAGAATGATCAGCTTTTTACAAAGATGTGGTAGGAGAGTAGGGTAAGGGTTGGGTATTTCTATTCCAGGCCTACTGGCAGCACAAGTTCAAGGGGTGATTAGAACCTGTAGAGAAGGGCTGAGTGGAGGGAGCTGCTTTCCTCACAGGAGGCAGTGAGTCCATTAAGGATGCTGCTAACTTGCAGTGGCATTGCAAGGTGGGAGGTGGGAGAATAAATACCTAGATGAAACCACAGTGCAGGTGAGCCCATTAATATGTATCTTCATGTTAGCATCTTGAAGAATGGAGAAAGATGGGATAGAGTAGACAGTAGTAATGGAGGGGCAAACAGAAGATTTCTCCCCAGTGTGAGTAGTCGTGGCAGAATTAAAGATTAAGTGGGATTAAGTAGATAAAGAAGGAATAAGCACTTTCCAAGCAAATGGAGCAAAGCAGCAGGAGGGTGCATGGTGACTCTAGAGACTGAAATAATGCCAGTGCAGCCAGTGGAGAGGTGAGACATGATACTACAGTGGTAGCAGAGCAGATCAGTCAGGACCTTTTATGCCAAATCAAATAATTTTGTGCTTATTCCAATTGTAATGTAACCACGTGGAAGAGTCTGATCACGGGTAACATAACATGATCAGATGTCTGTTTTTTAAAAATCCCCGTCCTGTCGGAGAGCAGACTGGGGCAGAGTGGATGTGGAAGACAACTAGGAAGACGATGACAGAGTCTGGGAGAGAGGTCATGGTGGCTTGTACTAGGGCAGAGCTGCAGAGAATGGACACAATCAAGAAATATTTAGGAGGTAAAATCAACACACCTTGGTGATAGTTTGGACATGGAGATTGAGGAAAAGGGAAATGCTAGCATAATTATTGGGTTTCTGACTACATCCTTCTTTCCGGACAATCCTAATTCTTCTTTGTATTCCCAGGAATTCTTCTCTCAGGTTCTCATTTATTTTAATCATCATTTCTCATCTACGCTTGCCCAGTTTCCCTAGTTACACATGACCTCATCTCCTTTTCTTCCTTTCTAATTCATTATATTTCACCAATTTCAACCCAAGAGTTTCTTCCTCACATAGCGCCTTACTGCCGCTCCTTTGAATGCAGTCTGTGTGAGATTGGTTATAGATAGAAGTGACATGTTACCAACCAGAAGTTTGGTGTCATTAATATTTCTTCAGGTTTGTGACATTGAATTTACCCAGTTGTAGTTCCCATTTATTTCTATCTTGCTCTGGTTACTTTTAAAATGCAGAGTAGCCAGAAATAATATAGTCCATCCTAAAGCTGTTGTTATCCCTCAAATATATTTTGTATTTATGCATAAAGAAAATATTAAAACAAGTTTATCAAACATTGTTCTGGTTCATTGATGGGTAGGCTCTCCTGAACCCATTATTTTGTGTGAATCCTCAATTAGTGGAAAATCATTTTTTCATATCACCATATGAATCCGGTAGTGTAGATATAACTCACAAATAACAATGGAATATTAACAATCAAGAAATTGAACACAGGGGGTAGGTAGGGGCTGGGCAAAGGCAAGTAAAGGAGGGGTGGAAATAGGAGGCATCTGTACTACTGTCAACAATTAAAAAAAATAAATTGAACTCAGGTACTGCTGATGTTTGTGACAGTTTTAGTATCAATTAACGTGACTGACAATGCATCTAATAATTAAGAGTGTGAGGTCATTACATTACATTAATGACTTTAATTGAATTAATAAATCATTTATTCTTTAAAGTTATGCATGACGTGTACATTCACTACTGAAAAAGAAATACATTGTAGATAATTCCTCAGATGAGGAACTCTGCATGAATTTGGTCTTGAATCCTTTCCTAGGAAGGCAAAATGATGTAGTGAAAACCCCAGAACCTGACATTGAAATCACAGAGTACAAGTCTGGCTTAACCCACTGGCTCCTAGTGTCACAAATGAGTCTCTGTTTCTTAATCAGTGAAATGAAAAAACACCTACATTATAGGATTGTTGTGAGAAATGTTAATCTATAAAGATACTTTCTAAATTGTTCAGTATAATGCTAATATTACTTATGAGACCTTAAACAGCAACACTGTCCCTAATTCTAGTTCCTTTGCATTCACAATACATTGTTTCCTGTATTATTACCTATCATAATCCTAAGATGCTTATTTAAATGGAGGAAATGCCTGACAAAGAGCAGAAAAAAATCTTTAGGATGATAGTCTTACCAGACAAATCAGTTTTTTGCTTTAGTGAAAATACAGATACTTCCTCTTTTGCATGGCAGTGCAGGGCTGTAAAAATGGCCTAGAAAGCTGAAACATGCACAGTAATCTTAATAATCATTGGGAAAAATTACGATTTTGTGTGGCTTTTAAGGTTTATTTTGTCAAAATATTGAACACTTTCTTACTGTTGGTTATAAATGTAAAGTAAAATGAAAAAAATAGTAAAACATATTTATTTAGTACACTAATTTAAAACACTTGAAAATTGAGAATTAAAGTATTTTTATGTCTTTGAAAAATATTCAAGCATTGTTGGATCAGTGCTTGCTTTTTTCTTCTTATAACTTAGTATGGAGTCAGCCTCTTTTTTTTTTTTTTTGCCTTGGTGAATTGTCTTCCTTATTTGGATACATTTCCAAAATTTAATCTTTTGCACTTTCAATGCTGTGAAGTACCTCTAAGAGTTCTACTACTGTGAAGTTTTTTGCTGCTGTCACTTCTTTGAGGTATCTTTATCCTTTTCATCATAGCTGCTCACTTATGACAAGAAATTCTAATACTGTCCAACTTCACTTCCAGCAGCATTGCTTTTCACTTCTTTGATACACTTTCATCTTTTGACCAATTCTCTCTTTGTATTATTTAATATTATAAAGTGTTTCAGGCATTTGTCACTAACAGACAAAGAGGCAATTCACCTATAGGCTTTACTCTCTTAAGGAAAACCAAATAACACAGGTGCACAGTGACCAATCACCAACAGACTCTGAAAGAAATGACATGATTGACAGCTGGCCATGTTATGCATCTGTTATTTACATAGTGATTTATGGGCTAAAGAACTAGTGGCAAAGTTACTTCTTTATGTAATTTACTCACAATAATTATACCATAGTAACTGAGATGCGAACCTGTTGTTGAGGGACTGTTGTTATTTAACTCAACTAGTAACAAATTCATGCAAAGTGAAACAATGTGAAGTGAGGACTTGCTGGAAGCCGGTCCACCCTTGCTGTTTGACACAGTTGCTGCAGGAAAGAAACATCTGCACAGCATATGTTTCAAGGGACCTGGCGTATATAGCATACTGTTCTTAATATTTTTGCTCTCCTTAGTGCTATGTGTTTTAACCAAGGTCACCTCTCCGAGAAAGGTTGTTTCCCCAGGTAGGGATTTTTCCCTGAAGTTAGGGAGGGGATAAAACCCCTTAACTAAGTGCCAGGTGGGTAGTTAATCACTTTAACTACAAACAATCATGCTTAAGCTACATAATCTTTACTCCCTGGAATGGAGATAAGAAGCGCCCTAACCTTTGCAATAGAAATTGACAGGATTAAAATCAACTGGTATAAATACAGATGTAACAAGGCAATAAAAACCAGAACTTGGCTGGAGTTCCTGGCTAGAGATCCTGGCTAGGCTGCTGATCAACTGAACGCTGTCTCCGTGTCATTCCTTCTTCGCCGACTCCGTCCACACCTTTGGGGACCCCTGGACTTGCTGGGGTTGGACCCCAGTATCTGGATGCCTAAAGAGAGAGCAGCAGTGTCCCAGCAATTGCTGCAAGTACCTCGGAGAGAAAGCTGCCCTCGAGTTCCGACCGATGCCAGACAGTCCCGCTTCTCCCGTTTGAGTCTGGGTCCCCAGAGACTCGCCCGGAACTGGAGCTCAGAGCCTGAGACTCCCTCCCGATTGAAAACAACAACCGCGCCCTCAGCCGCCAGCCCGCTCCGCATGCACCTCCGCACCTTTGTATTTTACTTCCGCACTGCGCCTCCTCTGAGTCTCAGGGCATCTGTTTGTAACCTGTAAGGAAACCTTGGCTGGCAGTTCAAACCCCAGGCTACAATGTGACCCTTACGCTTCTTAAACCGGAGAGTGGGTGTGAGGACATCGGCCAACGACACAACCCGGCAGGAGCACAGCCCCA
>NW_005353663.1:1732590-1745987 GCF_000412655.1 Myotis brandtii
CGAGAGCTGGCCGAGGCCGTGGCCAGGGGCCGGGTGCTGGTGGTGGGCGTGGGCGGCATCGGCTGTGAGCTCCTCAAGAACCTCGTGATCACCAGCTTCTCCCACATCGACCTGATTGATCTGGATACTATTGATGTCAGCAACCTCAACAGGCAGTTTTTGTTTCAAAAGAAACATGTTGGAAGATCAAAGGCCCAGGTAATTTCTCATACCATTTCTATTTATCCATTTATATATCCTATCCTTTAATGGATTTTCTATTTATGATATCAGATTAATTTGTACTCTACTAAGAAGAGAATGGGGAAGCAATATCTCTTTGTAGCTGAGGGATTGTTAAGAATAAAAAGAAGGAAAAAGGAAAGAAATTGCATGTAAAATAAAAGCAATAAGAAATAGTTTGGGTAAGTGTCAACCTAGTTAAAGGTTAATTAATTTCTTCTTTTCCCCCATAAAGTCCTGCTAACTAGTATTTTTCTTCCAGCTGCCCGCAACCATGTTAATAGGATGTGTTTGGCAGCTGATGTCCCTCTTATTGAGAGTGGAACTGCTGGTTATCTTGGGCAAGTAACTACTATCAAAAAGGGTGTGACTGAATGTCATGAATGTCATCCCAAACCAACTCAGAGAACTTTTCCTGGCTGTACAATTCGTAACACACCTTCAGAACCTATTCATTGCATTGTTTGGGCAAAGTATTTGTTCAACCAGTTGTTTGGGGAAGAAGATGCTGATCAAGAAGTATCCCCTGACAGAGCTGACCCTGAAGCTTCCTGGGAACCAATGGAAGCTGAAGCCAGAGTCAGAGCATCAAATGAAGATGGTGACATTAAGCGTATTTCCACAAAGGAATGGGCTAAATCAACTGGATATGATCCAGTTAAACTTTTTACCAAGCTTTTTAAAGAACAGTAGAGGAATGATGTTTAATAGTGAAATTTCTAATATTTTTTTTTCCCCTTAGGAGAGGAAATCAATGCAGCAGATCAACAAAATGAACCCCAGTTAGGTCTGAAAGACCAGCAAGTTCTAGATGTAAAGAGCTATGCACGTCTTTTTTCAAAGAGCATTGAGACTTTGAGAGTTCATTTAGCAGAAAAGGGGGATGGAGCTGAGCTCATTTGGGACAAGGATGACCCATCTGCAATGGATTTTGTCACCTCTGCTGCAAATCTCAGGATGCATATTTTCAGTATGAATATGAAGAGCAGATTTGATATAAAATCAATGGCAGGGAACATTATTCCTGCTATCGCTACTACTAATGCGGTGATTGCTGGGTTAATAGTATTGGAAGGATTGAAGATTTTATCAGGAAAAATAGACCAGTGTAGAACAATCTTTTTGAATAAACAACCAAACCCAAGGAAGAAGCTCCTTGTGCCTTGTGTACTGGATCCTCCCAACCCTAATTGTTACATATGTGCCAGCAAGCCAGAGGTGACTGTGTGCCTGAATGTCCATAAAGTGACCGTTCTCACATTACAAGATAAGATTGTGAAAGAAAAATTTTCAATGGTAGCACCAGATGTCCAAATCGAGGATGGGAAAGGAACAATCCTAATATCTTCGGAAGAGGAAGAGACAGAAGCTAATAATCACAAGAAGTTGTCAGAATTTGGAATTAGAAATGGGAGCCGGCTTCAAGCAGACGACTTTCTTCAGGACTACACTTTATTGATCAACATCCTTCATAGTGAAGACCTAGGAAAGGATATTGAATTTGAAGTTGTTGGTGATGCCCCAGAAAAAGTGGGGCCCAAACAAGCTGAAGATGCTGCCAAAAGCATAACCAATGGCAGTGACGATGGAGCTCAGCCTTCGACATCCACAGCACAAGAGCAAGATGATGTGCTCATAGTTGATTCCGATGAAGAAGGTCCTTCAAATAATGCTGACATCAGTGAAGAGAGAAGTCGCAAGAGGAAATTGGATGAGAAAGAGAATATCAGTACAAAGAGGTCACGCACAGAACAGACAAGAGAGCTTGATGATATTATAGCATTAGATTGAACAGCAGTGCCTCCAGCAGAACCCTCTGACTGCATGGATCATCCAATGTCCTTTGTTCCAAAAGGAAAAAGTTGACCCCAGTGACTTGAAGATGATTCTGCTCCCTTTGAAAGCACTCATTTTGCTAGAACTATCAGACACATTGTGGAATGCTGTATGGAAAGTAGGAATATAGTTTTAAAACCCTCTGAACAAAGCGTTTGCATAACTAGTCATGAGAAGAAACAACACAATGCATGTTGCCTTTTTTAATGTAAATATTCTTAGGTATCATTTAACAGTTTAAAATATTGTGGTTTAGTAAAGTTGATACCTGGTTATAAATATTATGCCTTTATTTTTGGTTAGAAAAAGAATTATTTTTAGCCTAGATCTAACCATTTTCATACTCTTAACTGAAACAGATTTAAAAAAAGTATCAAGTGCTGTATTGAGACTTGTCTTTAAATATGAACTGGCACTGTATATTGATGTAAAACAATGTTAATTTACTCAAGTTTTCAGCTTGTACTGCCTGGTATGTCTGTGTAAGAAGCCAATTTTTGTGTATTGTTACAGTTTCAGGTTATTTATATTTGATGTTTTGTAAAACTCAAATACAACTATACTGTACTTATGGACCAAATAAATGGCCTCTGCATAAAAAAAAAAGAGAGAGAGCAAAACAAACAATTATGGGAAATCCCTTAGGCTAAAAAAAAAAAAAAAGAAGAGAAATATGAGTCCTCCTCCAACTTTGTACTAACACATTATAGAAAACGCAGCATATGTGCACTGCTTAGAAGGGAGTAAAATTTATAGCCACTCTTATTTATTTGCTATATTTAAATTTTATGAATTTTCAAAAGGTAATGATTTCAGGTAGTTAACATTTTCTCCAAGTAGGAAACGCTATATAATAAGAAAAGTCTTACTAGTGCCCCTTTCCCAGGTAGTGGGTTCTTGTCATTGAGGGCAACTGAGAGATAGTCTTCGCATATACAGGCAAACATATTAGCAAACAGACATAATTTTCTCTCCCTTTAAAACACAAGTTTAAGCAGCTAATATTGAGCATTTGCTATGTATTAGACAATGTACTGAATTTTATGTGCTTTATTTCAGGGAATTCCCGAATAAACTTTCAGGCAGGCTGTTATTACAGCAAAAGAAAGTCAGTCTCTGAGAGTTTAAATTTCCCCCAAATCATGCAGTTGGTACGCAGTCGAATAGCTATTCTCACCTAGGTATTCTGAATTCTCAAGTGCAGGCTCTTAATGACCGACTACACTGTCTAGGATCTGTGTATAGGTCATGCAGTAACATTTTATTAGTCTAACAGCCGTTTATGGTGCTGGAAATTCTTTTTGATAATTCAGCCTATGAAAATATGGTGCTCAGGGGGTTTGCGAGAGACTAAGGTATGTCTAAAAGCATTAGCTATCTCTCTCAGGAGATTGTTTGGCCACCATCTGTACTGGGAAATTGGCCAGCTTGCTTGGATGGAGCCCAACTCTGAGTGCATGTCTGTGGGCTGCTCTCAGGGACTGCCTGGCAGTACCTCTTCTTGTTGGGCATTAGAATTCCATCTGACATTCAGTGTGTGTATGCATGGGCGTGTGCACATACACATCATTTGTTCATTCAAAACAAACTTACCTATTAAGTGTCTTAAGCATTCACAATAGAAATATGAAGCTTCAGAAAGGTAACAATGTATACCGAAACGTTTCTGATTTCATAAACTGAGTGCTGCTTGACATTTTATGTTTAAGTCCGCTGTAAGCATAGACCCTACCCTTCTCAGTTCTGGTTAGCAATTGTGCAAGTTTTCTAATTGTCTGTGTCCTGAATGTCTCTCTTACAGGGAGTGGGTGAAGGGTGTCCCCTGAAGCAGCCTGTGTTGCTCCTTTTTTCTCACATGCATACCTCTTTACCTTTCTTTGTCACAGTGCTGTACACAGTGGAAAACAATTTTTTAAAAAAGTCAAGTGAACTTTCTTGCCTTTAATACAAAAATATCTCTCTCTCCCTTTCAGTCTCTCTCTCTCTCTCTCTCTCTCTCTCTCTCTCTCTCTCTCTCTCTTTCCCTCCCCTTTTAAATGAACTGTTCAAAACCTAATAAATAGCCCTCGCCAGTTTGGCTCAGTGGGTGAGCATTGGCCTGTGGACTGAAGGGTCCCAGGTTTTTTTCCAGTCTAGGGCACGTACTTCGGTTGCCGGGGTTGCAGGTTGCAGGCTCCTTGCCCTTGTCAGAGGCATGGGAGAGGCAACCAATCGATGTGTCTCTCTCACATGGGTGTTTCTCTCTGTCTCTCCCTCTCTCTTCTACTCTCTCTAAAATTCAATGGAAAAAATATCCTTGGGTGAGGATTAAAACAAAAAAACAAAAAAAACTAATGGGGAAAGAAATATGCTATATTATATTTTCCTGTAAGTCTGAAGGCCTTGGATCTTGGCATTACTGGGTGTTTGTGTTCAAGAGTAATATAATCTGTATGCATGCATCTAAGCATAACCAATGGACACAGACAGTAGGGGGTGAGGGGCTGTGCTGAGGGGAAGGAATGGGCTGGGAGAGGTCAATGGTGGAAACAGGAGACATATGTAATACTTTCAACAATAAAGAATTATAAAAAAAGAATGTTATAAAGTACTAAATCTTTCATAATATTTAGGGGTTTGGAGTAGTTTATTTTATTTTATTTTCAAATATGTTTTTATTTATTTGAGAGAGAGAGAGAGAGAGAGAGAGAGAGAGAGAAAGAGAGAGAAGAAGAAACATTGATATGAGAGAAATATCTATGGACTGCCTCCTGCACGTCCCTCAATGGGTATTGAATCCGTAACCCAGGCTTGTGCCCTGACTGGGAATCAAACCAACGACCTTTTGGAACATGGGATGATGCTTAACCAACTGAGTCACACCAGCCAGGGCAGAGTCATTTTTTTCTGTATACTGGGTGTTTGTTTATAAATCTAGCCTCCACTTGGCTCAGTTCCAGATGCTTGCTTTTAATTCATGAAAGCTCCTGTCTTTGTTTTAAATATAAGACAGAATAAAGATTATATCCCATCTGTAAAATAGCTGATATTTACTATTTTTAAAATAATATCTGATAAATGAAATTAATTCAAATATTTCTACATAGAGGTAGCCATATCTCAGTAGGTGATCTCATTTGGCTACTTTATTCAGAAGTTTGAGCTCAGCCACTGTAGTGCTCTCAGTTTGCCCTTTTCTCATCTTAAGTCACTCCTTTCCTCTTTTACACGTGCTGGTTTGGAGGACATTCTTTTGGACCACACCAGTGCTCCTTACCTCACGCTCCATTCTCCCCTGGGATATCTTTCTGTTATTGGTGGGGTGTCTTTTGTGTCCCCACCTCTTACTGGTGGAAGTGGAGCTCTTGGGGTGCCACGGGAATAAGAATGTCCTGAGGCCCCCACTGGAAGATGATGTATCATGGAAAGCTTTATTGTTAATGTAACGTTAAGGTAGTTCCCTCCAAGGACCCATCTCCCTCCATTTGGCCATGGAAAAAGTCCCATCTGTCTCCAACAGGGCTAGAATTAAAGCCACTTCCCAGTCTTTGCTCCATATTAAAGCACAGTCCAGTCCAGCATCTGGCTAGCTTAGCTTGTGTTCCCAGCTGCAGTCCATTGTGTATGGAGTCTTCATGGCCCTGGGCTATGCGGCTTCTAGGGCCACATGGCAGGCTAGTGTGGATCACAGCCCAAGTGAGTACAAGGAAGCAGGAGTGCAGTAAGTGTAACAAGAGAAAGAAAGTTTAACTAGGAGCTTACCCAATGAATCCTTTAGGATTTCATGCACTTGCAGTGATTCCACTCCTATAGCCAACCCATGGTTCCCCAGGCTAGACTGACAGGCAAGCACCTTCCCTCTGTCACCCCGACTTCATTGCACATTTCCCCATCTTCCCCTTTGTTTGATCCCTTTCCCCAGTGATCTGTAGGGAATGGACGGGTGGCTCCCTGGGTGTGTAAAGTTGAAGCTCCCTGGTGAAGCTGCCCAGATGAACATGCTTATACTAGAGGCCCGGTGCACAAAAATTTGTGCAGAGGGGATGATGGCTGTTTGCAGCTGGTCACACCCCCTTCAGGGTGGGGGTCCCCACTGGGGTGCCTGGCCAGCCTGGATGAGGGGATGATGGCTGTTTGCAGCTGGTCACACCCCCTTCAGGGTGGGGGTCCCCACTGGGGTGCCTGGCCAGCCTGGATGAGGGGATGATGGCTGTTTGCAGCTGGTCACACCCCCTTCAGGGTGGGGGTCCCCACTGGGGTGCCTGGCCAGCCTGGATGAGGGGATGATGGCTGTTTGCAGCTGGTCACACCCCCTTCAGGGTGGGGGTCCCCACTGGGGTGCCTGGCCAGCCTGGATGAGGGGATGATGGCTGTTTGCAGCTGGTCACACCCCCTTCAGGGTGGGGGTCCCCACTGGGGTGCCTGGCCAGCCTGGATGAGGGGATGATGGCTGTTTGCAGCTGGTCACACCCCCTTCAGGGTGGGGGTCCCCACTGGGGTGCCTGGCCAGCCTGGATGAGGGGATGATGGCTGTTTGCAGCTGGTCACACCCCCTTCAGGGTGGGGGTCCCCACTGGGGTGCCTGGCCAGCCTGGATGAGGGGATGATGGCTGTTTGCAGCTGGTCACACCCCCTTCAGGGTGGGGGTCCCCACTGGGGTGCCTGGCCAGCCTGGATGAGGGGATGATGGCTGTTTGCAGCTGGTCACACCCCCTTCAGGGTGGGGGTCCCCACTGGGGTGCCTGGCCAGCCTGGATGAGGGGATGATGGCTGTTTGCAGCTGGTCACACACCCTTCAGGGTGGGGGTCCCCACTGGGGTGCCTGGCCAGCCTGGATGAGGGGATGATGGCTGTTTGCAGCTGGTCACACACCCTTCAGGGTGGGGGTCCCCACTGGGGTGCCTGGCCAGTCTGGGTGAGGGGCTGAGGGCTGCTTTCAGGCTGGCGGTTGTTGACTGAAGCTCCCAACCGCTCCTTTTTTTTTCTCTTTTTTTTATTTTATTCTGGGCCAGCTTTAGCTCTGGCTCTAGCTGTGAGGCTTCCCCTGCTGAAAGCTGGTATCTGGTTTGTTTGCCATTCTATAATTGAAACAATGTATAACTTCAGCTCTGAGATCCCAGCAGGCTGAAAGCTGGTTTCTGGGCTTTTGTTTAGCTTCTACATTTGCAACATAGTACATAGTTGCTTAGAGTTGCAACTCAGAGGGTGGCAAGTGAGGCAGGGATCGTTGGAGTCTGCAGTCACTGGAGCAAGCGAGCCTCCCTGCTCACTTCCTGCTGCCTGGCTGCCGGCTGCCATCTTGGCTGACAGTTAATTTGCATAAGGATATGCTGATTAGCCAATGAAAAGGGTAGCGGTCGTACGACAATTACCATGTTTCTCTTTTATTAGTGTAGATTAGAGGCCTGGTGCATGAAAATTCGTGCATTGGGGGGAGGGGTGTCCCTCAGCCTGGCCTGCCCCCTCTCATAGTCCAGGCCCTAAGGGGATGGCCTATTGACTGCTTAGGCCCGCTCTCACCTAAACCGCAGTCTGGCCCTCCCTCTGCGGGAGGCAACAGGGTCGATCAGGAGAAGGCATCACCCCCATTACCCCGCTGCTGCTGCCACTGCCAGTCGCTGCGGCTGCCAGCCCTCGGTCCTCTCTTCTTAGTGCTGGCCCCGCCCCCCCCCACTGGTGGGCTGGGGGCCATCTGGGGCCAGGCCGGCTGTGGGAGGGGCTCTGGGAGGTTGAGGCACAGCAGGTGGCCCCCAGTCCAGCCTCTGCGGAGGCATGGCACCGGAACCGGGCCCATGCCATTGCCTCTGTGGCTGCCTCTGTGGAAGGGGAAGCACCGGGACCGGGACTGCGCAGCCCCCTCTCCCACTGCCTCTGCAGAAGGGGCTGCAGCACTGGACTGGCCCATGCTGTCACCTCTCCCGTGCCGCTGCCTCTCCCGCACCACAGGGCCCCAGCCCTCGCAGCCACTGTGGCTTTGTCTGGAAGGGCGTCTGGAAGACATCCGGTCTATCCAGTCTAGTTAGCATATTACCCTTTTATTAGTATAGATGGCTTCCCATTAGCTTTCTTCCTATATTAGTATTAGCTAGCTAGTTACAATGGTAGCATTTCTATCACTTCTCAAATCACTCTTTTATATCATCTTTCCTTGTCCTACCAACACGCACAGCTAACCTCTATCCTTTTACACTTTTTACACAATTACTTAAAAAATAAAATCTTTTCAAAATAATGCTATATTCTCTACCTCATTTACCTTAACCCTATGAATATGGCCTTCTATCTCTACCACTCCTAAAGCCACTATTCTGAAATAACCATTGGTATCCTGATGCCAACTAGGGTGGCCTATCAACCATAACCTCATTAAGTTCTTCAGCATCTGATGGAAGCTCTTTCCTCTCATGACTTCTAAGACCAGTGTTGTTTTCCTGGTCTTGCTATTTTGACATTCCTTTTCTGTATCCTGTCAAGGATTCTTTATCTAACCTCCCCTAAATATAGAGCTCCTTCAATTTTCCATGTTTCTATATTTAGAATCCTCTCTGTCTTCCCTCTCTCCTCTATTCTGTTAGTGCAACCTCTTCACAGTTTTACTTAAGAACTTTATAGGGATAACTACCACTTTCACTTGTCTGATACTAACTTATTCAGAGATGCTGACCAGCACTTCCAACTGGCTTCTGGATATCTTCACTCACTTACTCACTCACTGGTTCACTTACATTCATTGAGAACCTAATACAATGTAAGTACTGCTCTAGAGCTGTGGAGATAGCAATGAACAAAACAAAGTCCCTGTTCTACAGAGCTTACATTATAGGGAAAGAAGGAAGTATAAACAGATTTTTAAAAAGGTGTCAGATAAAGGTTAGTGCTGTAGAGAAAACAAAATCAAGTAAGAGGCTAGATAGTGATTGGAAATGTGCTGACTAGTTTAGGTTGCATAATCAGTAAAGTCTCTATAAAATGCCACTTGAGAAGGAATCTGAAGGAAGTGAGAATGCAAAATGATTTCCTTTTAATTATGCGGATCAATCTCATTGTACATTCCTTAAGTTGGCTTCATTTGTTGCACAGGAATCCTATTACATTTCTTCAGAAAATGTCCTCTTTAATTCTTCTAGATGAGTGTTTTTCAAGCAGCCCATCAGTGTGTCATGGAATTTAGCAAGTCACTATCCACCTTTTGTTAATGCAATAGAATTGAAGTGAAAGTAAGTGAAATAAGAGTATTGTCTCCTGAAATTCTTGTGCGTGTGTGTGTGTGTGTGTGTGTGTGTGTGTGTGTGTGTGTGTATTTTCTTATATTTACATCCTGGATAGTGATAGTTCTTATTCTATGTTGCTGTAAAAAAACATTCAATAACCATTATCCTGAATAATTATTTTATACATTTTCATCTCAAATCTCCTAATCTCCTCCCCCTCTTACTGTTAGCTGATAATACTTTTATTTAACTGAGAATGTGGAAGTAATCACAGAACTTTACACTCTCTTATCACTGAGTGGGGAATTTCTGGCCACATAATTATTTGTTTGACAAAATCATATTTAATTTCTGCAGAGTCTTCCATGTATAGTACTTGAATCTAAATCATGTTGTTGAGTTTGTGCAGTCATGTGAATGTGCCTCTTAGATCTGGGACTACAGGGAGCACAGTTTGCCAGCTGTTGTGCTCTAAAAGCAATTTTTCCCTCAGTTTGTTGCAAAGTTGCACTTTGTATGGATCATTCCCAGTGAATAACTGAGCCCTGGAAATATGCTTAACCAGGCCCATTTCTTGGACATTTGGGATTCCTCTGATGAGCAACTTTGGCTGGAGGTCTCCCAGACACCCTTGCAGACTTGCAGAACTTCCCTTAGACCAGTGGTTCTCAACCTTCTGGCCCTTTAAATACAGTTCCTCATGTTGTGACCCAACCATAAAATTATTTTTGTTGCTACTTCATAACTGTAATGTTGCTACTGTTATGAATCATAATGTAAATATCTGATATGCAGGATGGTCTTAGGCGACCCCTGTGAAAGGGTTGTTCAACCGCCAAAGGGGTCGCGACCCACAGGTTGAGAACTGCTGCCTTAGACCAATGCACAACTTTTCCTATCTTCCTTCTCTCATGATCAGACTCGCATGGAGTCTGAAGACTCTCCCTGCTGCTTCCAGCTCTTTTTCCATTTTCTCTCAAGGGCCTTTCCATTTTCCCTAATACATTTCTTGAACCCTTATGCCTTCTTGACATCTGTTTCTTGGAGGACCCAAACTAACACAGACTTTTAGGTTGTCCACAGATTTTTATTCTGTACAACTACACTTCTGATTGCTCAACTCTCAGCACAGCATTCTTCTACTTAAAGCCCTTCAAATCACTGCCAGTGCTCATTAAGCCTAACCCCTCCTTCTCACATCCACACTCCACTCCAGCCCATTTTCCAAACATCATCCAATGCTCTTAGTCTAGTAGTCTCAGGTCTCCTAACCGAATATTCTCCTACTCTTTTCATCATACCTCCTCCTCCCATGCCCCCAAGAAAACATCTGCCCAGCAGATGCATCCTTCATTCTGGATCCCTTCTTGACTTTTCTATCCTATGATGGGTTTTTTCCCCTTTCCATTTAAAAGGCCATAGAAGGGTGTTTTCAGCAGTGTAGTTGCTCTTTTGGGGATGTTAAAAGGAAGGCTATATGGCTCAGTGGTGAAATGCATAGTCTGAAATCAGATCTAGATATCTATATATATAAAAGCCTAAGCGAACGGTTGACCAGTCTCTATCATGCACACTGACTACCAGGGAGCAGACACTCAATGCAGCTGCTGCTCTCTGGTGGTCGGTGCGCTCCCACAGCCAACCTCCTGCGGTCCCTCCCCCCACCCCAGCCAGCTGGGTGGTCAGTGCACTCCCACAGCCAATCTCCTGCGGCCCGGGCCAGCCAACCTCCCGAGGTCCCTCCCCCAGGATCAGCCCTGATTGGGACTGGGGAAGACAGCCCAGATCACCCCAATCGCCAGCTAGGCTGAGGGACCTGTGCATGAATTCATGCACCAGGCCTCTAGTATTACCATAAAAAAAGTAAAAAAACAAACAAACAAAAAAAACTAGCTGAGATCGGATATCTTTGGGAAACAGTGAGCTAAACAAAAATAACCAAAATATTTTTTTTGCTTTGTTTTGTTTTTAATTGCAAAACTTCCCAGAGCCCTTAAAATGCTAACATACACTGTGACTTTCCAAGGCCAGCACTGATACCTTATGTAGCTTGTCTTAAATTTATTTGATCACAAAATCTCTTTCAAAAACAGATCATCTCCAGACATTACTGTTTCTTGGAACACACTTTGGAAAAGAGTAAACGTTGTCATAGAATTTTGCATGTCTGATTTTGACAGTACTATATGCATTCTTCATCTTGTTATAGCTATTGGTATATTTATCTCACACATTTTCCCACTTTAGCTTTAGCATAAAGTCTTGAAAATAACAGGCGCTTGTTGAGTTGAAAATCACCGACATTTAGTGAGGCTCCATGGTCTGGAATATATTTGGTAATTGAAGAAATTTAGTTTTTACATCTACTTTTAGTTGCTTTTTTGCAGTCTTTTTTTATACCATAGTATCCCGGGCTTCCTTTCCGGCTGGGAAAATTGCTGGGCAAAAAGCCTTGTTAATATGGGCTAACTTCATTTTCTCTGCAAATCACTTTACTAGAGGAACAGTATAACAGAGGGATGGATATAAAGGTGGAAGTGCCTTTTAAGGGCAAGAAAGTAGGAGACAGTTGATTCTGGGTCCTGGCACACCCTGGTGGTGGGAAAGGCAGCCTGTGGCTTAGTTCTGATTGTTTTCATTTCCAAGGGTATGTTTGTCAAAAAGGTACTCCGCCAGGCCACAATCTGGGGCCCCCATCGTAATCAAGGTGTGCACGTGGTCACCTAGTTCTTTGATAGACTTCACCTGATCATTTAGATAGTGAGTTTCCAGGAAGTCGCACAAATGGGGGTCACCTTTAGCTGAGGCCAGAGAGTGCAATTCCAGCAACGACTGGTTCACATTCTTCTCCAAGAGCAGAGCACACTCCATGGCGTTCAGCCCGCTCTTCCAGTCGTCCCTGTCCGGTTTCTTGATGTCCTGCAGGCAGATCCTGCCTCCCCGCTGGTTCTGCAGCCTCATCAGCGTCTCTGCGTGCTGGGTCTCCTCCCGGGACAGGCGAAGGAAATACCCAGCGAAGTTGTTCAAGGCCACGTCGTCCCTGGAGAAGTAATAGGCCATGGACAAGTACACGTAGGACGCATAGAGCTCAAGGTTGATCTGGCGGTTGATGGCGGCCTCCGAGTCCGGGTGGAAGTTCTGGCGCACCCGGGAGGGGGCGGAGGCGGACCCGGAGAGAGTCCCGGAGGAGGCTGCTGCTGCGCGGGGTCGGAGGGGAGGGGCGGGCCGCGAAACCCAGGGGCTCCTGGTGGCCCAGCGCCGCGGGAGAGCGAAGCCAAGGCGCGCGCCGCGCAGGGACACCAGCGAAGTGCTGATATGCTTGGAAAGGAGCAAGACACAGGACAGCATGGCCCCTTCTCTTCAGAAGTGGAGACGCATGGTCAGGCCCCGGGGGCGTCAGGTGTGAATCAGAACTGGGCCCTAGGCGACTGCGGCTGCGTCACACGCCCCCTTTCTTCCAGTGGCACCGAGTTCCACGCGGGTGGCGGAGGTGGCGCGCGCCTGTCGCGCGTTTGGGCACAGATGACAATGACACAGTTCCATTGATCTGTTCCCTCTATCGTAGGCGCAAGATTTCTGCTCTTGGGCGTTTGTAATTTATTTAACCTAAGTTAAAATGCTGTCCAAAAAGTAGCCGCCTGTACTTGCGAAAGAAAGGACTGAGCCAAGCTCTGCTTGCCCTCCCTCCCTGAGCTTTTTCTGTCCCAGGGCTATGGGATGGGGAGGCAAACCTGAGAAACAGGTAGGGTAAAACAAAAGTCACTACCAGTTTATCTCAGAGGAACAGTCCACTCCCAAAGTGGATGCTTATAAATTGATTTTCTGATTATTTTAACAAATTTAAGTATGGAAATAATTACCGTCCCTGGCCCAGTGACTCTGTTGGAGTGTTGTCCTGTACACCAAAAGGTTGCAGGTTGGATTCCTGGTCAGGACGAATAAGGGAGGCAACCCATAGATATTTCTTTCTTTCTTTCTTTCTTTCTTTCTTTCTTTCTTTCTTTCTTTCTTTCTTTCTCTCTCTCTCTCTCTCTCTCTCTCTCTCTCTCTCTTTCTCAATGAAAACATATACTCTAGTGAGGATTAAGAAATAAAAATAAAATAAAATGACTTTAAAAGTATATATATTATTGTAGTCTATTGAGAAAC
>NW_005353663.1:1748897-1753006 GCF_000412655.1 Myotis brandtii
CAATTTTAATGTCTTTTTCTCTTCCCTGTATGCCTCTCTATCTCTACGCTTTTATGATTCTCTGGGGTTCCCCTCACTTCCTCATGAAATTCATCTTTAATGGTCCCATTAAATATATCTACTCTGTAAGGTCTTATATAACCTCATTTGGAAATCCCTTACTTTTTTGTTGTTCTCTAAGTACTTTGTTTATATTGAGAGTATATTATGCTATAATTGTGTGTGTGTGTGTGTGTGTGTGTGTGTGTGTGTGTCCTTTAGGACAGAGATGTCATCTAACTTCAGAGATTTTGGATATGAGCGAATTGTTCTTATATTTGTATTTATTTATTTTTAAGGGCAACTTATTAATTTATTTTTAATTTTCATTCAACGAGTGAGGATATTTTTCCCATTGATATTTTAGAGAGAGGGAAGGAAGGGGCTTGGGGGAGGGGGAGAGAAACAGAGAAACATCCATGTGAGAGAGACACATCGATTGGTTGCTTCCCACTCATACCCCAACCAGGGCCAGGGATTGAACCAGCAACCAAGGTACATGCCCTTGACTTGGCTGCAAGATGGACAGTATATAATTTGCAACTTAGGAGAGAATTGATTTGAATTGGGTCAAGGTTTTGAGTCTGCTTTATGGCTCTAAAGAATGTAATGAGTGTTGATGTCCTTGCTTGCTTTAATATGTTATAGTTTAAAATCTTCTGAAATAATAAAATGCATAAAACATACATGTGATGGCCTGTATGTATGCTTGGAGTAGCTACTTTAAGTGCTAGAACCCTTTGAGGATGCTGCTTCCACCAAAGCTGTGGTTTGCCGTTACTCAAGTTATATAACATGGGGTTCTTTCAGTCAGTGGGTTGGACATAGAAGTGAAAGGGTCAGTCAATTTTATTTTTTCAGAGTGTTTCCAAGGCCAGTTCAATTAACTAGAGTCTGCTAATACTATTTAGTGACCACCATATCTCGGAGGGGTAAATGAATCCTTAGGAATCTATAAATAAATCCTTTTCTCAAGAATCTCATTAAAAAACCTTATGACTTAGCAACCCCACTTGGAGAAACTCATGTGGAAAAATGTGGTGCATAAAGAGTACATAAATAAGAATGTTAATTTCATTGCAGTGCTGTGCATAACAATAAAAAGCTGAAAGTAAACTGTCTCTCCTTGGAGTATTGATAAATTACAGGAGAGTCATACAATGGAATATCATACAGCCCTTAATAGGATCAAGTGGTGTTCTCTTTGTGGCAATATGGAGATATATCCATAAGATATTTTAAATGGAGAAGCTGCACATGTGTGTGTGTGTGTGTGTGTGTGTGTGTGTGTGTGTACACAATCCCATATTTGGAGGGACCAAAAAGGTGTACATGAAAGTGTATACACACACAAGCACACATGAAGAAGAGGAAGAAAGACATTTCTAAATAGTAGGCTGTCAGAAAAGTTGCACCTGCAGGCTACTATACCATGGTAATACCCGACCATTGCAAGTGGATAGATTAGAAGAGAGGAAGATGAGGATTTCATTTTGTTACACATTTTAAAGTAACCTGATTAAAAGTAATTTCACGTAACCACTATTTCAATCTTTTTTTAATTAAAAAATATAAAAAGAGGTTTTTGAAGAGGTCAGGTAATCACAGATGAGGTGAAATGTACCTATATAAAGAAAGCTTTAAACACAAAAAAATGACTCTACCCTAGTCATGTATCTGTTGAGAGTAGCTAAAGTTGTGGCACAATGAGAGAAGTGTGGGGATGATCATAAGAAATTGAATAGCCAACCACTCAATTATCTAGGGAAATTGAGATGGCAATGTTAGTTAGGAAATATTACTAGAGAGTTAAGATGAGGAGGTGTGAGAAAGATTAGGAACAAGGGAGTTTGCTGGAAGGGGGAATGACAATTCATGATCATCTAGAACAGGGGTCCTCAAACTTTTTAAACGGGGGGCCAGTTCACTGTCCCTCAGACCGTTGGAGGGCCGGACTATAGTTTAAAAAAAAACTATGAACAAATTCCTATGCACACTGCACATATCTTATTTTGAAGTAAAAAAACAAAACGGGAACAAATACAATATTTGTATTTGCATGTGGCCCGCGGGCCGTAGTTTGAGGACCCCTGATCTAGAATGTAGATTTTAAATAATAGTCCTAGAATCTGTTGTATGGTTATAGGTATTGCAGTGGTTTTGACATTAAACCACATTTAAAAACATTACTTATGTTTTATCAGCATATACTAACAGCAATATTTTCTATCAATCTTATTATTAATTGGTCCACCTTATTATGACATAATATAGTTAAGAAAATACAGGTTTTACTTTTTTTTCTGGGGCAAAAGTAATACAAATTTTAGTTCAATAACCTTTGCAAAAATTTCTTGTTGTCTTGCTCATGAATACATTTTTGTCTAAAAATCTGCAGTGAATTTAAATAAATTAGAGTTTTGTGGTTCATTTAAATTATAAGCCCAAAGCTAAGTTGTGTATTTATCTTCCTGATATAGAAAAATGGTGTTATTAAACTTCTCACTCACCGAATTGATGACATGCACTCATGCATACCTACTGGAAAAATGCTGACTAAAATAAATGAAATACAGAGGTATTTTAGGGTAGTGTATGCAGGGCACTTTTGAGACTTTCTTTCTTCACCCAATAATTGTTTCTAAAACTGTAGGAATTAGTCATTTTCACCCACCCAATTTTAAAAAAAACTTACTTTCCCTCTTTTCCTCTCTGCCATAAAGTAGGATTTTATTGCTTTGCATTTAGTAAGTACTAACGAGGTACATGGCATTTAGCTTAGATCCCTATTCATAGTTCATTTGTCATTGAATCCAGAAAATAGATGGCTAGAATAAGCATGTTATAAAGGTGCTGTACCTTTCTTGCTTTCTCTAGCGGATAAAACAGTTCCCTGTGACAAAATCAGTCACAAAGATTGCTGGAATTTCATTGTTGTGGATTTCAAGTTATTCACATTTTTTTGACTTTGGGGTTCTCCCTGATCTCTGGATTGACTTTAAAATCTCCTGGTGTTAAATTAACTACTTGGGTTATAGGGTTGGCATTAAGTTAGGATGTTTGCTGGTGGCCCATGATACAAACCAACCAACACATTCAGAGTTCTACCCCATGGAAGAGGATTACTATACGTGTGTTCTTTGGACAAGTGAGTACAACTAAGGGGTCTGTAAATACCCACATCCTGCCTGTGCTTCCTGCTTTGTCTGTGTCCATTGAAGAAAAGTGTATTGATTATACAACAGCACTGTTCCTGTGCCATCTGGTCCCAGAGCAGTGGCCATTTTAAAATTTGCACAAATGCACTGTAAGATTGCAGTCCTGACCTGGCAGGATTTTAATGTTGATCCATCTTTTTATGATATTGAAACTGAGATAGTGATTATGTACTTTAACCTTAGGTTTGAATGGCTAAATTTAAACTGATAAGAACAGATACTACACTTGATCTTAGCCAAAAGGCCGAGAATCGATGAATGGCCAAATTTAAAAAGTTCACATCCAGTTCTCAACTATGAACTATTCAAGGACAGGGACCTGGTCTTCTTCATCTCTGAATCTCTAGTGATTTTTTACATTGACTAGCATATTCAACAATAGATAGTTAATAAATAAGTGGATCGATGAACGAATAATTGGTTGATTCATTCAGATGGCTTCAAATATTACACGCATGGATGGAGATTTAGGTGATGGGGAGTGGCACCCTATAGGACAGTGGCCTGGGGTGCTGTGAGTGATTGGTAAATGCTATGCTTTATTTCCTGATGGGTAAAGAAAAGATTAGGAGAGTTTCCTCTAGAACAGTGGTTCTCAACCTTCCTAATGCTGCGACCCTTTAATACAGTTCCTCATGTTGTGGTGACCCCCAACCATAAAATTATTTTCGTTGCTACTTCATAACTGTAATTTTGCTACTGTTATGAATCGTAATGTAAATATCTGATATGCAGGATGTATTTTCATTGTTACAAATTGAACATAATTAAAGCATAGTGATTAATCACAAAAACAATATGTAATTATATATGTATTTTCCGATGGTCTTAGGCGACCCCTGTGAAAGGGTC
>NW_005353663.1:1753713-1756082 GCF_000412655.1 Myotis brandtii
TCAAGGGGAAATAATGGCTGAGTTGAATTGTTAGGGCAAGAAACACAAAAAGGGCAAAGTGAAGACAATATAGGGAGTAGGTAGTTGAACAAAAAATTCACTGTGGTGTTCTTATCTTTGGATAATATATGTTTCCAATATATAAGGGTTGTTATTTTGGGATAGCTTACTGTTAAATCACATAAGCATCTTTTAAATATGATACTCTTTCTCAAAGCACAGACTTTCTTGTTGCCAGGACAAGCTAATATCATCTGTGTTTATTAAAGGCCTTGGGTAAGACTTTGTTTTCACCTTAAGGAAGCACACCCAGAGGTTCTTAAAGCACAGACTTTCTTGTTGCCAGGACAAGCTAGTATCTTCTGTGTTTATTAAAGGCCTTGGGTTAAGACTTTGTTTTCACCTTAAGGAAGCACACCCAGAGAAACCAACAGCCATATTGTTTTAAATGTAAAGCTGATGAATTCAAATATGGTTAAAAGAGCTATTTTCTAGTAGGAAGAAAAATAGAGATTTATGTTACTTTGGTGATCATATTTTTTTGGGTGTGACTAAGGAATGAACTTGAATTCTGAAGCATAACTCCTTAGCATTTATTTCCTTTTTAAATTGTTTAATTTGTAAATCTTAGCAGTTTAACACATATACATTCATACAACTGCCCTTTATGCTATGCTAAAAGTATATTTCAACGTTGTTTTAGAAGACAAGCTGTTTCATTATTCTTTGCTGCATGTGTGAGCCTGAATGTCCATATATATTACATACATACATATTCTGGGAACAATTTTTATGTGAACTTGCTTTTACGAATAACCTCTAACTTGGCAATAACACCTCCTTATATTATGAAAGCAGTTAGGAAAATAAAGTTACCTCTATATATTTAAAATGATCTAATTCATAGGATTCTCAACATGGACCTTATGTGATTACTAAAAATATTTCAAAATGGCATTCTTGAAAGTGATGATCATTTGGACAGAGGGTATTCTGAAAGCCTTGAGCACACTATTGTGCTATGAGGTGCAGTTTTTGAAGATATGCATAATGATTATCTTTTGTCTTTTGTCACATCCAAGAGTTTCAATTTACAACCACCACAGGCCACATTAGAAAGACAGATGCTCTAAAAGAATTTAGTCCTCCAACAAAGACACCCTCTGAAACATCAGTGGATCACAAGATTAAAATGACCCATTCTTATTCAAAAAATAACAAGCAATAGAGATCCAATGTGATACGGATAGTCTAATACCATTACTTCTGTCTCAAGAAAAAGAGCCCAAAATGTAACAGTGTGATGCAGAATGTATAAAAAAAGATCCTGAAGACTCTGAAGGGCCAGAAGTGGTGACTCAATATTGGAATTTAAATTTAATCCTTGGTGATGCTTATGTAAAGAAAGTGATTTGGAGCAAGACTTGAATAAAATTTTTTACTCTGAGAAATAATGAATTGAATGACAGCTATTTGAGTGGCAGGTATGCATGGTATAGCAATTTCTGATTGATACTTTGTTTTTTCCTTTTTTTCACTTAAAAAAACTGAGGCAATGACAGAGCTGGAATAAATCAAGTTTTCTGAATCTTTTACATTTTTGTCTGTTTCTACCTACAATTTAACCCCTTTTTGCTGAAAAATATTTTTGCCAAACTGAAGTCATTTTTTATCAGATTTGATTTATGATTCAAACTTGAGTTTACTAATACTTTACCAGAAGATTTCATAATCTCATTTCCAAACAATCTAATGGCATTCAACAATTATTTGGTAATTAGAAATTACATTTGAAAGTGACACTAAGTAGTGTAAAAAGTTAAAATTGGTTTCTTGCAATGTCAAAAATGGCCTACTTTAGAAGATATAGCTTACTCTATATGAAAGAATAAATTATATTTAAATATGCTTATTGGAGCATTTAGTCCAGCGGGTGCAAATAACTGAATTAGCCAGATGTCATATTAATATAGAATATTTGAATCAATCATCACAAGTAGGAAAAATCTGACTGCTGATTAAGCAGAACTGCCACCTACAGGATATATTTCTAGAGTGTCAGCATAATATGTGAAAGGGCCTTCACTTTCACTTTCAGTAAGTCCAGTTCACACTCAAGAAATTCTTTTTTGCCCTAGCCAGTTTGGCTCAGTGGATAGAGCGTTGGCCTGCTGACTGAAGGATTCCAGGTACGATTCTGGTTAGGGGCACATGACCGGTTTCGGGCTTGGTCCCCAGTGGGGGCTATACAGGAGGCAGACATTTAATGATTCTCTCTCATCATTGATATTTTCATCTCTCTCTCCCTCTCCCTTCTTCTCTGAAATCAATAAAAATATGTTAAAAAAATTCTATTCCTTGAATTTGAG
>NW_005353663.1:1757508-1763339 GCF_000412655.1 Myotis brandtii
TTCGGCAAATATACATTTTTATTGATTTTAGAGAGGAAGGAAGAGGGAGAGAGATAGAAACATCAATGATGAGAGAGAATCATTGATTGGCTGCCTTTTGCAGGCCTCACACTGGGGATCCACCTGTAACCAGGGCATGTGCCCCAACCGGGAATTGAACTGTGACCTCCTGGTTCATAGGTAGACGCTCAACCACCGAGTCACGCCGGTCGGGCAAGTGTAGACCATTTTGGAATAAAGAGTAGATAAAGCCAATGTGCTTGGCTTTCTGGTTGAAGTCCTCCTGATTTACCCATTACTTAGGCTGACCTTGTAGCCAGAATTCTAGCAACTGTCCATGGCAGTCTGAAAGCTGGCTCAACTGCTGCTTGGTAACTGTATTAAAATGACCTTAGCTACACAGTATACATCAAGGACTCTTTAATTTTCTTTGCTTTCCTTTATTTCTTTGTAGTGTATTCTGTGTATTTAGCAACATTCTGTACCTGCAGTCCAGTGCAAGCCTGGGCTTTACTTTGCAACAAAGCACTGAAATGCCAGGCTTAATGAGAAAGGAAGCATCATGCAGAGTGTGAGCATTTGTGCTCCTTTGGAAAAGCATCTTCCCAACCAGGCTAATCTGAATCTGAAATGAATCCTTATTCCTCCCTCTGCTAGTGCAGTGAATGAGCTGTGGGAAGGTCAGCGGAAGCCGACTCAAAGAAACAGCTAAATCAGTGACTAAATTTCTTGACATAACATGAAATAAAACGCAATAGTTACAATATTCTGTCTTTAATCAGTGCTTTCTTCCAGAGCATTAGCGACCTTCTTCTCTATCACCTCACTGATGTGATAGAGAGCAATGAGGTGCTCAAAGCCCTGGAGGTGGGACAGGTTTCGTGGCAGAACTTTGGCACTGGCTGCCTCAACAGCATTGTCTAAAACCTGCCATAATTTGTCATTTTACTAAGACACAAATTTGAATTGTGTGCACTGGGTGTTACATACGGGGGATGAGTCACCTAGCTTTTGTGGGAATCTTGCCTAGTTTTCATATCTGCAGTTCAAGAAAGTTTCACTGGGTTGTAACTAGAATTCAGTATTGCTTGGAAGTGCTTAGTATTTGAGAATTTGGAAAAGCATGAAGTTCTTCAGATTAATAAAAATAGCAGGTGGAGTTCAGGCTGCCAGAGAGCCTCTCAGATATAAGTAGAACTATCTTCTAGGATTGAGCATCTAATTTATGTAAGATTCTAGGGAGAAATTAGGCCTTTATGATTGGCTTAGAACATTCTTTCCATTTAGAGAACTGCACATAAATGAACCTGAACCCAAAGCAAGGATGTTTTCTTTTCTTTTCTTTTAAAAAAAATATATTTGTATTAATTTCAGAGGAAGGGAGAGAGAAAAAGAGATAGAAACATCAATGATGAGAGAGAATCATTGATTGGCTGCCTCCTGGATGCCCTATCACTGGGGATCAAGCCCACAACTTGGGCATGTGCCCTGACCAGGAATCTAACCATGACCTCCTGGCTCACAGATCGATGCTCAACCACAGAGCCACGCCGGCCAGGCAAGGCAGTTTTCTTGACTGAAGGTCTATAAAAAGTAAGCTTTCATAACTCTCTGGATACCCTATTATTTGAGTGTTGCTCTCCAGAGGGAAGAAAGTGGCCTGAGTGTGTCCGGTGGTCACAGGTTTAAGTTTATAGAAAATGTAAACTGTTATGGTTTTGTTTTGTGCTTTCGGGTCTACTTCAGAACACTTGCTGGCATTGATATGGTCCTTAAAAAATCATGGTGCATCCTGTTTTCTGCAGATATTCAATTTTTCTCTCAAAAAATTTCCAAACATATTTTACATTTCAAACAACGTTTGGTGGCTTCTCAAGAAGCAGTAGCAGTGGCAATATGCAAAAACTACACTGTAACCATTAAAGAGTAATGTTTTCAGCAGATGTTTGTAAATAAAAGATAAGCAAAAGACTGTTTGGGGAATATTATCATTGCACTGTTTGGTTATGATCCTTGATAGACGCCTACAGTCTATACTGTTTTATTTTAGATTTATAGAAGCCAAATATAGTAATGAACTGACAATAAAAAAGAGAAAGAGTTACATTATGCTTAGCAGTGACAACAAGATGTTGAAGAATATGTGTGCTAATGGCAGATCACAAGTGGACAAAATAAATCTCTGTATCTTGGCCAAGAGTTGTTAATGGTAAAATCACGATCTTGCTCTTAAAATAACAGACTACTAAAAAAATTCTTGTCAATTTACTGCACTCAAGTTTGTTGGCTAAGAACTTTATGTGAGTATTGATGGTGCAATATTGTCTCACACAATTTTTTTCTCCACCAAACTTTAATAACCTTCCTGGAACCAGAAAAATACCTATATTGCAGTGGAAAAATCAAGACAATTATTAAGTCTCTCTCTCTCTCTCTCTCTCTCTCTCTCTCTCTCTCTCTCTCAAGCTGAACAGAATTATAATATTACTGAATGGTCTTAGGTGGCAAGTCTTAAATGGTTTTTGAACTCAGCCATTCTTTGAAAGTTAAAGGGCACTTTATGGGAGATATCACCTTCCCAGAAAGCACAGGATATTTGTTTGCTTTGTAACAATGCAATCCACTCTCCTAACCTGGTACGGTAAGGCACATGCTGCTTGGAATTCATGGGACACCAAAAGCAGGCATGAGCCTTGCTCTCTTATTTCCCATTAATGGCCCTTGGGAAGGGCCATCATCTCAGTCCCTGTGGATCCTCCTTCCTCTGTGACAGCTCAGTTATGGTCCGCACACATAGCACCAGTCAGGATCAGAAGCATAAATCAAATTGACATAAGTCCAATTCAGAAATCATAAGTCAGTTTGACAAAAGTTGAATTTAAAGATGTGTAGGCAATCCAAGATTGACTGTGATCCTTTGAAGCTGTTTAAATAGAAAGGTTTGGGCATGGTAAATCATTTGGGGAAGATTTTTAGGAAAGGTTTAGCTGTATGTCAAAAATTCACCCGGGTTTCTAGAAAACTTAACCATTATTAAAATAATTCTTCTCTAGCATTTTTCTTTTAAAAATTGCTCATGGCAGCAATTACAGTAACTTATTTTTATGTTTGCCCTCAGGTGTATATGCTATATGTTAGATATCCTTAATGAAAAATTCTAATGTTCAACTTATTTTTAAATTTTTTGGTCACCTTTTAATGTATCCTTAATTTGTAGATGTCTTATTTTTTTCATGTCATATTTTTAGCATCACATATAATTATTGTTCAGGGAGGAAGATAACCTTTCAAATGTAAGGTTTTCAAATCTTACACGCCCTGAATAAATCACTCTGTTACAGCAGACTCTCTCCAGCAACTAAGCCTTGTTCTCATATTAGGGGATATAATTTTAAACACAGCTCTGAGAACATTGTCTCCCCATAAATACTTAAGTGTTGTGTTAATACTGATTTTTTTTAAAGCTCTTACGTCGTTACCTAGAAGCCCATGATGTAGCTGGGCTTAGTAGGATTTGGTTCCTCTGGTATGTGCTCACGTAGTATTTGGAGGATTACTGTGATACATGACTGCACTCAGTAATTCAGTCTCACTATTGCTAAACTGGGAAATCCACCTTTTCTCACTTGCATGTTATAATGTACCTGTAGAGAATAGTAGCAATATTCTGTGGAAAGTTTTCTGTTACTTTTACTTCACCAGAAATGTCAGAAGCTGTAAAGATGGTGAAAGGATGAGTTCTTGGGGGAAATTTTCAAGAAGGGGGAGGTGCCCTAGCCAGTTGGGCTCAGCGGATAGAGCGTCGGCCTGCGGACTTCAGGGTCCCAGGTTCGATTCCGGTCAAGGGCATGTACCTTGGTTTTGGGCACATCCCCAGTAGGGGGTGTGCAGGAGGCAGTTGATCGATGTTTCTCTCTCATCGATGTTTCTAGCTCTCTGTCCCTCTCCCCTCCTCTCTGTAAAAAATCAATAAAATATATTTAAAAAAAAAAAAAGAAGGGGGAGGTGATGTCATGTGGCTGCTGTTCTGACTTCACTGGTAAATTCACTTTTCAGGGGCTAAGTGTGTCCTGCCTGAATGAAGATGATCACACCAATGCCCATTTCTCCTCCTCCTCCTCTTGCTCCTTCTCCTCCTCTTTTTCTTTCTTTTCAAGGTGAAACCCATGTTAGTGAAGAAGTATGTAACAGTACAACAAAAACTGGAGTAGATGTTAGGAGGCTCATATCCAAAGTGGCTGTGAATCTCGGGACAAGTAACTCATTTTCTTTTTTTTTTTAAATTTCTTTATTGAATAAGGTATAACATATGTGTCCTTATCCCCCCATTACTCCATTGACCTCTCCCCATTGACCTCTCCCCGGCCACTCCCACCCCCCAAAACATGCCCTCACCCCCCTATTGTCTGTGTCCATTGGGTAAGCTTATATGCATGCATACAAGTCCTTTGGTTGATCTCTCCCCCTTACCTACACCCTCCCCTACCTTCCCTCTGCTATGTTTATAGCAGCACAATTCACCATAGCTAAGATTTGGAAACAGCCTAAGAGCCCATTAGCAGATGAGTGGATTAAAAAACTGTGGTACATCTACACAATGGAATTCCACACTGCGGTAAAAAAGAAGGAATTCTTACCATTTGCAACAGCATGGATGGAACTCATTTTCTTATGTGAAAACTCAGTGAGTCTATGAATTTAGTTTGAGAACTGGGAAACACCGTATCTCTCCTCTTGCATCATAGTCATGTCCAGAATTTTCTTCTATTATCACCTCCATTTTCTTGCCTCAGCTCAATGAGCCACTCAATTAGACACAGTAGCAGAGGTTATTTGTGCTCCACCCACATCCCCTCAGTCCACCCTAAAGTCACCTGCAGGAAAAATGCCAGAGACTTCCTGGGTCTCTGCTGGAGGCATTCTCTGGCCCTGCGAGTGTGCTTTATCCTCAGATGGGCCGCACCAGCAGTGCTGGAGTGTCAGCTCCCTTGGGGCAATCCCTAACCAATGAAGGATGGGAGTGGGAAATAGCCCAGCCTCCTTGCTCTACAGGAGCCAGCACTGAGGAAATGTTCTTTACTGTCCCCAGTAGGAATAAGTTCATTACCACAGAGCATCATGACTTAGGAGCTATCTTTCCCTGTCTTACATCCCCATTCCCTCACTCTGTTTCCTGCACCAACTTCCAAAACAAACTCCATGCACTTAAATATGCACTCCTTGCATATTTAAGTCATCACAGTATCATGTGTCAGTACACAAACTTTCTGTTCCCTAAGTTTGTTAGCATTGGGTTTGTGTTACTTACACAGTCAGTATCTGTTCAAGAGACAGTGCTGTGGCCCGTGCTCTTCTCTCTGCCTGGAGTTCCCTGCCCTTCTTCTGCCTTTCTCTGTGCCCCTGCTAAACCCTGCTCCCCTCCCTCCCACAAACCAAAAATCACTGTTTACTTAATTAACTCTAGCTCATCCTTCTGGCTTCATCTTAAACATCCCCTCGAGAACCAAGATGGCGGCATAGGTAAACAACGGAGTTTGCTGCCTCAAACAACCACTTCAAAAATACAACTAAAAGATGGAAAGGACATCATCCAGAACCACAGGAAGGCTGGCTGAGTGGAAATTCTACAACTAGAAGGAAAGAGAAAAGCATACCGAGACTCAGAGGTGGCGCAGTGCGGAAGCAAAATACTAAGGTGCGGAGTGCATGCAGAGCGGGCTGGCAGCTGAGGGCGCGGTTGTCGTTTTCAATCGGGAGGGAGTCTCAGGCTCTGAGCTCCAGTTCCGGGTGATTCTCTAGGGACCCAGACTCATACGGGAGAAGCTGGACTG
>NW_005353663.1:1764248-1782272 GCF_000412655.1 Myotis brandtii
TTCTAACTCTCTATCCCTCTCCCTTCCTCTCTGTTAAATATCAATAAAATATATTTTAAAAAAAGAAAAGAAGAGAAAAGTTATTTGAAGAAATAATGACAGAAAACTTCCCCTACCTGGTGAAAGAAATAGACTTCCAAGTCCAGGAAGCGCAGAGAACCCCAAACAAAAGGAATCCAAAGAGGACCACACCAAGACACATCATAATTAAAATGCCAAGAGCAAAAGACAAAGAGAGAATCTTAAAAGCAGCAAGAGAAAAAAAGTCAGTTACCTATAAGGGAGTACCCATACGACTGTCAGCTGATTTCTCAACAGAAACTTTGCAGGCCAGAAGGGAGTGGCAAGAAATATTCAAAGTGATGAATAGCAAGAACCTACAACCAAGATTACTTTATCCAGCAAAGCTATCATTCAGAATTGAAGGTCAGATAAAGAGCTTCACAGATAAGGAAAAGCTAAAGGAGTTCATCACCACCAAACCAGTATTATATGAAATGCTGAAAGGTATCCTTTAAGAAGAGGAAGAAGAAGAAAAAGGTAAAGATACAAATTATGAACAACAAATACACATCTATCAACAAGTGAATCTAAAAATCAAGTGAATAAATAATCTGATGAACAGTATGAACTGATGATTGTAATAGAATCAGGGACATAGAAAGGGAATGGACTGACTATTCTTGGGGGGGGAAAGGGGCGTGGGGGTGCGGGAAGAGATTGGACAATAATCGTGCACCTATGGATGAGGACAGTGGGTGGGGAGTGAGGGCGGAGGGTGGGGTGGGAACTGGGTGGAGGGGAGTTATGGTGGGGAAAAAGAGGAACCAATGTAATAATCTGAACAATAAAGATTTAATTTAAAAAAAATAAATAAATATCCCCTCCACAGGGAAGTCTTCAAGGATGATGGCCACTCTCCACCCCCCACTTGTTCCCATTACATCCTGTAGGTAGATTATAACATTAATTACATTGTAAATACTTATGGAATGTTTCTTTTCCTAATGGCATTGTAACCTGCATGTTGCTTTTGTTCACCCCTGTAATTTCAGGGTTAAGCACTTTCCCGGCCTCTAACAGACGCTAAGGATACATTTAGTAAAGAGCGAATAACTGGACCTGAGGAATCACCTATTGCAAACCTCCATGCTGTCGATGAGAAGATCAGTGCCCCAGAGATAAAATAATTAGGATGGAGAGTGGAACTAGAATTCAGAACCCCTAACTCCCGGTCCAGTGATTATAGTATCTGATATAGTACTGTGCAATACTTCTTCCTTTCCATACCCATCTCCCTACCTGACAGCCTTCATGTGCAATGACCCCACTGACCAGAGAGAGAGAGAGAGAGAGAGTCATGGCCCCAATGCCAGAAGATGCCCTGCAATTGGGATTTAATGCTCTGTGATAGGTGTCTTGAAATTCTGAATAACGACACCTTTGAATTTGCATTTTGCAAGTAAATTCCTATGGGACAATGGAGCAAGTACAGGGGCTTGGAGCCTTGATTTACAGCATCCCTCCTCCCTGTAGCCTCCCTGGGTGGTTATCCCTGCTCCCCGACTCCCTGGAGTACTGGGTCCTTCTTGCCTTCTCCCCACCCCCACCCTGTGACTTTTGCTGGTCTCAATCCCAGATAGAGGCCTGGGTGTGGATGCAGGGAAGGTCAGGGTGGGTGTGAGGCCCTTGCTGTGTCTTTGGGCCTGAAATGACATTCACTGTCCCACCCCAGCCAGACTGGCAGCATCTGCCCCGTGGTCCAACTGCTGGAGGCTTTCTATGGCCTTTTGCCCACCTTAATCCTGGTGCAAGTGCTTCTCAACCTGTCTGTGTGGTGAGGAGCCCATGGACCAGAGATGCACCGGACTTGACTTCTCTAGGCCCTGCCGCCTTCAAGACGCAGCTCCCAGATCTGCTGCAGGCCCAGTGAGGTCATGTGCAGCCTGCATCACTGGACAGCCCCACACCTGTGTCACCTGTGAGGGTTCACATTTGCTCCCACAATTCTTGTGCACGAACACTCCCGAGGCTGCCTCTGTGGCTAGAATGGGGTGGGAGTCCTTTCTTATTTTCTTCAGATTTTCTGAGTCTGGCTTGTGTTTCTCTCTCCTAGTGGGCTTATGATACTACTCTCTGGGAAGGAGCCACATAATATGAATTGTTTAATTTTAGCACTTCCATGTATAAGTCAAATCTTTGATATTTGCATTTGAAATAGCATCAGATAATATAAATATGAATAGTACAATCATGTTCATAACTTTAAATGTTAGTTTTTCCTTACGGAAAATGGCATAAAATAGCAAATAAAAAATAAATGGTGCCCTCGCTGGTGTGGCTCAACTGGTCGAGTATTGTCCCACACACCAAAATGTTGCTGGTTTGATTCCCGGTCAGGGCACATGCCCAGGGTTTTTAACATGCACTTTCATTGCATAGCAGCAAAGCAGATAGACTGTTTCTCCACAAGATTATGAAACAGGAGCCATATTCAACTAAAGTCTACTTCCCAAAGTAACTCATACAGTGCCATTCCCTATATAGATGCCCAGTTACTGTTAAAAATGATAGAATAGTCAATGTCTTAGCAATATTTTAAGACTGTGATTCTAAATTCCCTTTATTTTCCTCTCTTTTTTTGCCATGATTTCTACTTTTAATTTACAAATGTGGCTCTGAATGGAAGTTAATTGGGAAAAATCAGTTCTTCCATTTTTACATATAAATTATTTTTACTTTTTTTTTTTGCAAGCACCTCTTTAGATGAATTCCATGGCTTTTAAAATCTTTATGCATTTGAAGTGAAATTCAGTACTAACTTTTCTTTAATCATCAGCTTTTGACTTTTTTTCTTTGTGACTTTACACTTCGTATTATGCGATATTTCTTGTTTTCTTTTCAGAATCAACAGTTCCTGAAATAAAGAAAAAAATACGCTTAGCAAAAGTTATGTAGTAAAAGATATATATGCATATATTAAAAAATCTTGCCCAAGTGTTTGCAAATAAATTTCCTGGGTTAAACAGTTTTGTTCTACTGCTTTCAGAAAAGAAGAGTAAGGTTGCCTTTTTGTATTTTTATAATATTAGAAACGATTCCTAAAATAATTTGAGAATTATCTCTCTTGCAAGGCAGAGCAATACCATTCCTTAGAAGTCTGTAGGGAAAGCCGTTGAAGAACACAGTTGTTATGAGCCAGGGCTCTCCCAGTTTAGCATGCAGCAGGAGCACCTGCAGGGTGCACTAAACATTGCTGGGCCCGCCTCCAGGGCTTCCCAAGCAGCAGGCCAGGAACGGAGCCTCAGAATTTGCAGCTTCAACAAGTACACAGGCGGGGCTGATGCTGCCTTCTGGAGACCAGGCTTTATTATTTTTTAAAATTTATCTTTATTGTTGAAAGTATTACTGATGTCCCCTTTGTTTGTGTTTTATTTTTCCTCCCTATGGTCCCGCCCCTCCCAGGCCTTCACCACTCTATTGTCTGTGTCCATGGGTTATGCATATATGCACATAAGTTCCCTGCTTAATCACTCTCCCCCCTCCACCTTCCCTCTGAAATTCATCAGTATGTTCCATGCTTCTATGTCTCTGTTGCCTGAGCCCCCTCCTCCCTCCTCCCACCCTCCCCAGGCCTTCACTGTACTATCCTCTGTGTCCATGGGTTTTGCATATACTATTATGCATACAAGTTCTTTGGTTAGTACCTTCCCCCGTCTCCCCTCCCTCTGAGAATCTTCAGTCTGTTCTATACTTCTATGTTTCTGGATTTGTTTTGTTTATCAGTTTACTTTGTTCATTAGATTCCACATATAAGTGAGATCATGTGATATTTGTCCTTCTCTGACTGGCTTATTTCACTTAGCACAATACTTTCCAGGTCCCTTCATGTAGTCTCAAGGGTAAGAGATTCTTCTTTTTTACTGCTGCATAGTTTTCCATGGTAGAAATGTACCACAGCTTTTTTTTCTTTTTTTTTCCAAATATATTTTATTGATTTTTTTTTACAGAGAGGAAGGGAGAGAGATAGAGAGTTAGAAACATCCATGAGAGAGAAACATCAATCAGCTGCCTCCTGCACATCTCCTACTGGGGATGTGCCCGCAACCCAGGTACATGCCCTTGATCGGAATCGAACCTGGGACCTTTCAGTCCGCAGGCCGACGCTCTATCCACTGAGCCAACCCGGTTTCGGCAGTACCACAGCTTTTTAATCCACTCGTCTACGGATGGGCACTTGGGCTGTTTCTAAATCTTAGCTATTGTAAATAACGCTGCTATGAACATAGGGGTGCATACATCCTTTCTGATTGGTGTTTCAGGCTTCTTAGGACATATTCTTAAAAGTGGGATCACTGGTTCAAATGGCAGTTCCATTTTTAAGTTTTTGAGGAAACTCCATACTGTTTTCCATAGTGTCTGCACCAGCCTGCATCCCCCCCCCCCCCCCCCGGTAGTGTGATAGGGTTCCCCTTTCTCCACATCCTCACCAGCACTTGTCATTTGCTGATTTATTAATGGTAGCCATTCTGGCAGGTGTGAGGTGGTACCTCATTGTCGTTTTGATTTGCATCTCTCTGGTGATTGGTGATGTTGAGTATTTTTTCAAATGTCTCTTGGACATTTGTATGTCCTCTTTAGAGAAGTGTCTATTTAGGTCTTCTTCCCATTTTTTAATTGGGTTGTTTGTCTTCCTTTTGTTGAGTTGTATGAATATTTTATGGAAATTAACCCCTTATCAGATGTATCATTGGCAAATATGTTCTCCTATACAGTGGGTTCCCTTTTCATTTTGATGTTGGTTTCTTTTGCTGTCTAAAGCCTACTGCTATATGCTCTCAGCAGGGATTACTTCTAAGGTAGCTTTTATGGCATTATAAATTGCTAGTCTCCAAATAACTTCACAAATAAAATTTCTGAAAACCCAAATCTATTATTAAATGAATGTAACTTCTAAAACTAATTTGAGATGAGTTATTTTTTTATCTACAGAACTTTGTGTATGTAGTAAAAAACAAACAAAAAGAAACTCATCAGAACAATAGCACCACATAGCTGTGCATTTTTAAATACTGCCTTTAGTATTTTCTAACTGCCAAAGTTATTTCCAACATGTTCATTAACATATTCCAAGAATGCTCACTGGATGCATACTGTGCGCCAGTTTCCTGGGAGAGACACACTGGTGCACAGCATAGATACGGAGCTTACATGTATATTTCTGTGACAACGCACCTGCTATGGTATTCTGACTCTTATAGCCATTTGAAAGCAGAGCAGGCTCAACATGAGAGTTGTGCATAACATTTTGCCTTTAATGTTTCTTGTAATAGAGGACATTCATAATATAACATACTATGACAACACTGCATTTGAATATTTGTGGAAATAAAAATTTTAACAAATTTTGCTTAATTCTGAAAACTAACAGAGGGAATATGAAATTAATGGCAGGAAGTTGGCTATTTTCCAGCATTAGCTGGGTTTCTTCTCTTCTTAGAGCAATTCATGTGGAGTAGCTAATTATTCCCAGCCCCTACTGTCTACATTTAGATACAGAGCACTTATATATTTCCTATGTGCTAAGCTCTTCATATATATTAACATTAAAACATTTCTAAGCTATGCACACACACATTATATATATATTTATGTATATATATATATATATATACACACACACACACATATATATTTCTTCTCTATGATAATCTATGAGGTAGGTGCTATTGATATACCTATTTTATAGATAAAGAAATAGGCCCAGAGAGGTCAAAAAGCTAGTCCAAGCTGCACAGCAGATCGGATGAGTAGATGAATGATAGAGGCAGTATCAGATTTCAGCAGTCTGGCTCCAGAACCTACTCTTTTTACCACTAAGCTTTCCTGACCTATATGATGTTTCTGGTACTTGTCATTTATTGTAATGCTTTTGCTTATAGTTTTCTTTTTAATAGTATATATCTTTCTTTTTCAATTAATATTAAGGTCTTTGAGGGCAATTTCTAGGTCTAACACCTTTTATATTCTACTAGAGGCCCGATGCATGAAATTTGTGCAAGAGTAGGCCTTCGCAGCCACAGCGGCTGCCTGGATCCCTCCCTTGCAGCTAGGGGTGGCTGCCTGGATCCCACAGCTGCAGCCCCGGCTTCATCCTGGAAGATGTCCTGGAAGGATGTCTGGTCTAATTATCATATTATGCTTTTATTATTATAGATGAAATGTCAAGCACAATACTTTATGTATAATAGGTATTTTTTTATATATTTTATTGATTTTTTACAGAGAGGAAGGGAGAGGAATAGAGAGTTAGAAACATCGATGAGAGAGAAACATCGATCAGCTGCCTCCTGCATGCCCCCCACTGGGGATGTGCCCACAACCAAGGTACATGCCCTTGACCGGAATCGAACCTGGGACCCTTCAGTCCGCAGGCTGACGCTCTATCCACTGAGCCAAACCGATTAGGACTGTAATAGGTATTTAATAATTACTTTTCAATGGACTGATTGATGAAACTCCCAATGGTACAATATTAGAAATTATAAATCTCTATTTCTCTAGATTGATTGATAGAGCAAGCTGGAAATGTGTTTCTTTTCTTCCTTAAAATATAACTATAAATCTTCTATACATCCCTAGATCAAAGAATATAGTGATATGAATTCATTTGCTATGAAAGACATTGCCATTAGTTTAATGGTCAGGCTGGCTTCAAAATTTGAAAAGGGATTAGAAAAACTAAATATTTTTAAGCTAGATGGAAACCCAGATATCCTCTCATCCAGCCCCCCATTTTACCTATTAAGCACCAGGGGAACAGCGCTGTCAAGTCTCATCTGAACTGTTAATGATCACTGGAAAAAACTATCTCCGTTTTCTGTTGGTTTGGAAACAGGCCCTGTACACGGAGGGCGAGGACAGACTGAAGAAAGAGGCAGACCACTCCAGATTAGTGGGTGGCAGTTTTAATAAGCAAGGAGACATGTACAAGGCTTGTCTTGGCAGCTACAAGACGAGTAGATTTCTCTACCCGCCCACAGAATTTTAAAGTTTATATAGAGGCTTTAACTCAGATGATCTCAATAACACATTGCTCTCTCAAGGCTGAGTTTTTAAAAGGGGCTACCGCTGTGGGAAATAGTAGGCACTGGAGGGGGTGAGGAACCTCCAATTGCCTGGGTCTAGTTCACAGGTCAACTGGAGGTCACGTCCTCTGGATGACCTCATCCAACATCTTTCTACTCTAACTCTAGGCCTTTGTTCCCCCAAAATAACTTATTCTTTTTTTAAAAGACAATACTTCCTGGGCTAGTGTAGACATATGTTTTAAAATAAGTTTCACCCTGGCCTGTGTGGCTCAGTTGGTTGAGCATTGTCCCATGCACATAGAGGTTGCAGGTTTGATTCCTGGTCAGGACCCAGGCCTGGATTGCAGGCTGGATCCCCAGTAGGGGGCGTGCAGGAGGCAGCCAATCATTGGTTCTCTTCCTTTCCTTTCCTCTCTCTCTAAAATCAATAAAAACATTAAAAGAAAAGAAAAAAACACCTTCAAGTTTAAAAAATAAATGTTACAACTCTTTCCAAGAAAAAGCCTTCCTTTTAGCAAACAGGTCTAATCTTCAACAACATAAATTTCTAGATTTCTCAAAAAGGAGATATAGAAAATGTTCAGGTTCTATCAAGATTACATCCAAATGTTTTTATGGAAGTAGATTGGTCCTACATATTGGTGTGCCTTTGCTGTGTAACAAACTAGTATAACAAACATAGGGGTTTTAAACAACTTTTTGGTTAGTTTGGAAGTTTGTGCTGGGCCATACTTAAGGTTGGGCTTGGCTGAATTCAGCTGGGTTTACCACTTCCTCAGCTGTTTCTTGCCAAGTCATTTAGGCCCCAGCTGATTCTGGATGATTTAATTCACATGTTGATTGTTGACTCTCGGTTGGGGTATAAATGTGACCATGTCACATGTCTCTCATCGTCCAGTAGACTAACTCGGGAGTATTCACACGGTGGCAGTGGGAGAAGACCCAGGAGCAGCAAGTAGGTAAGCTGTAACACACTAGTGCTTTTCTACATTATGCTTGTGTCCTGTTTGCTAATGTCTCATTTACGTGGCAAATTACATGGCAAATTACATGGCTAACCTGGGTGTTAAGCGTGGGAAAATAGATTTGGCCTTTATATGAGAGGAAGGATAATTGTGATCCTTCTAATGATTTATTCCAGTCTATCCTTTCATCACAATTGCTTCAATTTCCTCTGACCTTCAAAATACCCCCATCTCCTCCCAAGAGTTCCCCAAAGTCTCATTTAATCCCAGCGTCAGGCTGGAAGGCCAGGATCTCACAATTTTAAAAAGGTCTGACTATGGCTCTTTAGATGTGTTCCTCTTGCTCCTGTGAGCTAAAGAAAACTGTGAACTCGAAAACACAAATTACGTGTCCCCCTCAGACAGTGGTGAGACAGGAATAGGATGGGAAGAACAGTAGGCAGATGGCAGGCATTAACCCATGCAGTTTTGAAATCCCACAGGGTACATGACCTCAGGTCTTCTGACTCTGGCAGGGAATGTTTCTTGATTAGGGTCCAGTTTTTCTCCCTAGAAGTGGCGTCCTGGTACAAAATTCCACTGTTCTCCATGGATCTTGGTTCTACCCTTTGGGCTCTTGGCTCTATCCTCTGAAATGTTCCTGTTTTTGTTCCACAGAAATTGCTTGTGTTGACAATTGAGTAGCTTTCTCAGCTTGCTCCTTCCATAGAAAGCTCAGCTACAGAGGCTTTTTTTAAAAGTTAACAATCACATTTCCTTTTAATATAGATTATTGTCCCTTTCACTAATAAAACTCCAGTAAAAACTTTGTGGGCTTTCATATAGTAGATTCTAGTCTAAACTATTCAATAAAATTAAAAAATCGCAATTGTTTTTGAGACTGCTTCTCTCTCTTGACTTAAATGCCTGGGGGGGGGGTGTTAAGCTTTCATGTGACCACCCCCTTATTATTAGTAAACCTTGTGTGTTTCTAGGAGAGGCCACCTAGCACCTCTTTGAAACTTTCAAGATTTTAACAAAGAGGGTTACAGACATATCCTTTGTCTGATCTCTGTTCTCACTTCACTTTTCATGTAATTTTCAAAGTAATTTGCTGGTTGGAGATACTGGAAATGAGAAATAGTTTTGTTTTCCAGTCCAACAAGTCCTACCCTTTTATTTTTCCTTTAAAATCTGTTTGAAAACATAACAGTCCTTTTTAGCTTCTCTTTCTCTTGTCACACCTTATCCTAGAAGCTGAAAAAAGCCAACTGACACCGAACATTTTGCTTGGAAGCTATCTTGTCAATGCCCACAAGTTTATCAGATAATTTCTCTGTCTTCATGTAACTGCAGGTGACAGTTTTGCCAATTTTCTCTCACCACATAACACAAATCAGCTGTTGCAATAGTTTCCTTACTCCTTTTCCAGCTTCAATTTGCCACTCAGTCCTACATCCAGTGCCACATGTTTTAGGTTAGTTAGCAGCACACCCTTTCTAGGTACCTTTTTATATATCAGGTAACTTGGTTGTGGCAAACAAACACCACACAATTTAGTGGGTTGAAAACACACACCTCTCCTTTTTTTTAGCTTATAATTCTGTGGTTCTGAAATTTGGACTGGCCTCAGTGGTGGCTCTTCTGATCTGAGGTGGGCTTGACTCATCTCAGTTGGGCTAGCTAGCTCATGCATCTTCTGTTTATTGGCAGGGGGAGTTGGGGGCTGGGGGCTGGTTGATCCAGCATAGCCTCACACACTTGTCTGGTGATTGGCTGGCTGGTATCTAGAGAGAAAGGGTAACTGAGCCATGTGTCTCTCTTCATCTAAAATGCTAGCCAAGGCTTATTCATATGATAGTAGTGACAAGAGAATCAAAAAGTGGCAAATAGGCAAGTCCCAGTGGGCAAATGCTTTTTAAATCTATGCTTGTCCCACAATGTACTTATGTTCTATTGGCCAAAGCAATTCACAAAGCTCATCCATATTTAAAAGTTGGGGAAGTCGATGCTGACTCTTCATTGGGGAAAGGAAGAATTGTCATTTTAACAATCCACCACATTCTGGAAATATTTTCTATGAACAGAATTTCAATACCCACAGCCTAATATTTTTAACACCTTAAATTCATAAGGGAAATGAGATTTGTCTCCTATCTATATTTTGAGGATGTAGTTGATAGAAAAAACTTCAATTCTATTACATATAAAATACATTCTAAATTCAAAATAACAAAGCAAATATTCACCTGTCCTTTTAAGCCTTACTGTGCATAGATATCCCCTTGGTTACTATTGAGATGTTCTTTTTGATTACTATTCTAAATATCTGCATACAGCAGCACAGGAAAAACATATACATAATAAATACTGTAGAAAGTATTACTACTCCACAGCAGGCCAACTTTTCATAAATAGTGTGAATATTAGTATTTATAGTTGATAACGGTATGCTGGCTCAAGCACTATCCCCTTTGGGTATACTTTTCTGAATTTTGAAGCTTAAAAGATATAACTACATTTTTCAAACTCCTTGTAACTGTGTTCTTCATGTTATCTGAGTTCTACCAGGCAGATCTGTGGCTGAGATTTGTAAAGCTGTGTGCAGGAAGAGATCATCTTGTGGAGGAGGATTTTGATTTTTTTGGGCTAGCTATAAAACATAGTTTCAATAACAAAAATGCAAATCTGTTTTTGATCAATCTAATTCTCAACATAAAATGAAGGACTCACTATCTATTTAGAAAGGGACTAATTGTAAAAGTCTGAGTGGTATGTAGGAGATTCCAAAGAATACAGCAAGAACGCTGGTCCAGGAGCAGCAGAGATGTTCCCTAACCCCATGGCAAGGTCATGAGGAATGTGCGCTGTTAGTGAAATAGAGAGGGAGAGTTGTGCAAGGCAAGTTGCCTTGAGGAACACAGCCATCTGGAGCAACCTCACAAAACAGGGAAGGACCGAAATTAATAAATGCCATAAACTTTCTCTTTCTTCTCTCCCATCTTGTCCCAATAGCCCCAGTGGTTTTCCAAGGAGAAGCTACAGGGGTCATTAGCCTGTTAATGGAATCTGGGAGAGCAGCCCCTTGGGGCAGAGAGCAGAGTGGAAAAGGATAGAGTAGATCTGAAAGAGCAAATGACAGACATCTGGCACAGGTTCCTTGTAGCTGTCAAATATTTGATTCATTAGTGATAGGTGGCAGGCAGAAGACACAGTGAGATTTTCACCAGAACAATACTGAAGTACCCAAAATTGGTTATTTGGCTGAGATAGAAATTCTTTTTCTGCTTAGAAGGGATTCTATTGTTGGGAACAAAGAACCCTATCTATATTGGTGATAAGAATGAATGAATGGAAGGGTAAATGGAAATGATATTTAAAATTAAAAAACAAAATTAAAATGTAAGCTCAATGTAAAGTTGTTACTACCCCCTACATATTCCATCATCTGAACTCAAGACAACATATATTAGTGGCTTTAGTGATATAGTAATAAAATATATGAAGTGACCAATGTGTTTAAATTAATCTTAAAAGAAGTATACAGAGATAGAAGAAGAGAAACAAAATGATCACCACCAGATGTATGGGAAAACTGTCTGAGGCCCACCCTTCAAAGACTACTAAATACGTTTTTCTATAGGTTGTTTATTTATAAATCCAAGAAGCTGATGTTTGTGTGATAAGCTTTATAATGATTTAGATAGACTCTCAATGTCCCAGCAGTTTTGGTATCACTGTCCTCTTTTTGAAACCATTGAAGTCCTCTCTTCAGGGGGAAAAAAAAAGGCCTCATAATTTCAGAGAGTTTATGGGCTCCTTGAAGGATATCTGTGCACTTGTTTTGCAAATCCATGAACAAATTAGATAATTAGAGATATATGAAAGTTTGTGGATATGACATATTCGGTGCTAATGCACATTACTATAGCAATCCTAAAATTATTTCAAAGAGGCATGCAGTTCATTTTGTGTCACTTAGTAGACTTTTTCTAAGGGGAAAGTACCTCGATCTACAATGAGAATTGGCTATCAACCTATATAAAGAGTTTGCTAACAAAAGCTGAGATGTCTCTAAACTTGCTAAATAGCAGAACTTACCATTTTCTTCTGAATTTATAACAACATGACTTTGCATCAGAAACAGTAATTAGCTTTTAAGTTCTTGTGCTGTACTAAGTCACATTTTCTGGAGTCTATTAGAAGCAAGATTGTAAAATCTGGCACAATTTATATATGAAATTGGGAAAGTATATTGAATACGAGCCATTAAATTTATATGAAATTGTGTTTTACATTTTAAAAATGTGAGCAGTAGAGAGAAAATATGTTTGGTAAAGAAGATACATGAGTAAAGGCACATTATGAGTACATTTGAACATTATTTTTGTCACTTATAAATCAACCTTCAGGAACATGTATTCAATAACAAAAATGCAAAATATCTGCTATTTTAAGTAATCTTGAGGCAAGTAACAGGGTGTGTGGTATATATAACTGTTTATCCCTACCCCCTACATGTTCCACCATCTGGACTCAAGGAAGTTTTAGGTGGTTGAATAGTCTTTTGTTCTGCTTCTTTTTACCGGTTTTGTTCCCCCACCATTATTGTTTTGTTGAGAATGAAGATAAATAAAAACAAAAAGATAGAATTGTGCATCCAAAAAAGATGTTTTCCAGATGAGAAACTAAAGGAAGAAATTATAGAAACAATGGGGATATATGGGAAATAGTTATTTGCCTCCCACTTTAACTAGAGACACTTATGCCTTTTTATTTAAATGATCACCATGTAATGTACTAGTACCACAATTATGAATTGTCATGTTTATTTAATTTTTCTAAAAATGTAATTTTTAATCATAAGCTCCTGAATTGTCCAATCTGTTGATTTATTTTCCTCTCTGCAGCATCACTGATCTTCCCACATTTTAACTCTGTCTTTTTGGAAATCAAACTTTCATGACTAAATGATTTTTTTATATCAAGTTTTAACCCTTTTCGGTCCAACATGGAGGCTGACTCGACAGACCAGGGTCTAGGAGCAGGTCCAATGTCAAGGCTGAGACACTGCAAACGGGTTCAACATTCAATCCCGTCAATTAATTTGGACCAGACTGTTTGAATTCCAAAAATAAAATTGGACCGCAAAGGGTTAAAAATATAAATTAGATTCACTTTATAAGACAGCAATGAAAATGGTGGGGGGGCAAATTAGTTGGAACTTGAAGCTAACTTGTTAATTAAATTCTTCACCACCATCAATATGCAATTGAGAGACCGACTATACAAATGGGGAATGGCCACACCACATATAAAAATAGTACACTGACTCAGTTTATAACAATCAATACAGGAAGCCAAACAACAACCCCTATAGCAGTCAGCAGAACCACTTTTTGATCAATAACTGTCAGCTTCCCTAATTTTTGCCCCTGCTTTCAATATAGGATCAACTGGAGAAAGCCAAATTTGCAACCTTTAGCCCCCATGCTTCTACCACTTTCCCATGCCTATAGCCTCCAATTAGGGTGTGCCTGAAGCTTTCCTTTTTTGTTGTTGTAGTGTTTTTGTTTGTTTGTTTGTCTTTCACCATAAAGCTATTTCTCTCTCGTGGCTGCCTTTGAGTCTCTGCCAAACACAAATGATAGTTGACTCCCTTGCTGTAGCAAACTCTGAATAAATAGACTTTGCTTATCATTTGGGTGATCTTTGTTTATTTCCATGTTTATTAAGATCTTCTCTTAGCACTCTGAGATTCTATCTGTATGGGTGCTTGTCATTATAGAGAGTAATATCCTGTTTGCTTACCTGCCTTCCCCAGCAGGCTGAGATATCGGAGAAGGAAGGTTGCCTCATAATGTCTGACAACATCTGCTACATAGCAGGTTCTCATAAATACGCATCCATTTACTTGTTGAATGGATGGACTCTATTCCTAGCACTGTTAGGATTCTGACCTCAAAAACACTTTACAATTTCTCACTTTTTCAGGAAAAACTTGCCCATGAAACTTTTGATGATGCCCAAAGCTAATTGGATATTTTTTTGAAAATGAGTTAGCCCCCTCTCCCCCCTTTTGGATTCAGGAACTGCTATTTAGATATAGTGTTGTTGTTTTTTACTAGTTTCATAAAATTTCTTGAATCATTGGGTCATTTTACCCTTGCTCAGTTTTAGATCAATATCCTATTAGTAGTGTCATTTTAGTTTTCTCTTAATGGAAATTTATTTCTGCCAAAAAGCCGAAAAGCTTGATGTTCTGGAATGAAGTATAGAACTAGGTTTATTCTGTTTTCTCCTACTTTGTACAACAATCTTAAGCTAGAATGTATTCATAAATGACTGGTTTAAGTGAAAGAATTTGATCAACATTTAGAGTAAAATATAATTCTCAAAAATGCTTCTTCTGTACTCTTTCTTTGAGGATGTATTATTTCATTCTCTTGTCTTGATAGAAACAGACAATAGAAAAGCAAAACAAACATTTTCTTTGGTTATGTTCACTTTTTCTTCCGTCAAAAAGGCTTTTCTCCCAGTTCCTTATTTATTTTGAAAATACATTTATTCTCTCTCCTTTTCTTCCCCCACCTCCTTTCCTTCCAGTCATTCTTCAAATATTTTTGAGCATGTACTGTATTAGGCTTTGGAAATACAGTGATGAACAAGACATATGAGATTCTTGTCCTCATAAAATTATATCTGAATGGAAGAAGGTAAACAATAAGGTAACAAATACATCAGATAAAATTGTGAAAAATGCTATTAACTGAATAAGCAGGATGATGCAATAGACAAGGACCAATAGTTGATTTTAATAGTTCTTCTGAGAAGAGTATCCAGGAAGGCCTTTCTGAAGAGCAGATAATTAAGATAAATATACTTTGTCCCTTTTATGTTTCTTATTTTTCAGTGTTAAATACATTTCAAATGCAAATTTCATAGATTAGTTTACTTTAAGCTTTGTAAAATTCACATATGTTGTTTGACTTCACTGTTTGCTGCAGGATGTGGGCTGTAGAGGGAAGAATTACTAATTTTCTTTCTCTTTGAGAGGGTCATTATATGGTTGCAATTTAACCCAGGAGATTTTATTGTTATTCAGGGATAATTGTAGAACATTGTATAGCACAGTAGTCCAGCTACCTTATTTTCCTCAACTGAGAAAAAAGTAAAATCAGTAGCATCCATCTCAGAAGTAGGCAAACTTTCCCTGTAGCAAGCCATATGAGCAAATATTTTAGGATTTGCAGAATGTATAGTCTGATAACCATTACTCAGCTCTACCATTGTATGGTGAAAGCAGCCATATTTGACATGTAAATGAATGAGCATGAGTGTGTTTCAATAAAACTTTATTTACAAAAACAGGTAACAGGTCAGATTTGACTCCAGGCTCTAGCTTGGCAACCCCTCACCTATCTGATTATGGTTATGAGGAGTAAATGAGGTAATAGTACCTGAAGTAAATATCAGTCTGAAGTAAATATGTTATTGTATTTAATATTGTAAATCTGAAGTAAATGTTATTATATTTAGTAAAATTATGATTAATATCATAAATATTACAAAGACTAAGGGTGTCAAATGCTGAGCAGAATTGAGTCTGATCCATTATCTAGCATTTACGTTTGTGCTGTCTTTAGTTTTCCTCTCATTAAAATTTCTTATATTTGGGGTTCCTTTAAGCCTTAGTGATATATATATTAATGTATAATCATGATTCCCACTTATCCTAAACATATTTTTATTTAAGTTTTTCTTGATATTTTTTATGGAAGACCAATGTTTAGTGCCTTTAAATAATTAAAATAATGTCCTCTTATTTTATGCATAGTATCCCAAAGGCAATGTGCTGTTATCACTATCCCTGAAAATAGTACAATTAGTAGTCCCCTTGGCTATTCTCTGTCCTCTGTGTTGTGAGTCTTTTTTTCCTTTACTTGTATTAGTTCTTACAATATATACTGTCCCTGTAAACTCACATTTTCATTTTCCTCATGTATGTTGCTGTTCTTCATAACATAGTACAATGCGCAGATTAGAAACAGACAATTTAAAAACTGCTGCTGCTGGTTGCCTGAAAGGTTCTTTCAATTTAGGAGGAAATATTTTAAATACTTTTGTCATTAAGAACAATAGACTGCTTAATCCGATTAAGCATAAAGATTCCTATTTGTATTAATGTATACTATTCTATTTTATGTGACTATGTCACTTATTATGAAACTAGAGGCTCAGTGCATGATATTCGTGCATGGGTAGGATCCCTAGTCGCTGCCCGCTACCCTCCGGGGCCTCCCTTCTCTGGCTGCCGGCTGCCAGTCCAGGCCTTCCTTCATTCCGCATTGCCCCCTGGTGGTCAGCGCACGTCATAGCAAGCAATGGAACTCCTGGTTGGTTGAACCCCTGAGGGGACACTTCGCATATTAGGCTTTTATATATATAGATAGATGCATTAAGTAAATTAAAATAGAGCAAGTTAAAATGTATATTTATGGACTTGTTTGAAGTTTGTTCGTTTTTCCCCCCCAGCATGAGATTAAACAGGCCAAATAGAATAGTAGTAATGTTTAGGGAATATACAAAGTTTTACCTTTTTATTTACTTATTTATTTATTATATATTTTTTTAAATTGATTTCGGAGAGGAAGGGAAAGGGAGAGAGAGATAGAAATATCAATGATGAGAGAGAATCATTGGTCAGCTGCCTTCTACATGCCCCACACTGGGGATCAAGCCAACAACCTGGGTATGTGCCCTGACAGGGAATCAAACTGTGACCTCCTGGTTCATATGTCGACACTCAATGACTTGCCATGGTGCCAGGGCAAATTTTACCTTTTTAAATGCTGTCCTTATTAATTATAAATACTGGTGGAGCAATAAATTACAACTTAATTTATACTTGATATGATTTACAGTTAGAGAAAATTAATCATATACATTCAATTGCATAAAAGTGCTGTGGTTGCTAATGTGTCTCAGATACATATCTAGCAAGACTAGAGGACAGAAAAACCACAAGTACCCAGAAAGCCCATCAAATTGGAATGGCGGGGACACTGCAAATACATAGTCTGTAAAAGAGAAGACTTGTCAATTAGGGGCAGATAGGATTGCTGCTTTCAAATTAATGGAAAGGCTGATATTGTTGAAGAGGCATCAAACTTTTAGACTATAAAAATTTCAAAAAACTATGAGGAAATATTTTTCAGGAAGATAGAATTCATGAGGCAAATGAATGGTTCTGGAATTTCTGAGTTGATGGAAGATATACTTGTCAACAATATGCAAATATCTGCTTAGGATTTCAGGTCATAGATCAACTACTTTAAGGAAGGGGTATTCAAGGACCCCAGATTAAGCATCCCCTAAAGTTAAAAAAAACCACATAACTTTCTAGCAAACAGATCTGTTGAAAAACAAAATACACAGCCTGATTAATTTCCCATCACAGGAGTTCAGACAGACTTGAATAATACATGATCTCGTGTCTCAGATTTTGCAGAAATAATTGTTTAGTTAATTGTGTACTTTCTCTTTCATTGGTCCTCCTTAGTGCCCACTATGGTAACCTAAAAATAAAAGGCCTTTAAAGTGAGAGGCAACAAGCCTTTTATTCCCAAACAATAGCTATTCTGGAAGTACTGATTCAGGTAGAAACCCAGTATTCCAATTAGGAGGCTAAGGCAAGGGGCATTTATGATAAAGGGAAGGGGAACAATTATATGAATACAAGGAATGAATTTCTTTAGGTGCAGAGAAGCTAACATAGTGATGCTAATTCCAAAGAATAGTTTTAGTCCTATCGTCATAATATCTGCTTTCTTGTTATCTTTGCCAACAGTTGTTTGGGATACAGTGCTGCTTTAGGGCCAGTCTAAAGGTTTTTGCCCAGTTTTAACATTCCAAAGGTTTGAAGAGTAAGACTTGCAAGGTAGTTTCTCTGGGATGGCAGCTCCTACTCTATTTGGAAGTGGCTCAGT
>NW_005353663.1:1782418-1787088 GCF_000412655.1 Myotis brandtii
TATTATTATTATTATTATTATTATTATTATTTTTACAGATTATTAGATGTGTTTAGATATATCAAGAAAGGGAATATATGATATTCTTCCTTGAAATATTTAAGACTAGAAAAACTGAATTCCTTTGCCAGTGAAAGAACGTCCAGGCTAAGAAACAAAATCTTTTAAGAGTTTATCTGAGTCAAGCTGATGACAATTACTGGGAAGCAAAATCTCAATGGATTGAGAAAATGCTCCAAAGAATGGCAGTTGTGCAGCTTACAAGTGATATTGGTGCTCGTCATCCTAGGAACACACTTTGACTGAACCATACCATATCCACATGGAAACAGATTGTGCTAGGAGAACAAAAGATGGCCCTATTACTCGAAAAACTGGAAGAGATTTAGGAGCTCTGTGTTGGAACTAGGGACAAAGACCAAATAATTATTTCCTATTGTACCACACCTTCCACAATTAAAAAAAAAAGTGCAGAGAAGGGTCACTGCTTGTCCTGTGCATGCTGAAACACTTACAGTGCACAGGTCTCTCTTTTTTAGTCAGTTGGCCACAAAAGTGGCCAAATAACTATAGCCTTTGTTCTAGCTAAGTCTTCTCATCTCTTTTCAATTCTACATTTACTACAGGGTGAAAACCAGTCCATTTTTCCCCTCTTTGTATCTGTCATAGCTCTTAACACATTGCCTTGCATAGAGCATAGTCCCGAAAGATTTTGAGTGGAGTTTGTTTAAAATAAGCACCAGAGTAGCTTATTGAAGTTTTATCACTTTTTCATTGTAACAAACATTAAAACAACCATGAGAACAATAAAAATTGCAAAATTTGAATGCCACGTATGTGCTAATAACTATGCAGGATTTTTACATATGCATCCTCTCTAATTCTTACAATATTTTCAATTATATCTTACTTTCCCTATTTTATACATGAAGCCCAAACAGTTTGACTTTCCCATAGCTACACAGCTAAGATTCAAATATAGGACTGTTTGTAATACACTGCTCCTCATGCCAGAAACATTTTGAAGTGACACAGAACTGGGAAATTGAGAGCAATATTTTTACTACCCTAGTTCCTGAAAAACTTCATTACCCCCACCTCATGGACTTTCCCTTTATATTTCTACATCTAGCTTATTTTAATCCACTATAATTTGATGATAAAGTAACATTAGGTTTGTGTTATATGATATTATATTGGAAACCTTACATTAATTAATTATTTTGCCTTAAAATTTAAGAAGAAAAGGACATTTTCCCCACCTGTGCAGCTTTGTATTTTAATACTAAAAGACAAAAAACAGAAGTGAATGTATGTATGTTATGATTTTATTTCTAAAACTTTTTCTTATTTAGAGCAATCAGTACCTTCTAGGTACTTTTTTTTTTTAGCAGAACAACAATTACACTTTATAATAAAAATCATTAAGTAATCATTGCAACATATTTTTATTCCTATCCTCTATCTAGGTGACAGCATTTACCCTGTATCATTTGTTGTTCAGGAGTGTCAGAATTTTAACAGTAGACATTCTATTGATTGAAGATGATAGCTATTTGGATAAAAGGTACAGGCAAACCATTACTAATGAGTGTGGTACAGTGGTATTGACAAAGTTTCAGTCTGCATCCTGACTTGCATACAGATGTAGGAAAATCACATAGTCTGATAAATTCTAATGTTTCAAACTAAATCCTTTTCTAAGTTATTTGTTTTGCATAGATCTGATTGGAATTAAATAGGTTTTCCTACTCAACTGAGAAATCAATATTCAGAACTGATTTGAGGTCAAATTTGGCTCCCAGTTTAATCCCAGGATTAAATAAAACATCTCATATTTATTTTTTATTGCCCTTTAAAAATTCTACTCAGAAATAATATTTACAAGCCTATGTTTTTCTCATATAATTAAAAAGATACTTTGAAGTGGCATCAGCTTAACAAAAATAGAGAATTTTTGTGGAGTTAAAGAATATTAAACATGTTTCATTATTCAGCTTACTCAGCCATTCTTTTGGCAGGAATTCAACCCGACCAGCATAACAGTTCCTCTGTAGAATACTTCATCATCTGGCAAATAACCTTAACTATCTTGAAAGATGAGCATGACAGAGTGTGAAGTAAAAAGAAAAGAAAGGGATTGTGGGAGATCTTATTACTGTTCCAAAAGAATGTATTCCTTTTTGAAAGAGAATTATAATCCCAACCTTTCTATGTAACTTGCTGTGCCTACTGTGGAATACAGATTCCTATCCCATGCACAGTGGGCTTTGGCCAATGGAATGTGACCCAAGCACCATATCCACGCAGAAATCTTCAACAGCCATTGTGTCTGTTCCCATCATTTCTCTTGTTATTTTTTCCCCTGTCATGAGGATTATATGCCTCAGGTAGATGTCTCACCTTCAGCCTGGATTTTTGAATGAAAGGACATGTGGAGAAGAAAACCACAGCTGCCAGCATGCAATATCAGTGAGAAATAAATCTTCGTTGTTGTAAGACATTGAAATTTATTGGTTGCTAATTACCTTAACACAGCTGAGTAATATAAAATGTCGTGCATAGTTTTAACTCCAGGAAATATGAATGGAGTAGGATTATTTCAGTAATAAAGACAAGAAAACAATAAACTCCTTTTGGAGTTTAGAATAAAAAAGTGGGACTAATCTCTATTTTAGAATTGTACTTTACATATGGACATAAGATTATAAGTACTACTTTCAATTTATGAAAGTATAGAAATAATGGCTATTTTAGAACTTCATCATTTGTGATATGAACAATGAATAGTTGCTTTTTCAACAATAATTGTTTTTTACTTCAAAAGGCAAACATGTTCAAGTTTAATCTTATTCCAATCAAATCTAAGGAACCGTCAAAGATTTTTATTGAAACAAAATAGAATTTCATTGTTTTGACTACTTTAAAGATAAATACAACTTAAACTGTAGTTTGGAAATATTTTCTTATGCTTCATTGTAATAAATTTTTGTTTTTCATAAGGTTAATTTGCCTATAATAACTATCTGATTTAGTATACTGAATTTAGCTTAGCAAATGCAAGCGGTAGGTTTAAAACAGTCATAGAACTATTAATATTTTGCAATTGTTGGGACTGCTATTCATAGTCTTTCTAATAGCTATAAAAGTAATATTTTAGATAGTTAAAAAATTAAATACAAGTTATACCAAGAATGGAATATGAAAAGTAAAAACTTACCTCAATTTCATCCTATAATCTTACTTCATAGAGCTAATAACTGTTAAACATTTTTTATTTTTAGTTCAAGTTGTTATGCCCCCTGCCCATTATTCTGAATGTCATTTTTGGACTTTAATTTTTTAATTTATCAACTTCAGAATTTATCAGATGACTTGTGATGTGGTACATTAGCAATTTAGATCACTCACACCAATGTTTTTCAAACTTTAATGTACAAAGAAATCACCTCTGATTCAATTAAAATATGTGTTATAATTAAGAACACACAAACTTTTCATTATAATTCTTATTTGTTGGTCTGGGATACACTAACTCTTTAAACCAGTCAAAAAGATGTAATTCTACAATTTCTTGTTAGTTCTCCCTTGAGTTAGTGTACTTTTCCTTGGATCTTCTATTTCCTTTCTCTTAGATTTCATGTTTTAGTTTAATTTCTTTAATATTCCTTCAAGTAGTCTTTCTTTACCCTTTTACAGTTACAAATGTCTTTATTTTGTTTTCAAACTCAAATCTAGTATTGTGAGTGTAGAACTCTAAATTAAAAATCTCTTGCTTTCAAAAGTTTGAAGACATTGCTCCATTTTCTAGTTTCCAGTAATACTGATGGGAAATTTGATTCAAATCTTCTTTTAATGCCTTGAAGGTAAACTTATTTTTGTTTTTAGATGCTTTAAATTTTTTTTAATTCATTCTAGGAGTTCTGAATTTTATTAGGAGGAATATAGGTTTAAGTTATTTTAAATTTTAACTATGCATCTAAAGATCCCTTAAAATCTGAAGACTTGCATCTGGCTTTCAGTTATTAAAATTGTTTCTTATACTTCCTTTATTTCTTCTTTGTAGTGCTGTACTATGTAGTTCAGCATCTGAGTATCTGTGAGTTCAATTCTGTTAATTTATTTGTGTCTTGACAGTAAGTTGTTTTCTCTTTAGTGTGTATGTGTATTCAGCATTTTCTTGTTTCTATGGTGGGCACAATGTTCTTTCTAGCTCTCTAAATCCTAAACAGAAAGAAAACTTTCAGTAATAATCTCTTTAAATCTCTCTTAGAAACTAGAATTTTTAAAAATTATCTTTTGCTCCTGACAATGTTGATATTTGGCCCAGAGTTCTGTTTTTAAGACTTGAAAACTGAATGTTTCTTTTTCCTGTTGTTATCTATCTACTAGAGGCCCAAAGCACAACATTTGTGTAAGGGTTTTGGTCCTTGCAGCCTCGGCTGGTCCTTGCAGCCCCTCGCAGCCTTGGCTGGCCCTTGCAGCCCGCCTTCCGGACGGTCATTCTCTTTGGTCAAATTAGCAAATTAGCTCTTTATTATCTATACTAATAATAGAGGAATATGCAAATTGTCCGGGGTGCCATCACAGTAACAGTAACAACCGAACAGCAGGCTGTGTGGGGGACAAGGCTGGCAGGGGGGTTAGTGAGGGATGACCAAACGACTGAA
>NW_005353663.1:1787263-1806693 GCF_000412655.1 Myotis brandtii
GGATGGGGGGGAGGGCAGTTTGGGGGCAACTAGGCCAGCAGGGGGGACTGTTGGGGGAGACCAGGCTGGCAAGCAGAGGTGGTTAGGGGTGATCAGGCTGGCAGGGGGGGCAGTTAGGGGCAATCAGGCAGGCAGGCAGTTGAGCAGTTAGGAGCCAGAGGTCCCAGGGATCGGGCCTAAACCGGCAGTTGGACATCCCCCGAGGGGTCCTGGATTGGAAAGGGTGCAGGATGGGCTGAGGGGACCCCCCCATGCATGAATTTCATGCACCGGGCCTCTAGTATAGGATATAAAAGCCTAAGTGACCATTACAATGGAAATGACCAGTTGCTATGCATGCACTGACCACCAGGGGACAGATGCTCAACGTGGGATCTGCCCCCTGGTGGTCAGTGCGCTCCCACAGCCAACCTCCCCCAGCTGACCAACCTCCTGTGGTCCCTCCCCCGTGGCTGGCAGGCCTCGATTGCCTGATTGGAGCCAGGCCCTGGGCTGGGATGGGGAACTGAGGGTGGGTGGCGATGGACACAGCCCCTTTCCCAGGGGGGCCGAGGGCTGGCTCCCTCCTTGGGGCTGGTGGCCAACCTCCTGTGCCCCATTTCTCCCCCCCTGGAGGCAGGCCCTGATTGGTCCACCACCTGCCTGCCGTGGTGGCAGTGCAGTGGCGAGGGAAGGAGCGGGGAGGCGGGGAACCGTGCAGTGGCGATGTCAGTGTCCGGTGTCCATTCCTTCCACACCCCACCTGGCAACCATCGCCTCCTCTCCCAACCCTGCTGGGGCCTTCGGGCCCTGATCAGCCTGGTTTTGATTGCTGGTCAGGCCTGGGGACCCTACCCGTGCATGAATTTCATGCACTGGGCCTCTAGTTTTTATTAAATAGCATGCTAATTCTTGTTTGATCACTCAGGTTTAGGATAAAGGCTTATGCTGATTAGCTTAGATCAGGGGTGGGCAAACTTTTTGACTCGAGGGCCACAATGGGTTCTTAAACTGGACCGGAGGGCCGGAACAAAAGCATGGATGGAGTGTTTGTGTGAACTAATATAAATTCAAACATTATTACATAAAAGGGTACGGTTTTTTTTTTTTTAGTTTTATTCATTTCAAACGGGCCGGATCGGCCCACGGACCGTAGTTTGCCCACGGCTGGCCTAGATAGATTGGAGTCACACTTATGTATCTATACCTTAAAGCCTCTACCCTCAGTGGAATGCTTGGTGTGAATTTTCTTGAAGTGTATAGATTCTGTCACCAAGGTGGCTATCTTTTGTTTGCTGTTAGGAAATATCCAGGCAGTCCCTGAACAATGAAGGCCACTAATGTAAGCTTTCTCTACTCTGATGGGAAATACATGAGGCTATTGTATTCTTAGGTGAGATGCTTTCCTTCCTGCTGAATCCCAACTGCATTCCCACAGGTGGAGTTGCTGCATGCTTTCACCTGCCTCTCTCCCCATCTTTGACACTCACATCAGGATTGGCCACTAGGAAAATCTTTCTCTTTAGGTAGTACCTTTTAGGGTACTAACTGGGAAAGGTCCTGGAATTGTATCAGTAGCTCTGTAATTATTTCATGGTACTTCCTTATACCCCATCTCTATTTTTTTATGCCTGCCAACTCTAGGCCTGAAAACTTTCAGGTCTTTACCAGACTAAACAACCTCCATATCTGCTATATTTTCTTATTTATGCTTTGTGTTCTAATTTCCTCTGGTCTAATTTGTCTACCATTACAGTCTCATGTGCATTCTGTCAGGAAAATGTGCTTTCACCAATAGCATATTTTTTATTTTTGGAGTATATTTTATTTGTAGTATTTTGTTGTTGTTAATCTTCACCTGAGGATATTTTTTTCCATTGCTTTTCAAAGAAAGTAAATGGGAGGGAGGGGGGAAGGGAGGAGAGGGAAGAGAGAGAGAGAGAGAGAGAGAGAGAGAGAGAAAGAAAGAAATTACAATGTGAGAGAGATACATCAACTGTTGCCTCCTGCACTGCCCCAACCAGGGTGGGAGTGAACCTACCATCCGGTATGTGCCCTTGACTGGCAGTCAAACCCAAGACCCTTTGATGTGTGGGCCAATGCTCTAACCACTAGGAAACACCAGCCAGAGCTATTTGTATTATACTTTTTTACTGTTAATTCACTGTTTGTTTGTTTTTAAGTCAATAAAGGAAAGTTTTTTACAATAAATGCGTCATTTTGAACTGGAAGCTTTCTTATAGATTTTTAAACAAAAGAGAGAGAACTGTTTTTGATGAGTGTACTTCAGTCCTGCCTAAACAATGTATTTATTTGACCAACCATTCTACTATCTGTTTAGTGGTTACTCATTCAATTAATATTGAAGCCTTTTTGTATATTAGGCACTGTTTTAGATGTTGTAGATATCGTGGAGAACAAGACAGAGTTCGCTTATGTTCTATTAGGAAAGTAATAAATTATTAATAACTTAATTACAATTGTAATAGATTCTACAAGAAGTTGGTTTAGAATGACAGTATTTAATAGGAAACCTAACCTAATTGGAAGTGAGAAAAGGTTTCTTCCATAAAGTATAATTTGAGTTCCGCTCTAAAAAAAGAATGTGTAGAAATTTCTAAGAAATGAGAAGCTCAGGAGAAAGTATTTTATGTTGAGGAAACAGCATCAAGTGAAGTCCTAATTATCCTTGTGATTCAGTGAATTTTACATTCTTCTTTTTGGCAAAATCAAGCCTATGATTTCCTTTTTTCTTGTATGTACAACTGTACTCAAATTAATGTCAGGGAGTCAAGAAATTGAATTTTAATGCCTGCTTTGTTACTGATGAAGCTCTTTATTTGGAGTAGGATACTTCATTTTTTGCAAATCTGATGTTTATTAAAATAGTTTAAACTATAATTGCTACAAGAATTTTGGAGAGCGGATATAAGAGATAATGATACTAATTAAAAGAAATATAAATGTTCATATGTTTGTCTTACAAACTCTACTATTAGTATTTAATTCCACAGCTACAATTCAAAAATAGTATAAAGCTATGTATGCTAAATGTACATTGAAGTAGTATACATAATAGCAAAAAAATAGGCTTAATTTTAATAACATAAAGGTAAATTATGTTACATTCACCTTAATGGAAAATTTTGTAGCTATTAAAATGAATAGCTATGAAAACTATTGAAGCATGGGAAAGAAACTATAGTCTAAAAGTAAGTTAAAGCAGCAAATTATAAATTTGTATGGAATTGGGATTACGGTTATGCATCATATTTTGTATTATGAAAAAGTATAAGTGAAATTTGCAGAAGTGAAAATAGGTGTGTTCATTTAGTGGTTTATAGAATTATTTTCTTTTTTTTTAAAGATTTTTTGATGTTAATATAATTGAGAGGGAAAAAATGGCAGTAAAGCTAAAAAAATCTGCCCTTCTGCCTTGTCTTCTGAGGCTTAATAAAATAAAACATCAAGATCTCTGTGCTAGAAATAGCAATTTTTAGATATTCCTGGATAACATAAGTCTCATGCTCCAAATACAAAAGCTGATACAAAGTGAGATTAGGTGACCAAATCTCTCTCTGCATGTGTCAGATTCAATCATCTAAAAATCATTCCTTTAGGCCTTGTGCCTATTTTTCTTTAATAGATTTCTACTGAAACAAAAATAGTCCTGGGAAGGGTAACTCCTTAAGGCATTATTAACTAGCATATCAGTTGGTGGAACACATAATTCTGTGACAAAATATATGAGAGACTCTAGGGTAGAAATGGAGAGAAGAGCAAGAAGGGGAGAGCAGAGAGGAGGGGCTGTGCTGTGTCTAGGAGAATGCCCAAGGGAGGCTACCCCGATGAACAGCTTGCCTTAGGAGGAGTCTCATATTTGTGTTTGCTTTTAAAAATACATATCACAAAAACAAAAACAAAAAATACATATCAGTAACTATCAGTCTATCATATATCAATTATTTACTCTCTTTTCAGCAAAGCATCTCCGGCAGGTACAGGAAGGCCTTATATTTAAAAACAAGCCTAAATGTGTAATTTGAATCAGGGAAAATACCTATTGGTAAAAAATCAAAATCCTACTTATAAAATACAATTATGTTAATCATGTGGATCCGCAAAGATGTCACAGTTGAGCCTTAAATTTGGCTCTTTTTCAGGAAGCCCTCAAATAAATGAAGATGCAGTTTATTATATATTTCTGATCATAAAAACTAAAAGGAAGTATGCTCATTTGATTGGAATCAAAGCATGTGATTCAACTGAACAGTGAAATATTTCTTAGTAATGGGAGGGGAAGCCCATTGAATTTTTTCTCAGTCCACTTGTCTTTACACAGAAAGTGGATGACCAAGTGCACTGCCCCAAAGGTTGCACATGGGAGGATTTTCCCTCACCACTGTCTTGTATGATACCCCTCACTGAGGATACTACACCTGCTGCCCATTTTTGACTTGTAACCACATGCCAAGCTGATCCATCTCGAACCAAGCCAGGCTTTTCTTCCTTGGTTAGCTGGTTGTAGGAGAGCCTTCATATGGTCATGGCTGTGAGCTGAGCAAGAGCTACTAGTCAAGAAGGATGGCATGAAGGTGTGGGCTACATACCAATACAGTTTGCTTGTGACCTCTGGTTCTGCTTGTGCTGGTCCCACTTTAAGACAGATTGTCATTGGCCCACTTTTTCATGATTTGGTGGATCTGAAAATATCAAACTCATTATGGGCAAGTATAGCAGCAAGACCACTTAATGCCTCATGGGCAAGCTCTTGATCTTAGTAGTATGCCAGCAGTTGTTTTTCAATGGGTGCATAATTTCAGCTACAGATAGCTTGGTAGGTTGGGTGCCCAGTGTTTTATTATATACTAGAGGCCCAGTGCATGAAAATTCATGCACTGGAGGGGGGGTCCCTCACCCCGGCCTGCCCCCTCTCACAGTCTGGGAGCCCTCAGGGGTGGGAGGTGACCCGGCGATCAGGGGAAGGTGATGCCCTCATCACATTTCTGCTGCTGCTGCTGCCAGCAGCGCAAGCCTTGGCTGGCCCTGGTTACCTGAGCCTTGGGCAGCCCTGGATGGCTGGGCAGCCGCCATCTGAGGCTTGCCTGTGCCTTGGGCCCACCCTGGGCAGCCGCCATCCGAGGCTTGCCTGTGCCTTGGGCTGGCCCTGGGTGGCTGAGGGCAGGTCTGGCCGCACTGTGCGTCTGCTGCCCCCCAGCTGGGCTGAAAGGACTTGGGGACTCCGGTGGCAGGCGCAAGGAGCAGCCAGACCCGCCTGAGTGTGGGTCTGGCTGTACCACATGCCTGCCAACCCCAGCGGGGCTGAAAGGACTGGGGGATTCCAGCGAGGCTGAGGGGACTGGGCACCGCCATCTTATGGCTATGGGCACTGCCATCTTTGTGACATGTGATGGTCAATTTGCATATTAACTCTTTATTAGATAGAATTAAAGATTTCAGGGCCTTTCCTGCTATGGGTCCCATGGAGACTTGCTTGGGTCTCATTCTTTTACACACAGAGCTCTGATCTTGGCAGAGCAGGTCTGCTTTGGTGAAGGGATTAACCTTCTTTGGAATTAGGCTACTCCAACTGTGAAGCCTTGGGCTTGGTCCTCAACTTTCTCTGCCCTCTGCAAAAGATTAGTGACTCTTTATGAACTGCCAAGGAGGCCCTGTGGCTTTCACACAACTATATCAATCAGGGACTAATTGCTCTCAGCTTTTCCTTTTTTTTTTTTTCAGAATACCAATTGTTCTTAGTAGTTACCATCCAATTGCATTGTGTCATTTATAGTTACTATTTCTTTCACATTTCTCAGATGCTTAACACAATGCAGTGGCTAATATGCATTCCTCCACTGGCATAATATCCAAACTTATGGCTCTGAAGGGTTTTAAGAATTGGACTGCCACTTGTACCAGAGACGATAGTGCTCCATCTGCCACTAGCAATGAAGCTTCTTTGCCAGTGGGTAGCAAGTGATCCAGTTCCAAAAACTTCACCTTAATGCTTCTTTCTTGGACCATTCACAGGACCAATTTTTGCAGGCATGTTCCCTGTGAAACACACTCTGAGATGCAGTTTTAACATACTCTCCCTCACTCTGCCCAAGAATGGCTTAGCTTTCCTCTCTCATTCTTGAATTCCCATCTTTATGATTGGACCTTCACAAATACTGCTGTGAATACATTAATTACAGAGAACTCCCAGATGACTGAGCTGAAATCCCAGGAAAATCTTTAAAGTATAATAATAAAAACTAGTCAGCTAATTAAAAGAACACATTTTGTCAGTGCAATGATGACACATGTATATTTTCCACATAAAGAATGCCAGAAATATTTACCTGAATATAACTGCTAAATTCAAGATGATTAGAAGCCTAGAAATAGGCTCCCATCATAAAGATTTCAGAAAGCTTTTAAAATTCATAGAAACTCTCCTATCATTATACCCATGGGACCTTATTAGAAACTTTTTCCAGATCCAGGCAGTATGGTCAATTGTTGGGTTCTATGTAAAGTTTAGAAAGGTACATTCCTTAGGAGAATGACTGAATACTTCCGTGGGTGCCTTGAGTCCGTAATTACATAGTAGAGAGAGTAACTTATGTGCTTACTCATTTCCCCAGAGTAATATAGACGTTCATTATGTAATGCCCATTAAGTATTTGGAGCTTTTGAATGATAAATAGAAAGTATTAATAGTGAAAATTTTCTTTTTATTAATTTGTTCCATAATTCTAAGCTAAGAGTGATTTAAATATTTTCAGTAAAATTTTTAAAAAATGTATACTTGTAGCCCTAGCTGGTTTGGCTCAGCCTGCAGACTGAAGGGTCTCGGGTTTGATTCCAGTCAAGGGCATGTACCTTGTTGCAGGCTCTTCCTGGCCTGGACCCTGGTTGGAGCTCGTGCAGGAGGCAACCAATCAATGTGTTTCTCTAACATCGATGTTTCTATCTGTCTTTCCCTCTCCCTAAAAATCAATGGAAAAATATGCTCTGGTGAGGATTAATTAAAAAAAAAATACAGAAGCATGGTCAGAAACAAAACTTTAAAAAAAGTATATTTGTAAAGAGTTACTTTGCTGATTAACCCCACTTATTGATTTAAGAATTCACCTCTTAAATTATTTCAAGATTAAAATGCACTAGAAATGTTAGAAATCAAAACATTCTTGAAACTGCCAAAAGGATTTGGTAATAAATTAATTAAAAACAGGTTATTTTATCACTAGTTAAAAAATTGTGGTTTATAGATACTTTTCTGCAGTGGTAAGGCTGGTGAATTTAGAAAAAAATTCAGAATCAATTGTGAAAATATAACAACAGATAAGCCAAACAGAAATATTGATGTCCAAATAATTTGATGGAGGCAAGTTTTCCTTGGGTAATTCATACTAGAGCCTTTGTGTGGACATTTCTTCCATTCGCGGCTCAGTGGTAATCTTCCCATAATATCTTTATAATTGTTATTCTATATTCTTTTACTTTTCCATGTGATAATTATTTTTATGTCTTACTCTATAAAATATTTGGAGTTTATTTAGCAAGGCATACAGTTAATCTCGGGAATGGAGTGAATTATCAGGTGTCCGGAAGCAGGTGAGAAATTTTGTGAGGTAACTCCAACTTACTGGTTCTTCTTTCTGTCAAAATCTGTGGAGGGCCTGAGATTTTGCTCTACTTGCAAGCTAACAAGGTAGTATCATAGAAAATGGCAAACCCCACAAAACTCCCAGGTGAGAGACAGCTAAACAGGAACTTTCAATGAATGAGCAATGATTAAAGGTAGGCATGGGTAACAAAGGAGGAATGTTGTAGAAGGGTTAGGAGAGGGGAGAGTAGAGAGGTAAATGGTTCCATGCAGAGGACAGCAAGAGTACGGAAACACCCGAGAACCTTGGAATGTTCAACTTGTACTGTCTTTCGGATTTTGACAGCCTTGGTAGGAACTGTTACCTGTCAGAAGCAAGACCTTAAAAGGCAGCACTTGGCAGCAAGCAGTGCTGAGCACTTGATATTGTGATGCAGTTTGATCTATGTTCTGATTTAATGCAGGGTTTTGGCTGACAACCAGTGGGAAATTTCTGTTTCCTTGTCTAAGAATATTTGTTACTGTCCTGTGACTGCAGCTGGGAGGTTAGTTTATTTTTAAAGTTTACTGCAACACTTCAATAGCTATCCTATTATACAGAAACACACTTGAGGGCAAAAAATAATAATGGTAACCACTCTGAATCAACCTCTGTTCTCTTCTCCAGAGATCTCTGCTTTTGTGTTACACAAAATTTTAACAACAAATAAATCAAAATTCTGCTAAATGTCAGTGTTTATAGCATTCCATGTCTACCATCTGTACTTTCATTTTCCTGGGAGATGTACTCCCCCATCCATTGCTGTGTGCACCCTCCTATATGCTCATGACTCCCAGCTCCATATATTTACATTCTTAACTGCCTTGTCAAAAACACAGGCACTTAGCATTCTAAATATCCAAAACTGGATTATTCATCACAAAACATTCTCCTCTATCTATATTTCTTATGTATGTATGCTACTGTTATCAGCCTGTTATCAATAGTCTTTCATCCATGTGTATTTCACCTCCTAAATATTTTTTTTTAAATCAAACTCCCTGTCTCAACGGCACTGCCTTGAATGGTGTTATTTTCTTAGCTATATCACTATATAGAGAAATGAAAAAAACCAATAAAGGAATGAATGTGGTAGAACCCAGAGAGAGGAGATGTAGTTGGAGGAGGGGCAGGCGGGGGAGTCAGCTGCAGGAGTAGAAAAAGCAGAGAAGAGGCAGGACCTGGTGTTGTTTTGAGGCCTTAGCTTGGTGTTTCCAAAGGACTTTTCAGCTACATAGTCAGTGGCATTGTGAGACCAAGTCCCATTCTAGCCTGGTGTGGGGGTTTAGAGTGTGATGGTGTCACCATCCTCGGAGATACCCAGGATATTGTGTTGTTGTGTTACATCTAAAGACAATTTCTCAAGATGCTGTTTGGGAGAGTGGAAGAAATAGCAGTTGGGAGACAACACCTAGATTTTCCACTGCCTGCCTTTCTGAGAAAAAAATAGCAATACAGAGGATAAGGACAGTGCATACAGTAACAGTGCTTTTGCTGCATTTGATTACTCTGCCTCAGATGCCATAGCATTTCATGTTATTGCTTCATCTGAAATGCCAAACACACACTTCCTTACTGACATGGCTAAAGGGACAGCTGTGAGGATACTTACCAAGGCCTTTACTGTGCTGCCACCACTCCGTGAGCTCTCCTAGTCACAGATGTTCTTCCACCTCAGGCAACGTTCTGTGTGTCTTCTCCACCCTCCCCCACTCCCAGCACTACCAGCACAGTGCCCTCCTCCAGGATACGGGTATTCCTTGCTAACATTTAAAATTGTATCGACTTTGAGGACAGGCAAGCACACAATAACATGAGAATGTCTGTGTCTTTGTCATTAGCAGAAATAACATGTGTTCATACCATATTCCAGTTGTTACAGATGTTACAAAACATCATTTATGCTCATCAGTACTTTAAATTTATGGTAGTTACTAGATGTATCCTCATAGTTATTTAATGCATTGAAAATAAACAACTTTATTATAAATTTGCTTTTTATATTTTGATAAATATATTTCAAAATTATTGGTTTCCTTTGTTGTCCTGTGTATTTTATTTATGTTTTGTGAAAAATCATTTTGAGATGAGGGTCATGGGTTTCATCGTACCACCAGAAGTATCTATGGCACATTTCTCTAATAATTATTTCTGTTTCAAACTCAGTTGGTTTATATAAAATGATCTGAGTAAATAATTTTCTTTTCTCATATGGTACTCTCCCTAGGTGATGTCATCAATTCTCCTGGCAGGTTGTTAATTACCAACACATTCTGATGACTCCTTACAAGGCCAGGCCACTTCCCTGACTTAGAAGTTACATATTTTATTGCTTATTCGACATCTTCACCTGATGCCTCGGAGTCATCTCAAACTTAACATATCTAAGATTAAATCCTTTAAAAATATCCCAATTCTGTTCCTGCCCTGTCTTACCCATTGAACAACATTTGGCCTGATACTCAAACTGGAAATCTAGTAGTAGTCATCTTTAGTCCCCCCTTTTCTAATATCTTGACATCAAATTCATAAGAAGGTCCTATCTGTTCTGCCCTCAACTTGAATGTGCCCACCTCTATCTCTTTGGTTCCCATCTTGATCCAAGCCACTATCATGCTTTTAGACTAGATTATTGCCATAGCTTCTATATGGGTCTCCCTCGTTGCACTTACGCTCTTCCAATCCATTCCTCACATACCAGACAGTTCAGACACATTGGATCATGTCATTACCTTCTGACAACCCTTCAGTGACATCTCATTGCATTTAGAACAAAATCTAAATCCCTTTGGTGCCTTCAAGTAATTCATTCCCTGCCTGTCTGTCTACCCCTTTTTTGTAGCATTCCACTCCCAAATCAATATATTACATCCATACTAGATTTTTGCAATTCTTTTAATTCACAGTGCTAGATAGCTTTCATTTACCTCTATTATCCCTGTCTCCTTTCTCCAACTTGCTCTGTGCCCAGGAGGCTGGCTTCTAAAAACTACATTAATGGTTTCCTTTCCTTCTGGGTCCTTGGGTTAAAAAATAGGGTGCCTTACCAGGAGATCTGAAGAAGTTATTTCTTTCCTGGCTTCCTCCCTGTGCAGTCACCTCTCCTTTAGTAGTTGGTCAAGGCCTCTCACGGCAACCTGATCTACTGCCTCCTCCTTCTGGGTTCTGGTTACCACTAACCTTTCTAATCTTTTTGGCTTCAGAGTGCTAATGGCTCTTCTACTGTTAACCCATCATGCTGTGTTTCCTGCTCATAACTTTATAAATAGTTCCTTCATTAATTCCTCCTCTAATTTCCCTTACTTGTCTCTTGTTACTGCTGGGAATGTGGCTCTCTAAATTTTTTCTTATCTAAAAGCCTTTTCATATCTTTTTTTTTTTTTAAGTATGGAAGGTGCTTTACCACATTCTTCACATGGCTAGCACCTATTCTTTAAGTATCAGTCAAAATATCTTCTTCTGAGGTGTTCTTCTTAACCAACCTAGATACAGTAGGACCATACTATAGTTGTGTGGCAGCACAGGGCTTTCATCCTAATATATAAAAGCCCAGGGTTGTAACGACCAATCACGACCAAAGGCTGACGAACCCGGAAGTCCTTCAGTCAGTGCTGGGTTGCCATGGCGACCCAGAACTGACTGCCCAGGGGGCTGAACCCAGAGAGAGGCAGCTGTTGATCAGTATTTGTCTCTCTCTTTCTCTCCCTCTTTCCGGGCTTTGCCAGCAACCAGGCCTTTCTTTCTCTCCAGGCCTCCGTGAGGGCTGCTGTTCAGCCCTGCCTCTCTGATCAGGCCTGGAGATAGGCCTGGAGATGCTGACTGGCATAGGGCCCAACCAATCAGAACCAAATGTGGGTGCTGTGGGGAGCCAATGGCTGCCTAGGAGGTGGAGCTTCTGACGCTGACTGGCATAGAAACCGTCCAATCAGAACCAAATTGGCCAGCAGAGGAGGGAAGTTGGGGGTGAGATTAGGCTAGCAGGGGAGGGCTGTTGGGGTCAACCAGGCTGGGAGGGGAGGGCAGTTGGGGCAACCAGGCTGGCAGGGGAGGGCAGTTAGGGGTGATCAGGCAGGCAGGCAGGTGAGCAGTTAGGAGCCAAGAGTCCCAGATTGTGAGAGGGATGTCCGACTGCCGGTTTAGGCCCAATCCCACAGGGTTCGGGCCTAAACTGGCAGTTGGGCATCCCCTAAGGGGTCCCCAGTTGGAGAGGGTGCAGGCTGGGCTGAGGGAATCCCCCCTCCATGCACGAATTTCATGCACCAGGCCTCTAGTTAATACTATAATAATGACAATGTCTAAAATATATTGGAAGTTTGGAGAGACCAAGATGGCGGCATAGGTAAACACCGCAGACTGCTGCCGCAAACAACCACTTCAAAAATACAACTAAAAGACGGAACGGACATCACCCAGAACCACAGGAAGGCTGGCTGAGGAGAGACTCTTCAACTAGAAGGAAAAATAACAGCACACCGAGGCTCAGAGGAGGCGCAGTGTGGAAAAAACTCAGGTGCGGAGGTGCGCGCGCAAAGCGGGCTGGTGGCTGAGAGCGCGGTTGTCGTTTTCGGTCAGGGGGGAGTCTCAGACTCTGAGCTCCAGATACGGGCGAATCGCTGGGGACTCGGACCCAAACGGGAGAAGCGGGAGTGTCTGGCATCAGTTGGAAGGCAGCTTTCCCTCCGAGGTTTGCAGCGGTTCCGGGGGTTCTGAGAAGCAGAGCCTCTGGGAACGGGACTGAGAGGGGCCATAACCGCTCCCTCCGCCCGCCCGCCCTGTTGAGCCCGCCCCGCCCAAGCCCTGCGCAGAGCCATTTGCCAGATCGCCTCAGGCAAAGGCTAGATTAGCACCTCCCCAGAGGACAGAAGTTTTCCGCGGCAGACACAGCTGATTCACACAGCCAGTCGGCCTGGTGGTCAAATCCCTCTAGTATTAACTACAACAATCAAGGCTCAACTAGAACAAGACTGCGCACAAAGACCACTAGAGGGTGCACCAAGAAAGCATAAAAAATGCGGAGACAAAAAAACATGACAGAAATGGAGGATATAGAGCTAAAAAACGCAATTTTGAGGGCTTGCAATAAACTTTTGGAGAGCCTCACGAAAACTAATGAGACCCTCGATGCTATGATAAAGAAACTAGAAATTAAGCATACACGCTCTGAAATAAAGAATATTACACCCAATAGCAGACCAGAGGAGCGCAAGAATCAAGCCAAAGATTTGAAATGCGAAGAAGCAAAAAACACCCAACCGGAAAAGCAAAATGAAAAAAGAATCCGAAAATACGAAGATAGTGTAAGGAGCCTCTGGGACAGCTTCAAGCGTACCAACATCAGAATAATAGGGGTGCCAGAAGATGAGAGACAGCAAGATATTGAAAACCTATTTGAAGAAATAATGGCAGAAAACTTCCCCCACCTGGTGAAAGAAATGGACTTACAGGTCCAAGAAGCGCAGAGAACCCCAAACAAAAGGAATCCAAAGAGGACCACACCAAGACACATCATAATTAAAATGCCAAGAGCAAAAGACAAAGAGAGAATCTTAAAAGCAGCAAGAGAAAGAGACTCAATTACCTACAAGGGAATACCCATACGACTGTCAGCTGATTTCTCAACAGAAACTTTGCAGGCCAGAAGGGAATGGCAAGAAATATTCAAAGTGCTGAATACCAAGAACCTACAACCAAGAATACTTTATCCAGCAAAGCTATCATTCAGAATTGAAGGTCAGATAAAGAGCTTCACAGATAAGGAAAAGCTAAAGGAGTTCATCACCACTAAACCAGTATTATACGAAATGCTGAAAGGTATCCTTTAAGAAGAGGAAGAAGAAAAAGGTAAAGATACAAATTGTGAACAACAAACATGCATCTATCAACAAGTGAATCTAAGAACCAAGTGAATAAATAATCTGATGTACAGAATGAACTGGTGATTATAATGAATCAGGGACATAGAAAGGGAATGGACTGACTATTCTTGGGGGGGAAAGGGGAATGGGAGATGCGGGAAGAAACTGGACAAAAATCGTGCACCTATGGATGAGGACAGTGGGTGGGGAGTGAGGGCGGAGGGTGGGGTGGGAACTGGGAGGAGGGGAGTTATGGGGGAAAAAAAAAAGAGGAACAAATGTAATCTGAACAATAAAGATTTAAAAATGCCATTTAACAAAGAAAAATCAACCAAAAAAAAAAATAAATAAAATATATTGGAAGTTTATTCTGTGCCAAGAATTGCCCTAAATGCTTTATGTATGCCAACTTCTTTAATCATCACAAAACAACATAATGTGTGTGTGATGATAATTATTTTTCCAATTTTACTTAGGAGAACTCTGAGATGCACATGAAGTCAAGTACTTTATCCAAGGTCACATGCTAGTAAGTGGCTTAAGTGGGAGCCTAATATACAGAGATACATTGTGCTTATGTGAATAACAAACTTTAGCCTATATTTTGTGGTATTAATCAAAGAAAATATATACTTGAACAGTTTCCTTTGAATATGAATACAAATCTTATAAGTAACATAGGGTACAATATAATGTTAATTAATATTTTATATCTCAAAGGGGATAATTGGTTTATTTAATGCCAGACTGTCATTTTGACTCTTAGTTTTTTTAATGATCACTAAACTATATAGCATTGCATTTTTCCAAATAAGACTTCCTTCTAAATAACAGTGTACCCAATCCAAAATTCTATTCCATTCCTCTTAGCTTTTGCTTTTTATAAAGACATGAATTAAAGGGCCCATGAGCCCTTTTTATGTTAGTTTATAGAACATGTTGGGCAAAGCATTAAGTCCTCATTGACAGAATCTGCCATCCATAAGTTTCTTTGTTTTCAATAGAATTTATTGGGGTTACATTGATTAATAAAATTATATAGGTTTAAGGTATACAATTATGTGTCCACAACCACAAGTAATGTCTCTTTCCATCGCTATTTATCCTTTGCCTGCCTCCCCTCACCCAATTTTATTCTGATAATGACCATACTATTGTCTATGAGGTTTTTTTTTCTTAATCCCTTCACCTTTTTCACTCAGTTCTCCCATTCCTCCCCCCTGACAGCTATGAGTCTGTTTCTGTTTTGCTTGATAGTTTATTTTGTTTAATACATTTCCATAAACCTGCAGAGAATACTCCATTTTCACATGTGTAGAACAAAGACCTGTCATTTGTGTGATGATTAAATGAATAGAGCTATTCTATTTCACGATTTCTAACACACAACATTCTAGGAACAAAATGTGTATAGGTTTGCCATTGCACATTTATCCATTTACCAAAGTGTATTCAGCACAATCATAATATCACAGAATGGATGCTCACTACAATGGTTTCCTGACATAATAAGATGTGAAACTCTGCAGAGTCTATTGTCTTTTAAACTCATTAAATGCCTGAGCATGCCAAACATTCTGAGAAGTCCTAAAGAAAAAATATCTGTTTATCTAGTACTTTCAAACTTAGTTGAGCAAGATCCATTTTTTCTCTAGACCATTTAACATACCACAGAAAAATTTCATAGAACATATCTGGGGAAATATTGCTATAAGACTTTTAAAAGTCTGTATTTATAAAACGGCATGAGTGAAATCTTATTTTCTAAATATGAGAGCAGAAGTTTATCTTAAAATAAGCAATGGAGCCCTGGCTGGTGTGGCTCAATTGGTTGAGCATCGTCCCATGCATTAAAGGGTTGCTGTCGGAGCACATGCCTGTGTTGCAATCAGGTTGCATGCAGGTGGGGGAGGCAGCCCATTGATGTTTGTCTCTCTCTCTCCCTCCCCCCTCCCTTGATCTCTCTCTAAAAAAAAAAATCAGTAAAACATTAAAAGGAAAAGCCTGAGGAATTTACTACTGTAGGAGAAATAAATTATTTACCTAGAACTTTTATTATTCTTACTGTTCATATCCTCCCTGTAGTAGCCATGAACTCTGGCTTCTATGAAACATAGCAGTTGCCCATAATACATTTCATATACTTAGGAGTTTTCTCCCATATAAAATGTGAAAGTAGATTGCTTAAAGGTAGTAAAGATGGCAGTACTATTTCTATGTGTTATAAGCTACAAAATTTTGTTTGAAATTGCTGACAAAGTAATCTCTGTTGACAAAGTACTTCGATTTTCTTTATCATTTGGAATAATTTTAAGAGAAAGGAAAACAGAGAGAGCTGTCACCCTGAGTCATAGAACACCTTAAGAGTAAAAAATCATGCCAATTATTGGATTAAGAATTAAAAGATTTTTTAAAATACAGCACCAGAAGAGTGATTGTTTCTTTCCATGTAACAGGATGATGATAACTTCTAAAGCTCACCTTTCTGACCAGTTACTTTTGCCCTTAATTTTGGCTTCTGTACGTTGTATTTCATTCCCTTAAACTCGATAGTCTCAATGATCATTGCAGTATCTTCACATTCACTCTCTAAATCCTTACCTCCCTCCCCAAGTAAATAGCTCCCCAAACTCTGTTATATGCAGTATTGTGTGAAGGACAGTCTTTCTGATTATAGACAGGCAGAGGTTTGTCCTTTGGCCTCTAGTATTTCTCTCTCTCTTGTTTAGTTCTCAATAGCTGCAACTGTGTCTGACAAATCTTATTTTTTAGAAAGTATGAATCGAGAGACTACACTTCTGTCTGTGCTTTCTATTGATAAGACTGTCAACCTCTGCATGACTTCTGCCACTGATAAGACTGTCAACCTCTGCATGACTTTCGCCACTGATGAAAAGCCTGTTTATATTAGGTGACTTGCATTTGGGTTATTTAACTGAATGTCATGCAAATGTACATTTGCATAAAGGTACATTTAGTTATTAGAAGAAGAGTGGAAGCCTTCTGTTGTGAGTCCCAGGACCTGTCCATTTAACATGAAATTGTTCTGCCCGAACGGAGGCAGCTTCACTTCCTGGGTAGGAGAGAGGACATCACCATTGACTTACAAAGTAACCAACAGCCAAAGTTGCTTAGCATGACCTCACTGGAGGGATGAGATCTTGATTAAAGTGTTTTGGAATGATACGGAAGGGAGGTGTACATTCTTCTGTGTTTCAAGGGGCTTCTGGCACGGAATTAAACTGTTATCCTAACGGAGAGAAAAGTTGCTAAGAATTCATCATATGGAAAATCATAATTGTGTTTATTAAATGACTAGAGGCCCAGTGCATGAAATTCGTGCGGCGGGGGCGGGGAGGTGCGGATATCCCTCAGCCCGGCCTGTACCCTCTCCAATCTGGGACATCCCTCTCACAATCCAGGACTGCTGGTTCCTAACTGCTCGCCTGCCTGCCTGATTGCCCCTAACCACTTCTGCCTGCCAGCCTGATCACCCCCTAACCGCTCCCCTGCCGGCCTGATTGATGCCTAAATGCTCCCCTGCTGGCCTGATTGCCCCCAAACCGCCCTCCCCTTCTGGCCCAATAGCCCCCAACTGCCCTCCCCTGCAGGCTTGGTCACCCCCAACTGCCCTCCCCTGCTGGCTTGATCTTGCCCCCAACTGCCCTCCCCTGCTGGCCTGGTCAGTCCCAACTGCCCCCCCCATGGCCTGATCTCTCCCCCAACTGCCCTCCCCTGCAGACCTGGTTGCCCCTAACTGCCCTCCCCTGCTGGCCATTTTGTGGTGGCCATCTTGTGGTGGCCATCTTGTGATGATGTTGGATGCGAGGACCACCTAGGCTTTTATTATATAGGACATGTTCAAATAAATGTATTTTAAGTCTTGGATAAATTATAAACTTGCCATCTGGGCATAATCTCCCAAGAAGCAAAATTGTCAAGTTCACTTTTATAAATGAGTTTTATTACTGTGACATTCAAACTGTTCCAAAGTCATTTTGTTGTGGAATAACATAGCCTTTTGGTGAAAGCAGATAGTGTGAAAGTAGAGGCGAATCGAAAACAGTGCCCAATTCATATATCAGCACTTCCTCCCTGCCAGCCTCTGCATCCATGAATTATTTTTCTGTTGAATCCACATCTGTCTGGAGGGTGATCAGTTCTCCTTCCAGTTTCCCTAAAAAATGAATCAACCCACGGGGTCACTATTAGTGACAATGTATTTTCTAATAAAAATGTAACAAGAGAGATGGATAGAGGAGTATATATCACACACCCCACAGTAAACTACTGAAAAGAACACATTGCTCTTCTCCACCATTTCATCTCTGACTGTCTTTTGTTATTGTTAATCCTCACCCAAGGATATTTTCCATTGATTTTTAGAGGAGAGAGAGAGAGAGAAAGAGAGAGAGAGAGAGAGATCAATTGGTTGCCTCCCTCAGGCAGCCGGACCAGGATAGGGCTGGGAGATGGAACCTGTAACCAAGGTACATGTCCTTGACCAGAATCAAACCTGGGACCCTTCAGTTTGAGGGCTAAAGCTCTATCCACTGAACAAAACCAGCTAGGGAAGTCTTTACCTCTTTCTTTCTCACATACAGTACCCATTTTGGCTTGCTCCTTATCTTTAATATTTTTCTTCCACACTTTCAAAACCTTTCTCCTTCATGAATAATAGATGTTCATCTCTGTCCCAACTCATAACTCCAATTTTATTTCCCTAATTTCCTTCACAGCATTCAGCCAAACAGAGATTTCCCACCTATAGAAGCCATACTCCTTAAAAATTGGAGCCAAAAATAGAAATACTAAAGTTATTTTCCAATAAAGTTAATCTTGAGGTGGTACTACTCATATGGCACAGCATATATACTCCGATCCTCAGAAGTTTGTTCTGTATATTCTAATTAGCCCCAAATCTAAGTTCACTGTTATATGTAACTGGCAGTGGTTAAAAGTTCATGGGGCTATAGCTTTGGGTCTCTTGATAGCAGTAATTTAGGAAGGAAGACCAATGAGCATTGCAAAATCAATTAATGTTTAACATTAACTTACCCTAATTTTTATATCAGTTTATCTGAAGGCTAGAAGAGCAGAACACTTTAGATTCTTGTATGGGGGGAAAACTCTTAAGTTGCATATACAATTAGTGTTATTACTACAAAAATGAGCTGGAATAGCTCAAAAACAACCATAAGCCATAATTAGCTTATTATTTCAAGGTAATAACTGAGGACATTATGAAAATACTAAGGAAGTGTTAGACTCACACCTGGTAATGTTATCCTATTGGCACCTACACTGTACTAAACGGATGCTTATATGCTATGGAATAGTGCCAACAATGGGACTGCAGCCCTGTAGAGACAGTTCATCTGGGGAGAGATGTTCATTTACTTCATTTAATAATGAGCCCTTAGCAGAGATGAAGCTGAATAGTTGAATATTTTTTAGAGAAATCATTATTATGTAAGTTTTGTTAATGTTATTCCTATTTTGGAAATAGGATGTAACTGTATAGCTGATTCAGGGAAAGGAATTACTTTGATTTCTAGAAAATAGCTATAGAATGACAATGGATTTTGAAGTCACTTGCTATTTCAGCATGGCCTTTCTGTCACTGGAATGAATTAAATTTCATGAGCTCTGTCAGTTAACTCCCTTTTGCTTTTATATTCTTTTAATATCTATTTCAATTGCAAATATGTTTGAATTGAGACAGTTTATGATGGTATATGTAAAGTCTAGATCAGGGGTCCTCAAACTACGGCCCGCGGGCCACATGCAAATACAAATATTGTATTTGTTCCTGTTTTGTTTTTTTTTACTTCAAAATAAGATATGTGCAGTGTGCCTAGGAATTTGTTCATAGTTTTTTTTTAAACTATAGTCCGGCCCTCCAACGGTCTGAGGGACAGTGAACTGGCCCCCTGTTTAAAAAGTTTGAGGACCCCTG
>NW_005353663.1:1806913-1825257 GCF_000412655.1 Myotis brandtii
TTTTTTTACTTCAAAATAAGATATGTGCAGTGTGCATAGGAATTTGTTCATAGTTTTTTTTTAAAACTATAGTCCGGCCCTCCAATGGTCTGAGGGAGAGTGAACTGGCCCCCTGTTTAAAAAGTTTGAGGACCCCTGGTCTGGATTCTGAATTATAATTAGCAAATTCAACATGTGTTCAGGTCAGTAAGCATTCATGAGTTTAACCGAAGATTATTGGTTGTCTCCTATGGATCAAGCACAGTGCTAGGCACTGAAAACATAACAGTAAGTAAAACTAACATATACCTACCTTTATGAAGCTTGCATGTTAAGCATGGAGAAAATAATGTGAAACAACTTAGGTGCAAGTGATATGAAGGAAGTAAAACAGAAAAAGAGGATAAAGGATAGAAGGTCTGTGATTTCAGGGAGGATGGAAAGTGATTGCTTCTCTAGGGAAGGACAATATGAACAGAGATCTAAGGAACTGTAGGGGCAAACCATGTGTTTATCTGGGGAAGACCATTCCAGGCAGAGAGAATAGCAAGTCGCAGGGCTCTGTGCAAATGTGCTTGTTGGGGTCTTGGAATAGGCAGTGATCAGAGTATGGGAAGCAACAGAGAGTTATCAGAGAAGATGTCAGAAGGCACCCAGGGACTAGTTTACATATAGTTTTGTGGGCCAAGGTTAAGAGTTTGGATTTTAAGTGTGAAGGGAAGCTGTTGGAAGATTTTATGCATAGGAATGATATGATCTTACATAATTTAAATGATTATTTAATCAGAATGATTGAGTTTTGGCTTCTGTGTGATATATAGGCTGAAAGAGAGTAAGAGTCTACTCAGTAGTCCCTGTGAGAATTTACAGGGACTTGGGGTAGGGTAGTATTAGTGAAGATGTTAAATTGATTACAGTCTGGATACATCTTGAAGAAAATGATGACAGGATTAGCTATTGGATTGTTTGTCGGTGAGCAAGGAAGAGAGAAGTTAATTAGTGGTTAAAAGTTCATGGGGCTATAGCTTTGGGTCTCTTGATAGCAGTAATTTAGGAAGGAAGACCAATGAGCATTGCAAAATCAATTAATGTTTAACATTAACTTACCCTAATTTTTATATCAGTTTATCTGAAGGCTAGAAGAGCAGAACACTTTAGATTCTTGTATGGGGGGAAATTACTGGAATGAGGATAACTCCAGGGTTTTTGACCTGGGCAAAGTAGAGTTTGTTTCTACTGGATAAAACTCGAGACTGACAGCATATATCTGTGAAGCAGTAAAAAGAAATAAAAACAGAAGATTTGGCGGTGAGAGGATGCTGAAGGATGAGAGGCTGGAGTCACAGTTTATTGCAACACAGCTGGATCTGTGACCCCACATGCGGGTTTCGGGCTTGGTCTATGGTCCAGATGTGGAAGGAGGCTCTGTGTGCTCTGTGCTCAAAAAGGGTACTGCATAGCTCTTCATGTGGAATATCTGAATGCCATAGCAAATTGGTGTATTTTGTAACACAAATTGATTAAATACATCCTGATTATTTAAAGAAGGGACCAACTGCTGTGTTCTTTTATAACTATGCAAGAAACAATGTTATTTTGTTCTTCAATTTCTTTGAAAAAAGCTGATAATAAGGCATTCGGTCTTTCTCTGAGTTAGTGGCTTAGAAAAAGGATGGAGGCGTAACCACTAAGTGTTTCATTATACAGTTGAGGAAATTGTCTATTCCTAATAACACTTCTTTTTGAAAGGGAATTTTAAAAAATTCTTAGTACCAAATGAAGTGTCTTAAATTCAACTAGAGTTGGAAATAGATGGCTGTTATATCCAGTTTAATATGTTTTTATATTGCAATCATTTATTCAGCCCCGAGAGCAACCATAAAATTATCCTCAGTGAAGCAGTGTTGTACCCACTGTGATATTTAACCATCAAAGGTGCTCATGGAGAAGCATCCTTCTAATGTAGAAGAATAATCGCTTTATGAGTTTCTCTAGTGGAAAATTTCTCAGTCTGTGGCCGCCAGTGGCCTACGAACCCTTGAAATTGTATGTATAGTCGTGTATGTGTGCATATTTTCAGGAAAGAAAAACTAAAACTTTTATAAATTCCCAATTCCCTGATCTCTTTAAAAGTGTTAAAAAGTATTACATTTTTGAAACTAAGAAGTGATTTCCTTTAGATCTACATACTAGAAATATTATTTTGAGAGAAAGCTACCAAACTGCCTAGTAACATAGTAGATGTTCAGTAAAGGTCAGCTCAAGTTCCACTGGCAGGGATGAGACAAAAGTTGCTAAAGATTATTTTTAAAAGGAGGAGATAATCAATACATTTGAAAATTAAGAGGAAAGAAATGGAGTTTTGAATAGATGAAGGAAGAAAGAAAGCTAAAAGGTGTACCTAGTGAAGGAAGTAATAGCTCCCGCAAGTATCCCTCTGTGGAACCCAGGCTGATGCCTGTTTTTATGCTATTCTCCTGATAGATTATAGCTCAGGACAAAGAGATTAACCAAGGAACTTATATGCATAACCCATGGAAGTAGACAATAGGGTGGGGAAGGCCTGGGTGGAGGGGGAAAATGGGGTAGGGAATGGGGGATATTTATAATACTGCCAATAATAAAAAACCATCATTTTAAAAGAACTCTTGCAAATTAAAGAGAAAAAAAAGAGAGTGACCAAGTAGAAAAATTAGCAAAATACTTGAACAACCAAAATATGACAAATTAACATATAAAAATGTGTCCCAGCTCAGTTATCAAGGAAATGCCAATTAAACCACAACACCATACCCAAGTAGACCTGTCAGAATGGCTAAAAGAAAAAAAGACAGATTCCAGGTGTTGCTAAGCATGTGAAGCACCTGGAACACTCAAATATTTGAATTGAGGGTTTAAATTGGTACAACCAATTTGTAAACCTGGCATTAGTCACTAAATTTGAACACACGCGCACACACACACACATATATATATATATAGTCAGCCCTCCATCTCCTCATGTTTTGAGTCTGTATATTTAACCAATTGTAGATTGAGAATATTTTTTAAAATTCCCCAAATATTCCAAAAAGCAAAACTTGAATTTGCTATGCACAATACTATACTAAATCTACATAGACAAAGTGATGTATAAGCATATCCTGCTATAGCCCATATGTACACATAGGTTCTGTACAAATACTATATGCCATTTTATATAAGGGACTTGAGCACCCGTGAATTTTGGTATCCATGTGTGTCCTGGAAACGGTCCCTCTCTGCTACTGAGGGAGGATCGAACACTATGACCCAACAATTCCACTCTTTGACAAACAACTAACAGAAATGAATACTTATTTTCACCAAAAGATTATGAGTGTTCATCAAAGCACAATTCATAATAGTTACAAACTTGAAGCTACCTAAATTTTCATCAACAGGTATAATGAATAAATCATGGTATATTTACACACCTGAACACTATTGTGTTGAATGAGAATGAATGATCTATAATAACAATAATATAGGAGAATCTTATACATATAATATTGAATGTAAGAAATAAGACACAAAAAGTATATATCACCTGATTCTATTTATAAAGAATACAAATACAACAAATTAGTCTATGGTGATAGAAGTCAGAATAGTGGAGCCCTAGCCAGCTTGGTTCAGTGGATGGAGTGCTGGCTCATGGACTGAAGGGTCCGGGTTTGATTCTGTTCAAGGGCACGTACCTTGGTTGCAGACTCTGTGTGCAGGAGGCAACCAGTTGACGTGTCTCTCTCACATCAATGTTACTCTCTTTCTGTCTCTCCCCCTCCCTCCCACTCTCTCTAAAAAAAAATCAATGGAAAAATATCCTCTGGTGAGGATTAACAACAACAACAAAAAATAGTAGTGAGCTCAGATGTAATGACTGGAAGGGGGCACGAAGGTATGTATCTTCTGGGTGCTGGTCATAGTCTGTTTCTCGATTTGGGCATTGGTCATATGTATGCCATTTGTGAAAGTCCGTAGTATACTATGCATACTTTAAAAATATGTATATTATACTTTAGTAAAAAAGTAACAAATCATTTTTAAAATGTCTGGAAATAAAACGAATAATTTTAAATTCTGATAATTTAAAAATGTAAATGCTTTGCTAGATGTCAGTACTTTATTGTTAGTGAAGAAGGGCTGCAGCATGGGGCAAAGTATGAATGTGCTTTATTATGACCTTGTTTGCACAGTGGGATAAGAGGCCACAATATGTCATACAGGAATTTTCCCGGGAGAGACTTCTGTAATGATGTGCACTTCTGCAAACATACTATTTGCTGAAATAAACACTACAACTGCTCTGAGGATTTGGAGAAACCGTTCATTAAACTGCAAGGGAATGACACAAGAATTCATTGAACAGAAAATAAATAGCCTGCTCTGCTTTTCTCTCTGATAGATAAGTTGGAGATTAATGGGAATAGATTGGTGAAAATTGCTGTGTTCTTCCCAACTCAAACCAAATATAAACAAACTAATTGAAAATCATATCATATCTGATGTTTTCCAGAGACATTTATTTTTTATTTTTAGGAAGAAAGTAAGTTTAGATGTCTTTTAAAATATAGACTGTATTGAACATAGTTAGAAAAACTACTTGGTGCTCAAGTAAGTAGAGGCAATTATCCAGAAATGAATTATTAGGTTTATTAATGGAACAACTCGAGGCTAACAACTTCTAAGAAATGAGCAATCAATGTGGATCTCAGATCCTTTTTTAGAGAGAGCTTTCTCCATGCAGTCACTCACCTGTATGTTTTTGTTTGTGTGGTTCTTTCCACTTGGTATAAATCACCACTGTGTTTATGCCCATTTAGGCATAATTTTTTTTATAGGGAACCCCCTGAGAACACTTGACTTAATATCTGGCTTTGTATTTGTCTGCATGTTAATTGATGAGGTGTAGGCCACTATCAAAGGAAAATTGTGAATATAATCAATATCAATATTCAAACAGATAAAAAGAACCAATTTATAAGAAAGTCAAATTAGAAGTTATATATCCTGTTATTTAGTATAAAGTACTACAGTTGTCCATCTAAGAGGTTAAAGGTAGGAAATAAAAGATAAAAGCAAATCTGAGAGTTAAGACATCAGTAGTTGAAAATCTATACTGGTAGAAGTAGCAATTTGGAAAATTTTCTCTAAGAAAGTTGCAAAATTCTTCATTTTGATTTTTCAATTTTTTTTGTAGTGTGAATTATTACATACAATAACAAACTACTATTTTTTAAATTTTCTAAAAGTTTTCTCTAAAAACCTTGGGAATGTTCCTTTTGCTTCTTCAAACATTATTAAATGATAAGCCACTGAAAATAATAAGTAACTGCTGCTATTTTGAACAAGGAAGAAGCAGAAATAAAGAGATCAGTCCGGGGAGAGAAATATGAGTGTGGACCCAAAGGCTCTGCCATGACAGCTCCTTGAACTCCACCAGCTCTCTGAGTAACCTGTTCCAAGGGAACTGGGAGGTCAAGCAAGGAAGAGGTCTTTATCACTGGTTGCCTGGATAATAAATAATTCCCAGGGAATCTATCTGCATTCCTGAGGCTGCTGTTACAAATCACCAGAAAGTGGGTGGCTTAAAACAGCAGCAATTTATTCTCTTAGAAATCTGGGGGCCAGAAATCTGAATGAAGGTGTGGGCAGTGCTGCACTCCCTTTGGATGCTTTAGGGTAGAAAACAGTTTTTGCTGTGTTCCTTCTGGCCACGTCACTCCAATTTCTGCCTCTGTGGTGATTGCCTTTTCCTCTTTTCTCTGTATTCTTCTCTGTGTGTCTGTGCCAAAATTCCCTTTACCTCTCCATTTATGTGATTAGATTTAGAGTCCACCTGGATAATCTCCAATAAACTCCTCCACTCAAGATCCTTAACTGAATCTCATTTGCAAAGGCCTTTTTCCAACAAAGGTGCCACGGATTAGGACCTGGATGTGTTTTTTGGGCCATTTGTCAGCCCACTATATTATCAAACATTTAAAATTATATTATATAGCTTCAGATTTAGAAGCCAAATGAGAAAAGCCCCATTTCGTGACTTGCCTTGTAACCAATTCTAGTCGTGTTCAGATACCTTTCCACAGTGTTCAGTAGTTTGGAATGGTCAGCCACAAGCTTGTCAAGGGACTTGGAGATAAAGTCCAATTGGCCCCTTTGACACATGAGAAAACCACTGGCCAGATACTTGGTCAGTAACAAAGATGACAAGGTTATCTGAAGAACTAGAACTATAATCCAGGATCTAGTCTATTGTTCTTTCTACTTCATCAAATTGAATGAGCAACACATTGTATACTAATTGATTTAAATAATTCATTCTTGGAAACTGCTTAATAAAGTTTATTTTTTTATTTGTCAATAAAACAAATCTGGTATGATTAATCAAGATAATTATAATAAGAAACTTAATCATAGTTATGGACAAAAGTAGTATGTTGAATAATAAATGAAATTATAGTACCTTCTCTAAAATAGAGAATATACTAAGCAAACCTTTTAAAAGCAGTTCTGTATTTGTCATTTTCCCTTTTGAGTTTTCTTATCCATTCAGGCATTTGCAGTATAACTTCAAAAGATGCCATTACTTTGAAGAAATACTTAGTTTTTGTTTTGTTTTATCCTTTGTAATGTCTATTACTAGCCCACTAGGAATACTAATAGGAATTGCTTTATAAGAATGGCATTGCTCAGAGAAATCATAAATATCTGAACACAGCACATACTTTCATAATATTAAATTATTCCATCTATTTTCAGGATTAGGGGAATGCATGGCTACATAAAAGTATGTGTGGTTGTCTTTTCTCATCATGAAGAACTTCTTTTGAAATCAGAGATAAAAGTGGAAATGAAGGTGAACTCAGTCCACCCATGGAAATATTTGATGTCCATAGATAAAAACAGAGAATCCAATTTGGAAAATAATAATGTGTCAGTGATGAAGGGAAGAAGAGAGAGAGAGGTAGAGTAATTGAGAGAGAAGGTAACAGAGAGAGGGGAATAGGTTAGAATCTCACCGAGTTGATTAAAACATTTTGATGAACCCATAACCAGCCTATGTATATTTTAATGTTTATTATAAAAAGTATTATGTGTATGATATTTTTGTAAGTAAGTCTACTTTGAATAAAAGATAACTGAATCTGAAAAATTTTGTTAAAGACTTGGAAGTATCCTTTGCACTTCCCACCCTATCCTCAACAAACACTATGAAGACCTTTGAGATGGAGGAAGTAGATTGGTGTTTGGAAATTAAACTTTTAATCAACATCATAAATATTAGGGAAAAAACCCCTGAAAATTAATGTCTTCCAAGCTACAAAACCTGATAATCTATTTGAAGTAACATTTTGCAGTAGGATGTGTCAATCTGAAGTGGTTTTGGAGATGAGTTGGCTAAATATAACTAGGAAAAGAAGAGTTCCAGAGACCAATGTTTTTAGCACTCACATTAACATTGTCCAAGAAAAAGAGTTGGCCAACAAACTTTAGTATTTCCATTGTATTGTTTAGTGGGTTCACAAATTTACTGATGGGGGCAAAAAATATATAGTCTTTGTGCCGGGCCAGCTCAGCCAAGGGTTCGGTGAGCCTGAGGGGGCGTGGTGAAGGATGTAGAAAAGAGACAAAGAAAATAAGCTGGGTCTAGGATCTCCTGTGCCTGGCTGAGGCCACAGAGAGAGACCCAGAGGGAAAGCTGATGCTTTATTTTATAGCCAGAGGTAAACAAGGTAGTGGTCACCATAGTTACAATGTTCTTGTGAGTTTCACTTGTTTTGGCAGCACTTGCTGCACCTCCCACAGCCCATTAGCTCCCCAGATAAGATCTAGGGAGAGTCATAAGGTCAAGCTTAATTATGCTAAGAGGGCTGTGCCCTCTAAGCTGGAACTTGTTTATAGCTTTGCCAACAGGTCAGTCCAAGGCTTAATCCTACAAGTCTTAATTTTTTTTTAATTTTACTAGTTTGATATTCCTCATAGAACTCTATCTTGCTGAATAATGTGTATGTGGTGATGTCAACGTGTGATTTCAAACTGATAACTCAGTCTAATGCAGTGGTTCTCAACTTTCTGGCCCTTTAAATACAGTTCCTCATGTTGTGACCCCAACCATAAAATTATTTTCGTTGCTACTTCATAACTGTAATTTTGCTACTGTTATGAATCGTAATGTAAATATCTGATATGCAGGATGGTCTCAGGCGACCCCTGTGAAAGGGTCGTTCGACTGCCAAAGGGGTCGTGACCCACAGGTTGAGAACCGCTGTTTTAGATAAATGCTCAGTCTCAGCGTCTTACTCTCTTCCCCATTCCCTTTCAGGTTGGCATTTGTTTATATGGGGGAGGGAATGACATGGGTCCTCTTGGTGATGGAAGTGCAGAAAGGGTGCTCAGATTTATAAGGCATCTTCTGGAATCTCCCCAATCTCTCTCTGCAGGATATAGCCAATATGGGTTACTATCTCACTAATGACAACAAGTCTTTTTCCATGTTGTGTAAAGGCATTTTCCAGGTTTTCCCCAGTCGTTAGCCTTTTAGTTTTCACCCTGGGACCTCCCTCTGTTTTGCTACTGGAGACTGCCTAGGGCAGGTCCATTGACTCTCAACTCAGCTATCTTCCATGCACCCATGGGGCATGTGGACACCTCTGGGCTTCTGTATACCAGGCTGCATTGCAACTAAAGGAGGCTTGGTCTTGGCCTCATTGCTCAGTTTATTTTGATATGGCTGCTTCTAGGTTAACCTGGGTGTAGTCCAGTGATGGCGAACCTTTTGTGCTCGGCGTGTCAGCATTTTGAAAAACCCTAACTTAACTCTGGTGCTGTGTCACATATAGAAATTTTTTGATATTTGCAACCATAGTAAAACAAAGATTTATATTTTTGATATTTATTTCATATATTTAAATGCCATTTAACAAAGAAAAATCAACCAAAAAAATGAGTTCGAGTGTCACCTCTGACACGTGTGTCATAGGTTCGCCATCACTGGTGTAGTCTATAAGACAATTAACTTTTAAAATTCAAAATTGTCCTCAAACTCTCTAATACAGAGGTGGGCAAAAGTAGGTTCACAGTTGCATTGTGACATTCTTTTGAGCTATTACAATAATCATAACCTACACATTTTTTTTATACCAACAACTGTAAACCTACATTTGCCTACCCCTTTATAGCACCCCTTTCTGGGATTTTGACTGTGAGAAAATATATCAGGCATGTGTCTGAGTATCTGTTTCTAGTAGGATTGAATCCGTACTATCTTCTGCTTGCTGCTTGGCCACCTCCTCCCTAAAATAAAGCTTCCGTGTCAAGGTCACCAAGCCTGTATCCTAATTCCAAAGTGGCAGAAAAGGAATTTAGAAAAGTCTTTTCCTGTAATAAAATTGGGCTTTCAGACCTATTGTCTTATAGCAGAGAGAAATGGATTATCTCTTTTGTGTGTGTGTCTTTTATATTCTTGCTGTGACAAGCTGTTAACACTCTCTTTATCCCCATTTAGGTAGACAAAGGCTGACTTGAGGGGTGTCACATGGAGAGAGATGAAAAAGAAAAATCACATTCAGACAGTTCAAACAATATTCCCGCTTTCCAGTGGTTGAGAGCATCCCCATTGAGATAATTGCAGTGGGCTATTAGAGGGTCAGAAGGGATTGGTGATATTTATCATGAGTTTTAGATACGAGGGAGAAGAATATCTGTCATTAATTTTCTATCGTTGAAATAGTTTATATATAATGTCCGTGTAATTTTCATTTTTCTAAGAGTATTGAGTTTGATATGCCTGCCCTAAGAAATAGTTTCTAAAGCTGGAAGTTGTCCTGGACATGCAGTTGGGTTGGATTTTCACAGTATGTCTAATCCTGTCTATGTGGGAGTTGAGGTGATGGGAAGGCATTTTTGTGTCATGGTTTTCTTTTTCTTCTTCTTTTAGTCATTATCTCCCTTATGTTATTTGCGATCATAAAAACAATTTTGGAAACATGCCTTTCAGCACAAATTACCTAATTTAGTTTTCATGTTACTGTTTTTGTACTGCCCCGAATAAGGTTTTATTCTGTGCTTCTTCCACATGGCACGCTATTTTCTCTATCTTTCAAAGGTAATCAACTTGTGATGGACAATAGAATATACTATTTGGGCGATGAAGCCTGTCAAATTCTCAATGTGGTTTCTATTATCGTTTGCACTTTGAGATTAAAGTGTAGGTCCTCTGCTCTCAGTTAAATTTTACCTCATTCCTGACTTGGGTTCCCAGGAGATTTATTTGTATGGATTCCAAAAGTCAGAAGGGAGTAAAACTGTGCTCTCTGGGCCTTGGCATGTTTTCCTGATGTTTTATACATTCCAAATATCAAAAAACCATACTTAAGTATGACCTCTTCAAAATCATCTCAGACTGTGCACCCCTTTCTCACTTCCTTCAGCCACATTGGCCTCATTTGTGTCCTTTGGGGCTTTTGAATCCAGTCTTCTCTGCCAGAAATGTGGCTACCCTGGGTTTTGGTGTGATTTGGTGGGATCAAAATGTCATGTCTTCACATAGCTCTCTTCTGACTTCTCTAACCAAACTATGCCTCCTCCTCCCCTCTTTCTTTCCACCCATCATACTTAATCACAGAGTTCAATTATTTTCCCATAATGCATCACTATTGTTTGCCAGCACTGCCATAACAAGTATCACAGACTGGGTGGCATTAAGCAACAGAAATTTATTTTCTCACAATTCTGGTGGCTAAGAAGTCTCAGATCGCTTCCTCTGAGGCCCCTCTCTTTGGCTTATCGATGGACATCTCATCGTGTCTTCACAGAGACTTCCCTCTGTGTCTATTCATGTCCAAATTTTTCTATTCTAAAAGGATACCAGTCATATTGGGTCAGAGCCCATCCCAATGACCTCATTTTAACTTAATTGCCCCCTAAAGACTCTATCTTTAATTACAGTCACATTCTGAGATACTGAGCGTTAAGACTACAAAATATGAATTTGGGACAGGGGGACATAATTCAACTATTTCTAGAGCAAATAATAACAGCTACTTATAATATGGTCTTCTTATTTATTTACTTTTTTCCCTTCCCCACTGGAAGTGAAGCACAATGAAGTCAGGGTGCTTTCTTTCTGTCTTTCTCCATACTCTCTATCACCACCTAGACTAGTGCCTGGCTCAGAGTAAAAGCTCAATGATCTTTATCTTTAATCTAAATTACTCAAACAGAAATATGATATGTACGTTTCCTCAAATTTTAAAGATTTACTCATTATTGGCATCAAGGTAACAAACCTGCAAACCTGTAGAGAATTTTTAAGAGTTTATTAGAGGCAAACTGATGACGATTGCTGGGAAGAAAAATCTCAATGATTTGGAAAATAATAATAAACCAAAAACCAAAAAACAAAAAAACACACCCAGAAAATAAAGGCTATTCGAAGGACATGTTTACTTCATCCTATTTTTTTATAAGCTTATGTCTTACCAGCCTCTGCTAGCCACTAAAGAAAATGCATTTAAAAATGCACACTGCTGCTTTTTCTTGTGATTTTACCAAATAAATATTATATGCTAAAATAAAATTGAGATTTGCATGGGTTAAGGTAAATAGTTTGGCTTGATGCTAGTTACTGGTGGAATAGTCTAATTTCAGGAATTAAATTTTGCTTAAAAAGTCAAATTTTTGTTGAAATGTTGCTAATAAGTTAGAAAAAGATAATGTGAACTCTAAAAAATCTTATATATATATGTTAATAGAGGCCCGATGCATGAAATTTGTGTGGGGGAGGGGTCCCTCAGCCCAGCCTGTGCCCTCTCACAATCCGGGCCCCCTCGGGGGATGTCCGACTGCAATCCAGGACCCCTTGCTCCTTACCATCCATTTGCTCACTCCTAATCGATCACCTGCGGGAGAGGTTCTCGCCATGGCTGCTGCGCTCACCAGCTGTGAGCCTGGCTTCTGGCTGAGTGGCGCTCCCCCTGTGGGAGCGCACTGACCACCAGGGGGCAGCTCCTGCATTGAACGTCTGCCCCGCCTCATTTGTGTCCTTTGGGGCTTTTGAATCCAGTCTTCTCTGCCAGAAATGTGGCTACCCTGGGTTTTGGTGTGATTTGGTGGGATCAAAATGTCATGTCTTCACATAGCTCTCTTCTGACTTCTCTAACCAAACTATGCCTCCTCCTCCCCTCTTTCTTTCCACCCATCATACTTAATCACAGAGTTCAATTATTTTCCCATAATGCATCACTATTGTTTGCCAGCACTGCCATAACAAGTATCACAGACTGGGTGGCATTAAGCAACAGAAATTTATTTTCTCACAATTCTGGTGGCTAAGAAGTCTCAGATCGCTTCCTCTGAGGCCCCTCTCTTTGGCTTATCGATGGACATCTCATCGTGTCTTCACAGAGACTTCCCTCTGTGTCTATTCATGTCCAAATTTTTCTATTCTAAAAGGATACCAGTCAATTTGGAAAATAATAATAAACCAAAAACCAAAAAACAAAAAAACACACCCAGAAAATAAAGGCTATTCGAAGGACATGTTTACTTCATCCTATTTTTTTATAAGCTTATGTCTTACCAGCCTCTGCTAGCCACTAAAGAAAATGCATTTAAAAATGCACACTGCTGCTTTTTCTTGTGATTTTACCAAATAAATATTATATGCTAAAATAAAATTGAGATTTGCATGGGTTAAGGTAAATAGTTTGGCTTGATGCTAGTTACTGGTGGAATAGTCTAATTTCAGGAATTAAATTTTGCTTAAAAAGTCAAATTTTTGTTGAAATGTTGCTAATAAGTTAGAAAAAGATAATGTGAACTCTAAAAAATCTTATATATATATGTTAATAGAGGCCCGATGCATGAAATTTGTGTGGGGGAGGGGTCCCTCAGCCCAGCCTGTGCCCTCTCACAATCCGGGCCCCCTCGGGGGATGTCCGACTGCAATCCAGGACCCCTTGCTCCTTACCATCCATTTGCTCACTCCTAATCGATCACCTGCGGGAGAGGTTCTCGCCATGGCTGCTGCGCTCACCAGCTGTGAGCCTGGCTTCTGGCTGAGTGGCGCTCCCCCTGTGGGAGCGCACTGACCACCAGGGGGCAGCTCCTGCATTGAACGTCTGCCCCCTGGTGGTCAGTGCACATCATAGCGACTGGTCGTTCTGGTCGTTCAGGTCTATTTGCCATAATGGTCGCTGGGCTTTTATATATATATCTTAAATTTAATAATTTTTGTCCATTGGACATTTTGGGATTGGAAAATTTTTATATAAAGAGTCAGTAATTCAGGTATCCTGAAGACCACCCTCAAGTTCAATGATTCACTGGAACTACCCACAGAACTCAGAGAAGCTCTTACACTCAGTAACAGTTTATTACCACGAAAGAGTACACATTCCACTCTGCAAGGCTAAAGTGTGCATAGAGTGGAGTCCAGTAAAAACCAGGCTTAAGATTTCAGTTGTTGTCTCCCAGGGGAATTGTATGGACAGTGCTTAATTTCCAGAACAACACCTGTGGCAATATGTATAAAGTTTTACTAACCAGTGAAGCTTAGCCAAGCCTTGATATTTAGAGTTTTTATTGGGGTTGGTCTCCAGGTGCTCCAGAGGTCACAAACTGTGTATTTGTGACCTGAGGATCCCACCAAAAATCATATGATTATCATAAACTATGTGGCATGTACATGGTCCCAGATAAACAGACACTCTTAGCAGGCCGGATATTCCAAGGACACAGAGATTATCTCCCGGGAGTTAGGGCCAGACCTTTCTTTGGAAGGTACAAGCTTTGAAGACCCAGACCTGCTGAATTAGCCCTCTTTTCGTAAAGGGCCAGGTGGTAAATATTTTTTGTTTTGCTGACTACATGCTCTTAGTCACAACTACTCTATTGTGCCATTTTAGTGAAAAAGCAGCCATAGTAATATCTAACTAAATTAGCATGATTGTGTCCCAATAAAGTTTAATTTACAGAAACAAATAGAAGAGCAGATTTTATCTGCAGGCCATAGTTTGCAAACTTCTGGCCTAGAGTTTGAGTGACATTGAGAGGATGGCCTTGCTTTAAATCTTCATTTCTTTGCACAGAGACTAAAGATAAAATGTTGGAAGGAAGCCCTGACCAGTTTGGCTCAGTGGATAGAGTGTCGGCCTGCGGACCAAAGGGTCCCTGGTTCGATTCCGGTCAAGGGCATGTACCTGGCACATCCCTGGGGGGTGTACAGGAGGCAGCTGATCGATGTTTCTAACTCTCTATCCCTCTCCCTTCCTCTCTGTAAAAAAATCAATAATAAACTTATGTTATTTGCGATCATAAAAACAATTTTGGAAACATGCCTTTCAGCACAAATTACCTAATTTAGTTTTCATGTTACTGTTTTTGTACTGCCCCGAATAAGGTTTTATTCTGTGCTTCTTCCACATGGCACGCTATTTTCTCTATCTTTCAAAGGTAATCAACTTGTGATGGACAATAGAATATACTATTTGGGCGATGAAGCCTGTCAAATTCTCAATGTGGTTTCTATTATCGTTTGCACTTTGAGATTAAAGTGTAGGTCCTCTGCTCTCAGTTAAATTTTACCTCATTCCTGACTTGGGTTCCCAGGAGATTTATTTGTATGGATTCCAAAAGTCAGAAGGGAGTAAAACTGTGCTCTCTGGGCCTTGGCATGTTTTCCTGATGTTTTATACATTCCAAATATCAAAAAACCATACTTAAGTATGACCTCTTCAAAATCATCTCAGACTGTGCGCCCCTTTCTCACTTCCTTCAGCCACGTTGGCCTCATTTGTGTCCTTTGGGGCTTTTGAATCCAGTCTTCTCTGCCAGAAATGTGGCTACCCTGGGTTTTGGTGTGATTTGGTGGGATCAAAATGTCATGTCTTCACATAGCTCTCTTCTGACTTCTCTAACCAAACTATGCCTCCTCCTCCCCTCTTTCTTTCCACCCATCATACTTAATCACAGAGTTCAATTATTTTCCCATAATGCATCACTATTGTTTGCCAGCACTGCCATAACAAGTATCACAGACTGGGTGGCATTAAGCAACAGAAATTTATTTTCTCACAATTCTGGTGGCTAAGAAGTCTCAGATCGCTTCCTCTGAGGCCCCTCTCTTTGGCTTATCGATGGACATCTCATCGTGTCTTCACAGAGACTTCCCTCTGTGTCTATTCATGTCCAAATTTTTCTATTCTAAAAGGATACCAGTCATATTGGGTCAGAGCCCATCCCAATGACCTCATTTTAACTTAATTGCCCCCTAAAGACTCTATCTTTAATTACAGTCACATTCTGAGATACTGAGCGTTAAGACTACAAAATATGAATTTGGGACAGGGGGACATAATTCAACTATTTCTAGAGCAAATAATAACAGCTACTTATAATATGGTCTTCTTATTTATTTACTTTTTTCCCTTCCCCACTGGAAGTGAAGCACAATGAAGTCAGGGTGCTTTCTTTCTGTCTTTCTCCATACTCTCTATCACCACCTAGACTAGTGCCTGGCTCAGAGTAAAAGCTCAATGATCTTTATCTTTAATCTAAATTACTCAAACAGAAATATGATATGTACGTTTCCTCAAATTTTAAAGATTTACTCATTATTGGCATCAAGGTAACAAACCTGCAAACCTGTAGAGAATTTTTAAGAGTTTATTAGAGGCAAACTGATGACGATTGCTGGGAAGAAAAATCTCAATGGATTGAGAAAATGCTCTGGAGAATGACAATCTTACACCTTATTTTATAAATTAGAATCAAAGGAGGAAGCATGGGAGGGTTGCATGAAAGGCATTGGTGGTAGACTAGGGATACAGGAGAAAGCAAAGGGGGGGAACCTCTGAGACAGGATAAGAATAAAACAGATAGACACATTTCTTTTACATTGTGGGTATAGGATAGTGAATAACTAACATTTACAGCATGTAGAGAAGATGTGCAGGAGAACAAGATAACAATGAAGGGTTCTGTGGTCTCCTGCTCTGGTGGGAGATCGTTCCCTAAGGGGTCTGGATAAAAAGGGATTACTATGACAATCTTGGATGCAAAAGACAATAGACTCAGGTAAGGTAAAGATTTATCTTTATTAAGGAAGATATCAGCCTAGGATATGACTCACTTTTAGTTAAGAAGTTTTAATTTCAGATCATCCCATGTCATTACTTTAGGTCTCTGAGTTTGTCACTCAGGCCTCCCCTGAGCTTGTCAGCTTTAGTATGTACTAGTATTACCTTTTTCGTCGTCCACACTGGTGTTACTAAAATTCTCCTCCTGCATCCTTTGCTTTGCAAATATAAGGAAATATGAGAAAATAATTTAAAGTTTAGATATTTCTGTACTAAGCTTACAACCCAAGCTAAGTGGATGATGCTCCCTTTCCTCTCTGTTGGCATCTTTCTGTGTGATTGATACTTTTCTAGATTTGTAGAGACCAGCTCAGTTTTTCTTGCTATATCAGTAAAACATAAAAATGTTTCCCTTTTTTTTTTAACAGGACATTTCCACCTATCAAATGTCTTTAATACTAAAATGGCTTTGATGCCATTCCCTTATCTAAAACGTTATTAATGTGACCTTACCATACTTAATTTTCCCCCAGGTGAATTCAATTCTCCATTACATTCACTGGTTATATTTCTGCAGACTTTGTTGCTGTTGTTGTCAAATGTGTGATCTGACAATGTTGAATTTTACCTAAGCATCCCTCCCTCCCTCTCCCCAAGCACCATTTTTATGTCTGTGTAATGGCTTACTGCAAAGGCACATATCTATCCCATATGACTTAGATAAGAATCATGAATGTCCCTTATTTACTTATGGGGAAACAAGATCCATGATTAGCTGAACTGTTTGGTACTTACTGATCACAACAAAATGCTTGCTAATCAAACTTTGTTTTCCTCCTTCATCTAGGCACCTGAGCTTTGACCCTCCCTCAGCCTGAGCCAGCACTCAGCCCTTTGTAACAGCCCCTCCTGAGAATAGGCTGGGCATAGGGTAAAACATTGCTTATCTACTATCAGATCATGCCACCCTCACTCTTCCCACTTCCTTGTGTGTGATGGCATATTTTAGGTGTCAACTTGACTGAGCTAAGGGCTGCCCAGATGGCTGAGAAAACATTATTTCTGGGTGTGTCTGTGAGAATCTCTGGAAGAGACTAGCATTTGAATCAGCAGATCCAATGAAAAAATCTGCTCTCATTAATGCAGGTGGGCATCAACCAGTCCCTTGAGAGCCTAAATATAAAAGCAAAGGAAGGGCAAATTTACTCTCTCTGAGCTGAGATATCCACCTTGAACATAGGTGCTCCTGTGTCTCAGGCTTCTGGACCCAGTCCAGGACTTACCCCACAAGCCCCCTGATTCTCAGACCTTCTGAGTTGGACTGAATTACACAACACCGGCTTCCCTGGTTCTCCAGCTTGCTCTTATATATCCATACATAACCTTCTGGTTTTGTTTCTCTGGAGAATTCTGACTGGTACACCACCCCTGTTCTTTCTAGGATAATTATTCCCTATAAAATAAAAACTCCTTCTGCTTAACTTTTGAGATGTTTGTAGATCTTAGGTCAGAGATTTTTCCCTCTTGCTATCATCTCTTTTCCCTTGTTACAATAATACTTTTGAGTAAAATATGTCCTTAGCTAAGTCTGAATTTGTTTTTTACTTTGACAAATGTATCAGGTAAAATTTTTTCTATCATTGAAGACAAGAAAATGCAATATGTAGACTTGGCTTCCTATAATATGTCTTGACCTTTAAATGAGCAAAAAAACCAAAAAACAAAAAACAAAAAACCACACCCAGAAAATAAAGGCTATTCAAAGGACATGTTTACTTCATCCTATTTTTTTATAAGCTTATGTCTTACCAGCCTCTGCTAGCCACTAAAGAAAATGCATTTAAAAATGCACACTGCTGCTTTTTCTTGTGATTTTACCAAATAAATATTATATGCTAAAATAAAATTGAGATTTGCATGGGTTAAGGTAAATAGTTTGGCTTGATGCTAGTTACTGGTGGAATAGTCTAATTTCAGGAATTAAATTTTGCTTAAAAAGTCAAATTTTTGTTGAAATGTTGCTAATAAGTTAGAAAAAGATAATGTGAACTCTAAAAAATCTTATATATATATATGTTAATAGAGGCCCGATGCATGAAATTTGTGTGTGGGAGGGGTCCCTCAGCCCAACCTGTGCCCCCTCAGGGGATGTCCGACTGCAATCCAGGACCCCTTGCTCCTTACCATCCATCTGCTCACTCCTAACCGATCACCTGCGGGAGAGGTTCTCGCCATGGCTGCTGCGCTCACCAGCTGTGAGCC